>NW_027187299.1:6600020-6639241 GCF_028583685.1 Petaurus breviceps papuanus
GGGGGGGGGGAATTAAGTTACTGTCCACATGAAATGGTAAATGATCTGGTAAAGAAATGGGGTAAGTTCTACTTTGACCAGAATTTGTTTTGCAAGTTGGTAGGGATCAGAAGAACAGCTATCAGGAATGACAGCTCTTTTGCTATTAATTCTTCCACTGGGTAAAATTTCACATAATTGAAAATAGGCTTGTGTTAGGTACAAAACGGAACCATCTTACTTTGTACAGGGGTTGCTGATGTGCAAGAGAGAAAGAGATTGGACTCCTTCTACAATTATGAAATACTGATTACTAAGCATCTTATAAAACCTACCACTTAAAAGTCACTTGGTATCATTGTCTCCAAAGATTAAGAAGCTATGGAGTGGTTTGCCCTTTCCTTCTCCAACTCATTTTATGGATGAGGAAACTGAGGCAAACAGGATTAAGTAACTTGCCCAAAGTCACAAAGCTAGTGTCTGAGACCAGATTTGAATTCAGGAAGATGTCTTCCTGACTCCGGACCTGGCCTTCTATTCACTGTGCCTCACAGATGTACTGGAATAGTTAGAAAAGGGTGTACGTTTGTTGGGGGAGAGAGTCAGGGAGCAGGGAAGGATGGAAAGAGAAGGTCAAAGCCTAATCAGAGAGGAATAAAGTGTCAGGTAAAGGAGTTGGGATTTTACTCTGTGGGTTATGAGAAGCCAGGGAAATTTTCTGAATTGAGGAGTGATAAGATTTATTAGGAAGGATGGCTTAGTTGCCTATAAGCAGGATAGGTGAGATGAAGAAAGTCAGGAGCTGGTGAGACTAGTGCCAGAGTTCCTATGGTGGTGAATGATGCCTGAATGTATTAGTTCACTTGGAGTAAAAATAAGTAAATCATACCATTTCTTGGACCACTGAGCATTAGAAAATAAGTGCTTTTCCTTGAATAAATCTTTTATGTTGCCAGGCTGAAATTTGGAATATGGTTTTCTTTCTATTTCCATAATTTGTGACTCTTCATCTTTCTTGAGCCCTAAAAGAAGTATTCTTCCATGATTTCCCCTACCAGTCAAGGGTTAAATTCAATACCAAGCTCATTGATTGAATTCCAGCTGACCTATGTAAAGGAAACTGAATTTTAAGCTCTCCTCCCATGTGTTCACACTGAAGCTTAGTGGAAATAGTATTTTAAAATATTCTACTTTCACAATTTCTATACCTCCGCATCAGACTATATGTAAACATAAGAAGCATCACAGTATATATTATAAATGCATAAGGATATCTGTACTCTGGATTTTCCTGAGTCACTTAGTCCCAAGAGATCTGGATATACATGGGCTTTTCTTGGAAATGCTAAACTAAATAGCTTAAAAATTGTTTGTCATTCTATGGTGAATCCGAAGTGAGATTAGGTACTTGCCACTACAAGTCTTAAAGCAAAAATTCCTGAGATACAAAGTGAGCTCAAATAACCTGCAAACAAAATCTGAGACTTTGGCTGTACTATATGCAGAACCCTGCCTACTCCTCTTTCCAAGTCAACTTACATTATTCTAGACTCAGTGTAGACTAACCATCCAAATGAATTCTTAAGGTTCTGGTTCAATAAATTAGCTAGAAATATCAAAATGCTACAAGATAAAATCTTGTTGCATTATTAATTCCAGGTAGTTACTGTCCAAATTCTTTACCAAAATGTTCAAATATTGCTTTTAAAAGACCATTAAAGCTGTGGTTTGAAAGCATTTTGTTAAGCCAAGACTCTCATTGTTGCTAATAAAATTCTACCTAAACTAAGAATTTCCCTCTCAATGCTAAAAAGAAAAAAGTTATGAGTTTTTTCTAAGCTATTACTATATTATTAACAATAATATTGTTTCCCAGAAAACTACTTAGAAACCAGGACACTCAGAAATCAGTCCTCAGACTCAGAGTCCACTCACAAGGTGAATAAGGACTAAAATGTAAGGGGATTGGGGCGGCCAGGTGGCTCAGCGAGTAAGAGTACCGGCTCCAGTGTTGGGACGACCTGGAGATCGAATCCCGGGCTCGGACACTCAGCACCACACCCAGAAATAACTGGCCGTGTAACCTTGAGCAAGTTACTTAACCCTGATTGCTTAAAAAAAAAAATGTAAGGGGATAATGAATTGAGTTAGGAATGTCTAAAAGGAAATGTAATTATGGTTTAGAGAAACAAGTTCTTGGACATTAAACACATTCGCTATAATATATAAGGAGAGAATAAATGAGTATGATAATACTAGACATCTGAGCAAAAATTAAATTAGGGTTCTATATGAGTTTTAGTAACTACTGTGATATGAGATGTATAATAACATTTCTCATTGTGACACAAAGATTCAACATACAAAATAGCTAGCTTAGCAAAGCTGAAGGAGAGAATGAAGATCCTGGGAGGTTCTGTTCCCAGTGTTTACAAGAACTGCTGGTTTTGTAAGAAACTAAATGTGTACACACACACACACACACACACTTCACCTTTTCTTCTCCACCTCCTCCCTTGGTAAAAAAAAAAATGGGCAAAAAGAGATGCAGGAAATCCAGCATTTTGTGACACCAATGACAGCCTCCTAGCATGCTATTACCTACTTGTAACAGAATCCTTAGAAAGTCTGTATCTCACACCATACTCCAATAAGGAGCTCCTGGAAGTTACAAAGGTCTCTCTATTCTTACTGCCTGCCTCTGGACTATCCATGTTCAGCAAAGAGAATAAAATCAAAACAGAGAATCTCACTTTCTGTGCTCTGGAGTCAACTATGCTCTGATTTACTCATTCCAAGTTGTTTGTCCCTTCTTGCTTATGCTACTACAGATTCTAATTGGGCCTTCCTACCTCTTGTTTTGTTTTTTCCCTGAACCCTAGAGCCTTTTCTTTCCTGGATTCATTATGATATTGCTATATCCCTTTCCTATGCTAACTGCATAGGGAAAAGGAAAGAAATAATGTGGTAGAACAGAAAGAAAATGGACTCAGCATTAGGAGACCTAGGCTTGAATCCCACCTCATTAGCTGTGTTTACAGGCAAGTCATATTGTCTCTTAGGATTCTCAGTTTCTTCACCTCTAAAGTGAGAAAAATAATTCTTGTTCTACCTAACCCCCCAGCATTGTTGGGAAGAAACTACAAACCTTAAAGCACTGCCTAAAAATCTGAATTATTAACTGACTTCTTGACTGTGAGCCTTTTCTATACAAACCTTATACATCCATCCTTTAGGGCCCTGGACTTTACTGGCCTGCCTCATCCAGCTGCATCCCAAGATCCAGAAAGATTAATGTGGGAATGTCCAGGAAGCTGAATGGAAAGCAGTGCTTTGTGGTATAAATGTTGTCAGCCTTTCCTCTGCTCCAAATGAGGTGAAAAGGGAGCTCAGCACCCAAGGGAACTTACCTGTTGTGCCGAAGCAGAAGCACATACATTGTGTGTTTTTTGGCTTCCAGTATCTGTCTGTTTTTCTCCCCAGCCATAAAGAGCAAACGGATGTTTGATTTCTTTTGTTTTACTTGGTCTTTGAGGACTTTTAGCTGGTTTCTTATCTGCTTTAGCAAGCAAGGCACGTTGGCGAGGATGCTCAGTGGTGTCTTTCACTTCTGTCTTTTGTTCTTTTGCTTCCTTCTGCTGTTTGCTTTTTTCTTGTGTATCTTTTCCAGGTGTTTCTTTAAAAAGAAAAAAACCCATATATCATACTTAGGGATCTAAAGAAAAAGGAAAATAATAATAATAGCTAGCATTTGGATAATGCCTGCTATTAATTTTATCCCATTTTATCCTTACAACAATCCCAAAAAGTAGTTGCTATTATGATCCCAATTTTATAATTTAAGAAATTGAGATAAACAAGTTAAGTGACTTGCCCAAGTTCATACAGCCAGTAAAGTATCTGAGGCTGGATTTGAACTTAGGTCTTCCTGACTCCAGAGCCAGCACTCTATCCACTGTGCCTACTGATTACATGTAAATATATATATATATATATATATATATATATATATATATCTGATAAAAAAAAAATATGGACACCAGTGACTTAACAAGTAGCTATTTGAGTTAACATTTAGCTAGATTCACACCTTCTCTTAGAAAAAGAACTTGAATGTTGTAGAGTGAAGTGAGAAGATCCCAAAGAGTCATTTATACAATGACATTGTAAAGAAAAGTAACTTTGAAGGATTTTAGAACTCTGATTGATGCAAAACAAACCACAATTCTAAAGGACTAAAGATGAATTCTCCTGACATACAATGACAGACTCAAAATACAGAATAATGAGACTTCTACTTTTGGACATAGCCAATGATGTTTCACTTCATTTCACAATGAAGTTTCACTTCACTGAACATATTTGTTGTAAGGGTTTTAGTTTTCTTTTTGTTGTTGTTGTTCACTAGAGGAGAGGAAATGCAGGAGAGAAAAAATAAATGTGTGTTAATTGGAGGGAAAAGAAATACAGCTACATAAAATTCAAAAATTTTAAATACCAGCTTATCCCATTTTTAAAAGAAAAAAAACTTGAGGAATATCCTGATAGAATAGTATGTTTAAATAATAAAATTGGATGTGTTTTGAGTATTAATCTCTACATTAAATGCAGGGAACTGGCAAGAATGAATGCTGGATGAGAAATGGACTCCCAATCCTGAAAATGAAATCAACTTCAACAACTAGAACAAGTATTTATTTATTATGCATAATCTACTTATACTAGGAGAGATACAAGGAAAAACAAGACCAATCCTCTGTCCTCATGGAGCTCACAATCTAGTAGGCAGTTGGTTACAGAACATACAGAAATTGCTAGAATACAAAATGATACATGAAGTACACAAAGAAAGATAGAAAACCAAGTTTGAGATTCAAGGAGGGGGAAGGAAGGGAAGAAATTGGGGATCAGGAAAGACTTCTGGAAAAAAAAACAGTATTTACTCTGGGTCCTAAAGAAAGGATAGGATTTCAACAAACAGAGATGATAGGGAGGACATGACAGACTTAGGGAACACATGAGCCAAGGCAGAAGATAGACAGTACAAACCTAGTTTGGCTGGAGCATACATGTTGGGGAGAAGCAATCTGAAATAAGGTAGAATAATACATACCATAATCATGGAGAACCTTGAATGCTAGGCTATGGATTTAAGGCAATGAGGAGTCACCAAAGAGTTTTAAGCAGAGGGGGCATGATCAAACCTATGTATAAGATGAACCTGGCAGCTGTATGAAGAATGAGTTAGAAGTGAAAGAAAATGGAGACAATGACCTGTTGGAAGGCTACTGAAAAATTAAGGTGGTAATGAGGGTCTGAATCAAGGTAATAGCAGTGGAAATAGATGAGAAAAATATGGTAGAATTGGAAATATGATTAGGGGAGAGGGTTGGTAAAGAGGAGAAGACAAAAACCTACATAATGTGTTTCTAACATGGAAGACTGGCTGAATGGTCATACCCAAGCTAGACACAGGGAAGTCTCAGTCCAGTATAAAACAATAATAGCTCACATTTAGATAGATATCATTTGCAGTTTACAAAAACACTTTGCTAACGACAATCCCTGTGCAGTAATAGATGGTACATTAGAGTATCCTCATTTTACAAATGAGCAAACTGGAGCTTAGAGAAAGGACAAATCTCCCATGGTTACAACATCAAAGCTAGAATTGATACCCTGGGCTGCTGACTCCAAGTCCAGCACTTTTTCTATTGAAGCAGCCCACTTCTACTCCCCTTAAAAATACAAATAAAACAAAACAGAAACAGAAAGGAATACTCTTCATGATCAATATTGATATTGCTTCAGGAAAAGCATGTCCTATTTTAGTGTCCTATTTCAGAGAAAACTTTACGCCTATTTAGCATTTTAAAATATTGAAAACAAAATTAATTGTGGTTTCAATCCTCCTCCTGGAAAATTACTGAATGAAATTTACATAGGTTTACTGGTTCCTTAGTTTTACAACAGTTCAAATCATAATAATGGATGCATTTCCATGGTTACTACCTCAGCTAACCCATTGTGAATTCCCCATATAAAGATACCGGGTTGAAAGTTTATCCTGTATCTGCTACTAAACTATACAACAGAGCCTTTTCCAATAGAGAAATCATGAGGGATTGGTTGCATGGTCTATCCAAATGAGTATTCGGTCTCTAACAGAGGTATAATTGGAACAGACATCCTCTATAGACATCCATTCTCACTGCAGTCACCATAGTTGAAGCCTTAAGCTCTTCTCACCTAGACTCCTGGAACAGTATCCTAACTGGCCTTCCTTCCTAGAGTCCATACTCCATATGTGCCTGGGTAATCTTCCTAATGCACCATTATAATCTTCTTACTCCTCTACTTAAATACTTCCAGTGACTCCCCCTTATGCCTACCATATTTGGTATTAATACCAAATTTGGTTTAAAATACTGATCCTGGTGATTCAGAGTCCTACAAAATATGACTCAAACCTACCTGATGCAGCTTTATCTCAAATTTGACTACTCTCCATCTCTTATCTTTTTTCTGCCATTGCTCACAGTCATTTTCTATGTTTGAAATAAGACTTCCCATTGCCATCTTTGGTGGGGCTTTTTAATCCCTTTCTTCCTTCAAGGTCCAACACAGATGCTACCTTTTTCCATGAAACCTTCCAAAACACCTGTAGTATTCAAAATTAAAGCAATATCTCCCTCTACCAATTTTTAAAACATTTTCCCCAACCTGTATTTGCATTCTAACCTGTATTCACAACAACTTGTCTATGTGCTTTTCATATTCCATGCTACCCCCACTAGACTGTTAGTATCTTGAGGACAAAGATTTATTTTGAAATGTTTTGTCTCCAACAACTACCTTGATCATAGTAGATACTTGTGTTTGTTGAATTGAACTGACACTAATCTTAAAATTTTTCCACTTCCAAAATAATGAGACATGCTTATCTACTAGCTGATCTCATAGGAATAGGGAATTTTAGAATGTGATATTCAGTCCCAAGGCTGAAAAACTAAAGGGGGGGGGGATATATTTTGCATTCAATTCTGAGCAACCCACACATTTTCTCTTGGAATGAGAACAGAAAACAGCTAGAGGATTTGTGGATACCATTTACACATGGGAAGTCTTTTCTCAATATTTAACAATTTTTATAGACCAACTCTTGCTAAAAACAGCTTCAAAACAGTAAAATTCAATAACAAAACAATAATAAAAATTACAATCTTAAAACAGAAACAAGATGATTCTCTCACGTAAGTCTATTTTAAAAGGCAAACTCTAAACATTAATAAGTTGGCATTGTGGTAGATGTGGGCAAAGACACAAGTTGGTAACACAAATATGAATATTCTATACAAAATGATCCTCCTTCCTCTTATTCCAAAAGCTGGAAAGAAAAAAAAAACTTCCTACCCTGCTAGCTATCAGCCTACATCTCTCTTTCCTGTTTCTCAGCTTATCTCCTTAGAAAAAGTCATCACTTCATCCCATCTCATTCTTCTAAACCCTCTGCAATCTTATTTTTGACCTCATTATTAGCGATCCCCAAAGTTAAAAATGCTTTCTTCATTACCCAATCTAATGGCTTCTTCTCAAGTATCATCCTTCTTGGCTTCTCTGCAGCAGCATCTCATACTACTGACCACCCTCTCTTCCTTAACACACTGGGTCCTCTCTGTGTTTTCCCAGCACCACTGTCTCCTAATTCTCCTTCCTTTCTGACCACTCATTCTCAAATCTCCGTTTCAGGATCATCATTCATTCCATACCCACTAATTATGGGTATGGCTCATGCCTGTATTCTGGGCCCTCTTCCTTTTTTTCCCCTCTATACTCTCTCTTTGTTGATCTGTTCAGTTAACATGGATTCAATGGTCAGCTCTATGCAAGTGACTCCCAGATCTGGATAACCAAACATTGTTTCTCCTGAGCTCCAGCATCCCATCATAACCAACTGCCTACTGGACATTTGGAACTAGGTGTCCCAAAGACATTTCAAACACATGTCCAAAGCAAAGTGCACTATTTTCTCCGAATCCACACCTTTTCCAAACTTCTTCCATGTAACTACGTCAAGGACACTACCATCCTTTTAGCCATCCAGGCCCTAAACTTCAGTTAAGTCATTCTCCAATGCTCACTCAATCACCCACACATCCAATCAGTTTGCTCCAAAGGAACTTACAATCTAATGAGAGAAAAGAAGACACATGCAAACAAACAAAATATAATTTTAGAGGGGAGAGGACACTAACAATGGTAGGGATAAGAATCTGGAGACTTCCTGGAAGAAGCGGTACATAAACTGACTTTGAAGGAAAATAAGGATTCTAGCATGAGGAGCAAGCCTACTATACTTGGAAGCTGGAAATGGGAGTGTGGAGGCTGAAAAACACCAAGTAAACCAGAGCTTGGCTTAAACAGGAGGGAAAGATAAGTCAGAGCCAGGTTGGAGGGGGCTTTTTATGACAGACTGAAGAATTCGTGATTTTATCTTAGATGGGGAAGGGAATAAGCATTTGTGTGGTAGCAGGCACTGTGTGCTAAACACTTTACAAATGCATCTCATTTGATCCTTACAACAACTCTATGATTTAGGTATTACTGTGATCTCTATTTTACAGTTAAGGAAACTGGGGCAAATAGAGGTTAAGTGACTAACCCAGTCATACAGCTAGTAAGGTGTGAATATGGATTTGAACTCAGGTCTTCCTGACTCAAGGCTCAGCATTCTATTCCCTACTTCACCTAGCTGCCTAGAGACAACAAGAAGTCACTGAAGATGCTTGAGGAGAGAAGGCAAGACATGTGCTTTCTCCAGATATAGTTAATAAAGAAGTGTGGGGGTGGCTAGGTGGTGCAGTGAATAGAGCACTGGCCCTGGAGTCAGGAGGTCCTGAGTTCAAATCTGGCCTCAGACACAACACAAAACTAGCTGTGTGACCTTGGGCAAGTTACTTAACCCCAATTGCCCCCCAAAAAGCAAAAAAAAAAAAAAAGTGTGAGTCTATATAAGTCAGCTTATATATAGGTAAGTTTATGCTTACCAAGGCTAGATTGTGAATATACGCTGTGAAACACCACTGAAAGAACATAGATGATTAAACATAGTTGGTCTTCAGAATTTAGCACAAAAGTCCATCTTTGCCCAAAGTCTCCATCTGCTTCACTACATTCTAGCGTTTTACCTGCTGCTTTTTTTCTTCTTTCTAAAGGCCATTTTGTAGTAGATATGCTGTATTTTTTTAATGATGCCACTTAGATGGCTTCTTACATTATGTTAACACTGTTTATAGACTGCTAAGACTAAAAGGTATAGCTGAGAGGCCAATGACCTCCAGGCTTTTTTGAATAAGCACTTCTATTCATAAATTGTTTTCTTTGAGGTGTGCTGGGAGATAGGAGGGGGGAGAATGGAATTTTCCCGATGTCACCTATGCAGCTACTGCTGCTGCTGCTACTCTGGGTACCCAGATGGGGGTTAAGTTATAACCTAAGCCTGAGGGACCACCACAAACCATAAGAGAGAAGGTTGGGAGCTTGCACCAGAGGGAGTAGAGTGGGGGTGAGTTGGGCGGTAATGAGTGAAGGGTAGCGGTTGTGTTGCAAACAAAGCCCATGACTATCTATTGCAGGGAGGATTAAATGTAAACCATCTTCCTACTCTCCAATTAGTTGATCACACACTCCTGGGCTTCAAGCTGGCTCCTGCTTGGGAAAACACTGATCTAGGCTAATGTTCTTATTACCGATGAGAAAGTTAACTGATTTGCCCAAGGTCACAGAGTTAGAATAACTTGGAATAGAAACTAGGTCTTATGACATTTAGATTAATGTTCTTTGTACTGCACCAAGAGCTGCCTTATATTAAATATAATTTTGCAAAATTACCTATAACATAAATTCAGATTTCCAAAGTGTGTTCCTCAAGATCAGAGATGATCTTAAGTGGTTTGTTAGCAATAAAATCCAGTCAGCCCAAAATACATGTCATTTAATCAGCTTGTGACAAACTTCAAGCTCTCTGTTCAGGGATATGGGAAGAGATATCAGTCATTGCCCTTAAGGAGTTTAAAATCTGGTTGAACACAGAGAGCATGGGTTTAAATGACATGAGACCTAGTTTCTTTTTTTTTTCTTTTTGGAGGGGGGAAGGCAGGGCAGTTGGGGTTAAGTGACTTACTTTGCCCAAGGTCACAGGGCTAGTAAATGTGTCAAGTGTCTGGGGTTGGATTTGAACTCAGGTCCTCCTGACTCCAGGGCCAGTGCTCTATTCAGTTCCCCTCCTAGCTGCTGCCTGGAGACCTAGTTTCAATTGTAAACTATGCTAACTCTTGTGACTCTGGACAACTCACTTATATTTCTTAGACCTTAACATTCTCATCTGTAATTACATAGAAAATTATTAGAGAACAATACAAAAAATATAATCCAATGCAAAATGGGGTGGTTCAAATTATTAAATAGGACAGAAGGAAGGAAACTAGGCTTTCTTTCTCTCTTCAATTAATGCTGTAACAAGCAAACAGGCAGAAAATGTATTCAATATTTCCTCCCAACAACATTGGTGAAGTGAGTAAATTGGAAAAGAGAGAAAGTAAAAAGGTAAAGGAGAGGGAGAGAGGAAGAAAAAGAAAGAAAAGCATAAAGATCGCTAGTCTAAATTGTATGTAAAGTTTTTGAGCGAACTTCCCTATTTCTGTGGATTGTTACACCTCCTTCCAGATAAGCAACCTAGTAATCATTCCTGGTTACATTACATCCCTTCCAGTCTTAAATCTAATCAATTTCTAAGTCTTGCAGATTCTTTCTCCCAAATATTTCTCCTGACCCTCTTCCTCTCTCCATCCATCATCTGCCATCCAGATTATTTCAATATCCTCCTCACAAAGTCTCCCTGACCTCCAGCCCATCCCCTCTCTCTCCAAGGTGCCTAATTAATATTCCTAAAACACAGGACACTCCCCTACTCAGTAAGCTTCAATGGCTCCCTCTTACCTTTAGAGTAAAGAACAATTTTTGATCAGCACATAAAGCAGTTCACACAAAATGATAAATGTCCATCTATGGGGAGGGGCTAAACAAATACGTGGCATATTAATGTAATGGAATATTATAGGGCCTTTAGGAAACATGAATATGAAGAATTCAAAGAAGCATGGGAAAACAACATGCGTTAATGAAAAACAAAGTAAGCAAAACCATAAAAATATTCACGACAAATAAACTATATTCTGTGTTATTTTACAAATGATCAAGGTTGACCTGAAGAAATGAGACAACGAAGCCTCCCTCCTTCCCTTTTTTGCAGAGATGGAGATTTATGGATTCGGATCATAATAATAGTTAGATCTGGTAGTTCGATGTTTAGCTTTGTTCCCCCATTCTTGCCCCACCAGCCCCACCCCCGCCTCGTGCCCCTTCTTTTGTATTCTCTGCGACAAGGAAAGAGTCTCTGAATAGGGGAAGAGGAAGGAACCAGTTCGGAAAGGAGGCGATGTAAAAAAAAAAAGAGATAAAGAAAAATATTTTTTTCATAATCAGGCTCCACAACCGTTAACAGAGAGAGATCAAGGAAGAAAATGACTGTGTAAACAACTTTCTTATTGTTCTTAAGGAACATAGCAGCGGAGGAGGTTAGTGGAGGTAGCCAAGCAACAACCAAATTAATAAGACGCCAACGCATAGCAGCCTTACTAGGGCAACAAGAGAGGAGGTCAGCTGTGAGCCCTATTTTGCTCATCAAGGATGCACACCTAGTTAACAAGTAGTGTGAGGAGGGGACTGGGCCGGGGGGAAGGGCGGGGAGTGTGAGTTGGGATCTTGGAGGTGAGGTGGGAGAGAGAAGGCAGTAAGGGTTGGGGGGGGGGGGGGGAGGGAGTCCCCTCTGTCACCCTCCAACCAGGATCTGAGGCAGCAACTTGATAAAACAAGAGCGTACCCAACTTCCATGGCAAGTTTGGACTTACGCGTCCGCCACAAGCCAACCAACCACTTACCTGGGAGGCTAGCAGCGTCCTCATCCTCAGACACTTCGGCCTCCTTCTCCTCCACTCCCGGCTCCTCTCCCTCTCCTAGGGGCTTGGGTGGGGTCGGAGGTGGAGACCAGGCCGAAGCTCCCAGGGGGCCCTGGGGTGTGGAGGCCCCGCCACCCCCAGAAGACGAGGAATCGTCCGAGTTGCTGGACGGCCCCCAACCGTCCCATAACCAGGGGTTGTGCGTCTGCTCCAGCAGCCGCCGACTCAGGCGATAGTGCAGCAGCTCCCGGTAGCACGGGCCGCATGTATCCCACTTGGGATCTTTGTAGCGCTTCATATACTCGCTCTTCACCTTGCTCCCCGAATGCATGGTCCGGACCCGACCCGAGCTAGTCGGGCGGGGCGGGCAGGCCCCAGGCCGCTGTCTTCCTTCCTTCTCCGCCTCTTCCTTACTCCTCCTCCTCCTCCACACGTTTATTCCAAGGTGAGCTTTATGTGGCAGCAGCTTCCTCGAAGTCTTAGTCCACCTGCGACGCACCCCCACCCCCAGGACCAAAGATGAAGCTCCAGTCACAATTGGGCACAGATCAGCCCCTCCCCCAAATCGGCTAGCCACCATCTCCCGCCGCTACATTTAAAAGTGCGGGGCCCCGCCCGGAGAGGCGGGGACTAGGGCTGGACTGGGCCGGGGCCGGGGCCTGCTGGAGGAGGACATGGCGGAGTAGGCCTGGGGGAGGAGTCCCGGAGTGGAAGGAGAGCGAGGAAAAGACGTTCGCCACCATGGGCTGTAGCAGGCTATCAGGGCCGCCTCTGACCCGGGTAAAGGAGGAACTGGAGAGGATGGAGGCAGGGAAGGAGGGGAAAAGGGAGGTCACTGCACTGGTATAGGACATATCTACGGAAGCGGAGGAAAAGGTCAGTGTCTGGATAACGAGGAGGAAGCGAAGGAGTGGGAGGAAAGGGGGAGGAGAAGTGGGTGGCTGTCACTTGGGCGTGAAAGGGGAGGCTGCTTTAGGTAAGGAGCATTCTATGGGGAAGAGGATGCCTGGAGGGAAGATGCGAGAGGGTGATGCCCCAGAAGGACCTTGGAGGAGAGGTGACATAAAACCCGGTGGGATGAGGAGGTGGTAGGGTTTGGCAGAGGGAACTGAGAGGCGGTTGACATCTCTGGGAGACAGCTGCCCGGAGGGGTTCTAAGGAAATTTGTCTCGGAGGCCAGAGGGATCTTGGATGCAAGGAGCATTCCATAGAATGTGGGATGTGGCATGGTTATTTGGACAGGGGTGAGGGGATGGGATTGGGGGTTGGGTTTTTTTGGGGGGAGGGGGGAGGGTGCATTTTACCTTCTTCGCCCGAACCTTTCTGGATCTTCTCCCTTCCTGCGACTTGAGCCCAGCCCCTTACGCCAAAGACCGAGTGAACTGGGTGGTAACAGCGGCGGATCCCCGCAGCAACCAGTCCTCCAAACCTTTCCACCATAGCAAGATGTCACCGACAAGTGGAGCGGCGGCAGATGTTCTCGAAGCAGATTAGAAGCGAAAGCGCCGCCTAAATCCCTCCCGGAACAAACGCCTCCTTCCACACGTTTCCCCCAACCCCCTCCAACCCCCCCACCCTTGCCGTCCTCCTTGGGGGTGGCAGTGAATCCATGACTGGTTTGCTCAGGAAAGATGGAGATGGATATTTCTATGGTGTTCCAGAGAGCCGCAGCCTTAGGCCACTGACCTCTTCTTCCAGGGTACCCCATAAAGAGAGCTCCCAGCTCTCCCCACACCCTTACTAGAACCCCTTCCCTCAATCACCTAGCTGATGCTGGCTCAGTGAATGAAAAAGACAAAAAGGGTCTCCTTCCGAGCTCCTCAATGCAAATACTCAAAAGCACCTTATGTGTTCCTCTTGAGTTAGGTAACCGCCTAAAATAGGGCAATGTGGTGCGCCAGAGCTGCTACTCCATGTCGATTTTGCAGCACACTGTAGTGAAAGAGGATAGGACTGGGAGTGAGGAATTCTGTGTCTCCGACTTGGCTCTGTCACTAAACCTGTTCTGGGATCTTGAGCAGGTCACTGACCTGAGATCTCTTGAGTTTTCTTAGCTGTAATATCATTAATACTCACCTCACAGGAGATGGAAGGGACCTTACAGCTCATCCAGTCATAGCATTCTGTCGGATTCTAATCCATCCCCCTCATTTGACAGATGAAGAAACTAGTGTTCTGGCCCATAGGGAAACTACTAATGTGTCAGGGGTGTGATTAAAATGGGTTCTCCGACTTCCGGTTCAGCTTGCTTCACCTAGATTAAATCAACACTGATTGCAGATCCATTCTAGAACTCTAATATCTCTTCTCCATTCCCATTCATGGCACCTGTTACAAACTGAACCTGTTCTCTCCAAAGTTACTACTGATCTCTTAATTTCTGAATCTAAGGGATTTTTCTCAACCTTCACCCTTCTCGACCTCTTTGCATCCTTCGACACTGTCAACTATCCTCTTGTAGATATTCTCTTCTCTCTAAGATTTTACCGTTACAGATGTTTTCTGGCCTTTCTCCTTCCTCTCTGACCACTTCCTTCTCAGTCTCCTTTTCTAAGTCTTCATCCAGGCCATGGGGACTAAACAAGGGCTTTTGTCCTGAGTTCACTTCTCTTCTCCCTCTATATTATTTGACTTGGTGATCTCAGGACCCATGGATTCAATTATCATCTCCATGCAAATGGTTCTCAGCTCTATTTATTGAGCCCCAAATTCTCTCCTCACCTTTAGTCTCACATCTTCAACTAACTGCCTATTAGACCTCTTCAACTGAATATCTTCTACACATCTTAAACTTAACACATCCAAAACAGAATGAATTTTCTTTCTCCAAAAACCCTCACCTCTACTTAACTTCCCTATTACTGTAGATGACACCTCTATCCTCCCACAAACCCAGGCTTACAACCAAGGTGTCACCCTCAACTCCTCATATTCCCTCAACCTCCATAGCTAATCTGTTCTGTCAATTCTACCTTCTTAACATCTTTCACATACATGTCCTTCTCTCTGAAGCACACAACCACCACTGGTTCTTGTTACTTCATGCCTGTTGGTGGGTCTCTCTGCCTTAAGGTTCTCCCCCCTCCAATTCATCCTCTATTCAACTATCAAAATGAGTTTCCCAAAGTGCAGAAGTGACCATATCACCCACTCTGCAATGTCTTCCTCATACTGCCAAGATAAATTTAAATATAAAATTCTCTATTTGACTTTTAAATCCCTTCATAACGTGGCCTTCCCCAATTATTCCTGTCTTCTTATACTTTACCATATACTTTATACATATATATATATATATGTATATATATATATATATATATATATATATATATATATATACACTCTATAATCCAATGACATTGCTCTCCTTGATGTTCATAGCACATTTTGCTTCGTTTCCCAACTTTAGGCCTTTTCATTGACTATCCCCTTACCTGGATTGTTATCCCTTCTCATGTTCACCTCTTTCCTAACCTTGATTCTTTCCAGTCTCAGCTAAAATCCCACCTTCTGCAAAAAGTTCTTGATCCTCATTAGTGCTTGATCCTCATTAGTGCTAGTGCCTACTCTTTGAGACCATCTTTATCCTATATAGATCTATTTTTGCCTTTCTTTTGCTAACACTTAGCAAAGTGCCTGGCATATAGTAGGCAATTAATAAAATGCTAGTTGACTAAGACAATTAGTCTTTTTTTGTTTTGTGTCCGTACTACATTCAAAACTATTTGTTCCCTGCTCCCAAATCAATGGTATTATCATTCGAATTTTATTAAGGAATTCTAAGATCACTAAAGCAGTGATACTTGGCCATCTCAGTCATTTGAAGACCCACTTCTCATAACATTGTATTCCTCAGGTGTTTAGTATTATATTGTTTCAATAGTTATATAAAAATTTACAAAGCTACTTATCTTAACAGTTTCAAATCTCAAGGCTGACTTTTTTTTTAAGGTAATTTGAAACAGTAACGCAAGCAACCATTACAAAGAAAGGCAACTATAAAAGGATTTCCATATAATGTTACACAGTCACTTTATTATAGTTTTCCTTTTTCTAAGAGAGCGATTCTTATTCTGGCTGGGATAAAATTTAAAATAAAAAAAGACATAGTTCTGGTCTTTGTTCTTAGAAATTATGTAGTTCTGTCCTTTTTTTTCATTGACAAGGAAAATCGAGGCCCTGAAAAGTCAAGCAATGCACCTAGAATGACCTAGGGAGTAAGTAGCAGAGCCTGTATTAGGATCCAGGTCCAATGATTACAAATTCCACATTCTTGCCACTGCTACCTCACCAAGTTGTTGGGAAGTTCCATTGTGCAATGCTTTAATTCTGTGCACAGTTGTTACTGATTATGAATATAGTTATACCTTTTAACTGTGTTTATATGCAATTATATGTGCCCTCCCCCCACCATTTGAATAAAAGCTTTGAGACAGTAGTGACTAGATGATTTTCAAGCTCTTTTGTACCTATTTTGCATGGTACTCAGAGGGGGTGCTCAATAATTTTTTTTTTTTGGTGATTTTTAGGTCTCTTGGAATACTAAGCTGAGATGCTTCTTCCTCTCCCCTCAGTAAATGGAAAAGGTAAACAATATGTTTGTGGTCAGGGCTTTAATTTCTAGATACTTCTTAATCACTCAATTACATCAAATTCTTCCATGGGGACTTAATAAATGTTTATTGATTGATTGAAACTAGACTGGAAATGGGTAAATGCTCCCTTTTTTAAAGAAAAAATTATTCTAGACACTACAGTAAAGATTGTAAGCTATAAATATAAGTAAACTTGTCGTTAATCAGTAGGAAAAACCTAGAATATATCATTTACAAACATTTAGAAAAAGTTGTGGTAAGAACTAAAACAGCATAAATTCACCAAAACCAAGACTTGTCAGGTTGACTTCATGATTTTTCTTTTGATAGGGTTACTGATGTATCTATTAATCCCCCAAATTGTACTAGTATAGAAGGGAAAGATGATTTTGTGGATCTACATTCTCAAAGCTCAGGAACCCCTCCCCCCCCCATACTCACCTTTTAAAAACCAGGCAGGAGACACAATTAGTTTAAAACAAAGGTATAGTAAGAACAGTAGCTATATAACATTGTATCCACAAACAGTTTCATTCCTCTACAAATATACACAAATATATGTCATTAAGAAGAGAGGACACAACCAGAGTATACTAGTAGTGGGGCACACAGGGAATACATGTGACAAAAGCAATTAATCCATACCTCTAGAACTGCAGGTATCACCCCAATGTCCTTTCTCTTCTTGTGTCATTATTTTCATGTTAATCCCTTCCTGGCAGCTTCATTGTCTTTGCTAGTTTGTTCAGCTGGGTACTCTGGCCCTTCTCTTTTCTATAACTCAACTCTCAACACCCAGAGAGCTAAATCTCCCTTGAATCCATAGTTGACTCTCTTCTCTGCTGCCAGGGTTTATACTTAATGGAGCTGTCTCTATTGGCTCAACTGTTTTCTCTTTATGTTGGATAATGTATCTCTTAATAGGTGAGTAGCTCTGTTGCCATGGCCAATGGGGGGAGAAGTCCCCTCTTCCATGCTGCCATCTGAGAGAGGAACAGTCTTTATGTAAAGTTGTTTCTGTCTTCAAATGACACTCAGCTAGCAAGCTTGCTTTCTAGAGCGTGGCTAATCTTCAGTCAGTTGCAAACTCCCCATCTAATTCCGCTGGAGAGACTTCTCATTTTGTAAAGGAATAACTGGTCATAGACAAGCTTTTGTATTTTATTTAACAGATAAACAAATTATCAATTGATCTTTCTAATCACCTGCCCTCCTTTTTTATTTCAACAACTGAGATGGAGGGAAGGGGCAATGAAAATCAATGAATTTGGGACCAGCTCTCCTGTAGTAATACATACACTAAATGCTGTAAGATTAAATATCTTGATTTTAGTTTTAATAATGACTTGAATAAAGAAATTGAAGTTTTACCAAACCTATGAATGTCACCAAATTGGCAGATGTAGCTAATGATATAGATGACAGAATGGAAGTTTGAAATGACTTTGGTAGGCTGGTATGCAAGGTGATGAAGTTTAACATAGATTGATGTAGATTTTTACTTTTAGGCTCAAAAACTAAATTGAAGAAGTACAAAAGAAGGAGGCCTCAAGTGAAAAAAATTCATAGGATCATAGATTTAGAGACAGAATGGACCTTCTAGGTAACCTAATCCAACCCCTTTGATTTACTGTTGAGGAAACTGAGACCCAGAGAGGCTAAGGGACTTGTCCAAGGTCACACAGATAGTAGTGGGAGAGCCATCATTTGAACTAAGGTCCTCTAATTCCAAATCTAGCACTGTTTCCACTGTATCACAAGGTTCTATTTAACAGCATAGAATTAAAAGACTTTAAAAAAAAAGAACCCTAAACCTGGAGCCAGGAGACAAATTCAAATCCCAGTTTCCAGCTTACTAGCTGTGGTCAGCCTTTAACATCTGAGACTCATCTGAACAATGTGGCCAATAATTATATGAGCTACCTCATAGGGTTATGAGTTTAAACACCCATATAAATACAGATGTATGGCATGTAAACTCAGCTTGGCCCTTGTGGCTACTCAGAAGTTTTTCTGCTCTTATTGACTCCCTATTTCATTCCCCACAGGGACTATTCCAATTTTTTTACTCCTTGTCACCCTGAATTCTACCCCTACCATACTTGCAGCAGATGCAAGTCTACTTCACCAGAACAATATGAAAAAAGGCAAAATAATTTTTAAATAGTAGTAATGATAACTGACCTTTCTATAACATTTTTAGACATGATTCACATTTGATAATAGAAAAATCATCCAGTATGATCTCCTTCAACTCCCTCCATTCATCAAAACATCTCTGCATCTTCACTCACATTCTCCTCTCTGAATAGTATTCTCTCTCCCAGAAGAAGAGGTTTCTTCTGCTTCTCACTATCCCTATACCAGCACCCTTAATTCCATTCCTTCTTGCCTCTTTAAGGACCTGACTCCAGCAATTATCACCTTTCTTATACAACTTCTATCACTCCCTTTCTGATGTTGTTTTTTGAGGTTTTTTCTAATCTGCCTATAAGAATATTTAGGTCTCCCAGGTCTAAAAAACAAACAAAACTTCCTTTTTACATTTCTACCCAGTTTGGCTACTATCCCCCTTTTTCCCCAAGCAGCCTATACAAATGCCTGAGTCAGCAGGAAATGTGATCAATGAGCCTAATGATTCACCAAGAAGGGATCCTCTTCTCCCCTCCCACCCACTCTTTCCTCAGCCTCTTACAATCTGGCTTCTACTCACCCCCACTCACATACTTTACCTCCTATACTCCGTTATAACTGCAGTATTAGTAATGACCTTCTAATCAGAAAATTCAGTATCTTTTTTGCAGTCCTCATTCTTCATGTAGTATTTGACACTGTTGAGCACCACCACTACCACCTACACCCCCCACCCCTACCTCCCCCATACACACACTTACATAAGGATACCATTTCCTCCTTTAGCTTCCTAGATAAGGAAGCACCACTTTCTCCTTTGCTGGATCCTTAACCACTTGGCACTTCACTACCAACCCAAATTCAATATACTAAATCCTACCTTTCCCCTTAAACTTGATCCTCCTATTTTCATTATTTCTATCATTGGCACCACAATTTGAAATCATAATTACAGAATTTCAAGGTTGGAAAGGACCTCAGCAGTGGTCTACTCCAAATAATTCCTGAAAAGGATTTCCCTCTAAAACATACATAAGTAATCATCTACCCTCTATTGAAAGACCACCCAAGGACAGAAAATTACTACCTCCAAAAGCAACCAGTTCTACTTTAGCATAGCTCTAATTGTTAGGAAACTTGCAAACAAGCCTAAACTTACCTCTTTGTAACTTCCACCCATTACTCTTAGTTCTTTCTGCCTTTTGAAGCAACTTGGTATTATCTATAACAATGTTCTTCCCTCTACCTTTTATTATCAATCTGTGACAAATTTCTGTGATTCTCTTTACAATATCTCTTGCATTAGAGTCCTCTCACTTCTCACTAGGCCCATACATACTCTAACACCCAGAGAGACTATTTCAACAACGTCCTAACAGGTCTTCCCACTCTGTAGTTTTCTCAGCTTCAATCCATCTTCTATACTACTGCTAATATAAAGGGAACAATAACAATATCTACTTTGAATGATTGTTGTGAGGATCAAATAAGATAATATGTGTCAAATATAGGAGCCTACATAACAGGTAGTACCTCTGATGGAAATAATGAAGTTAAACTTAACACCCTTGTTTCCCACCTCTTTACCTTTGCTCATGCTGTTCCCTATGCATGAAATCTTTCCTTCCTATCCCCCACTCCACTTTGCCTCTTAAACTCTTAACCATCCTATAGAGTCCAATTCAAAAGCCAGTTCCTCCAGTGACTTTCTTGGATACTCTTTGTCCTTAATGATCTCTTTCCTCCCCTAAATTAACAATAATTCTCTCTTTTACAAATTTCACATCAACTAATTAACATATGAGGTTACGTATTACAGTTACCTGTGTTTGTTTCTCTTGCTCTACTATCCTCCTACTATAATCCACCATGATTTCTTGTTGTAGCAATGAAAGCTAGATGATAATATGTTAAGTAAATTTGGATACAGGTTAAGGAGCTGTATCTTATCTAAACTTTGTTACTCCCCAAGTACTACCTCTCCCTACTATGAAGTATTAGTGTCTACTGCTTGTCATAGTAGGCACTAAAATGTCAGAGGGACAGAAGAATTTTTGGTGAAAAAGCATATTGTACCACCATGCAACAATGGAATTGACTTTCTTGTAAGTAATGAGCTCCCCATTACTGGAAGTGTTCAGAAAAACACTAGATGCTTACCTACAAGGGACATTGTATTAGGGATTCCTATACTGAATGATATTTTTAAAGTATTTAGCACATAGTGGAGTTTAATGCTCATTCCCTTCTCTTCCATCCTTAATAGCATGTCATAATTTTAGAACTAGAAGAAATAATCTACTCCAGTCCAGTCATTTTATAGGTGAGCTAACTGAAATTCAGAGAGGTTCAGTAACTTATTCAAGGTCACAGATGCAAATAACAAATCCAGGGTTTCAAACCTACATCCTCTGATTCCAAATTCAGTGTTCTTTTCACTACACCACACTACCAGCTTTGACAAAGACTGCAATGGCAGAGCAAGTAACACTTAGACCTTTAAATCAGTGGTATACCTTTTAATTCTGGGGTCTCAAATAAATTTTTTTGCATTTATGAATGCAATATAAAAATCTGCAACAGAGAGAATTTTTATGGACTTCTCTTTTTATGGATTTTCCTATAATTCTATGGTTGTTTGGACATTATCTATACTTCACATTCATTTACCAATGACATCCAACTAAGCAACTCATGTGAACACTTGTATCATTTCCTTTCTTTTTTTTTTTTTTTTACAAAGTCACTAGACTAATAGATGAGGAAAATACCATAACTAGTAATATTTAGAATCCAGGAATCCGGCATTTGACAAAAGTCTCCCATGATTTCTTGATGGACAAGATGTGGTGATAAGAGGTAGATGATAATTTGTTGTTGCTGTTGTTCAATTATTTCAATCATGGCTAATTCTTTGTGACCCCATTTTGGATTTTTCTTGGCAAAAAAAAAATGGAGTGGTCTGCCATTTCCTTCTCCAGTCCATTTGACAGATGAGGAAATTGAGGCAAACAAGATTAAGTGACTCTCCCAGGGTTACACAACTATTAAGTGTCTGAGGCTGAATTTGAACTCAGGTTCGCCTGACTCTAGGTACAGTGCACTGTCCATTGAGACACCTAACTGCCTCCTTATTACCTTCCTTTAGATATTGCTCCCTACTTATCCTTTCTTTATGTTACTGAGTAAATCCCATAAGATTTCAATCTGTGTAAAGCACAAATTGGAAGAATGGCCTGAAGCCATAAGAGGATATTTACTTATGTTAATACATACAGTCCTGTGAACTCAGCAGTGTGGACTCTCCCTCTGTTCAAACAGTTCATGGTAATTTCATGTGACATCCTTTTACAATGTCTTTCTGTAAATACTCTATAGTGGATTCACCCAACATCCTGGAGGCTTTTCTCTGGTTTTTGAAAGTGCTTCAAGGATACCATCATGACTGTTCATTTGTTATCCCTCAGTCTCACTACTTAACTATATACCTTCTTCTCCAGTTATACATGGCCCAATTAATGTTTGCAGAACTCACTTCTTGCACACAAGTTGTGGTAGGCTCAAAAACCTCTGCTTTGGGGGACTTCTCTGATACCCATAAGGCTCATAAATGATATGCCTGTTCCTCAGCCTGGCTCACCCCACCCTTGCTCCTTTTCTGAAATCTTACCCTCTAGAACATTTATTCTATAATCCTCCTTACTAGAAACTTCTAGCCTGATGCTATATCTAATGAGGCCTTAACTAGGGAGCCTGGTTAGACTGTGTCCCTGTAATCTTTTTGCTTGTGACATCAGAAATAGGTAACCAATGGACATGCCTGAATAACAAACTGCCCTTCCCCCTATAAAACCCATGGCCCTCAGTCATATAGCTGTCTTTAAGGGTTAATCTTCAAGTTCTCTCAGATTTCCTCTATGAAATTCTGTTATTCTATGATTCATAGTTACAAAATTCAGTGCCTTCTGTTCCTACTCATAAGAGGAAAAAATAGTATCTGAAATCTAAGAGGTCCCATCCAATATAGACTCACAGAAAAAATTCAGTAGACTACTCCTTAATAACGTGTTATCATGACACAGTGAAAAGTGTGTTAGTGGAAAGTGTGTTGGACTTAGAGCAAGGAAAATCTAGGTTCAAATTCCTTCTCAGATGTTTATTCCATGGGGAAAGTTGCAACCTTTCTGAACTTCATTTTGCTGACCTATGAAATGGAGAAAACAATACTGACTTCAGGGTTGTTGAGAGGCTCAAATGAGATAATATGTGTAAAACACTTCAAATGTTAAAGTGAGCCCTTTATAAATGTAAATTACTGTCATTAATCCAGGAAGACCTAGATTCATGTCCTACCTTGAACACATACTGGCTCTGTGAATATGGGCAACTCATAGAACCCCTCAGGGTTCTAAGCTGCTAACCTCTGTACCCAAACTCATTGCTATGGTACTCTCTGGTACTCTCTCCTTAATTGTGAAGTTAAAGGTCTGCTCTATCAATGAGGTAGAACAGAGCTGTTGAGAGGCAAGAGCTTTGGTTCTTAGTCTCCTTTTGGAGGACTCTTTGAAGTCAGTCCATCCTTTGGGACTGATCAACCTTCAAGTTTTCTTTTTTTTTTTTTTAAGCAATCGGGGTTAAGTAACTTGCTCAAGGTTACACGGCCAGTTATTTCTGGGTGTGGTGCCGAGTGTCTGAGCCCGGGATTTGATCTCCAGGTCGTCCCAACACTGGAGCCGGTACTCTTACTCACTGAGCCACCTGGCCGCCCCTAAGCAATCGGGGTTAAGTAACTTGCTCAAGGTTACACGGCCAGGTGTTTCTGGGTGGGTGCTAAGTGTCTGAGCCCGGGATTCGATCTCCAGGTCTATCTCAACACTGGAGCCGGTGCTCTTACTCGCTGTGCTACCTGGCCGCCCCAACCTTCAAGTTTTCTTTGAGTATTGAGTTGGTTGTCAGCTTTTAGAGAGAAGATGGAAGAGGCCAGCCCTACTTCAGGTTGCTTAAAGAAAATATTTTAGGATGACATGTGAGGAGTGGGCAGTCTCCATCATGTCCCTATTCCCAGTTTGTTACTCTACACACTTTGGAGAGTTTCCCCTTGCGTGAGATCCAGAAGCCTCTCTCTTACTTGGGCTGTTATCTTGCTCCCAAAGGGAAAGCTCCCTCACTGTATATTGTCTGGTATACTCCTATGTATTTGTTGTTATTATTGTACAATGATTTCAGTCCTGTCCAATTCTTCATGACCCCATTTGGGGTTTTCTTGCCAAAGATACTGGAGTGGTTTGTCATTTCCTTCTGCAGTTTATTTTACAGATGAAAAACCAAGGCAAAAGAGTTAAGTGATTTGCCCAGAGTCACATAGCTGGTAAGTGTCCAAGGCCAGATCGGAACTCAGGAAGATGAGTCTTGGGGCGATTAGGTGGCGCAGTGGATAAAGCACTGGTCTTGGAATCAGGAGGACCTGAGTTCAAATCCAGACTCAACCACTTAACACTTACTAACCATGTGACCTTGGGAAGTCACCTAACCCCAGTTGTCCTGCCTTCCCCCCTCCAAAAAAAGCAAAAAAAGAAAAGATTAATCTTCCTGACTCAAGTCCCAGAACTCTATCGACTGTGCCACCTAGCTACCCATTCTCCTATATATTCTTTCTCTGATGTCTGTTTTGCTATGATTTGAATAAATGATATCTTTTCCTATTCTATATGTGTTCATTGTGGAAATGGTATTGGGTGGAGAAGGGATCAAGCTTTGGATATACAACTTGTTCTCTTCCTTCCTCTCAAAATAATAAAGTGTTCAAAAGTTAAATAGAATCTGATCATATTCCTTAAAAGAACAATATTTAGGGGAGCAGATAGATAGGCTTCCATCCTAGTAACCCCTTCCTCTGAGGAGAGCAGAGTGGTGACCTCTAGCCCCAACTCTCTACTTCCCCTCCTGGCAAGAATAGTAGTATCCCCGGGAGAAGGGTAGGGGAAGAAGTTAAAGATATCTATTCTGCCTCCCTTGGAGTCACACACATAAGGATAGCACCCCTCACTACAGGTGGGCCTCACTACATACACATGTAGAGCCCTCTACTCTCTCTTGTCCTTATACATACATGTGTTGTATATGCATACACATGTGTATTGTGTATATGAGTTTGTGTATAACATACAAACATGTCTACATATATGTGTGTATATGCATGTGTGTATAAATTTCTCTGAAACATATTAATTTCAGATAATATACTGACCTGCATGTAAAAGGAGTTTCGAATAAACCAATGAAATCACTGGGGCAAGGGGGAAGGGTAAATCCTCAGATATATTACCATGATATGAGCAATAGAAAGGTGGGCCAACAAAACCATTCAATGGAAATGGTACTAATACTGAGTAGAGAAATGTTGAAATGATGGTGAGTGTGCAACCCTGAGGGCTGGTGATGAATCATGAAAACTGGGCTAATGCCAATCTTTTATTTTCCACCATCATCTGCTGCAGAGATGTGTTTCAAAAGAATCTGTGCTTCTATGTAATCTCTCTGCAGGAGAGGAGAGAAAGAGGATGAAATGATCAGTTGGATGCTAGTTAGTGACATAGTCTTCTTAAAATGGAACAAATACAATATAATAGAATTTCATTTTAGAACTGGTGTGGGAAAAGGAAAATGTGGTTAAATTGAATTCAGTATTGACTTATTAAGCACTTAGTTCCCTTAGTTTAACACTGTGTTAACACAACACAGTTTAATACTTAGATAACATTTGTCTCATGGACTTTTTGTATTATACTGAGAGATGAACCCTGATGAACAAAGTACCTAAGGAACATACTTTGAAGTTTTCAATATAAATAATCATTTTTAAAAATGAGGCAGTTTATAAAGGTTCTGGTTCACTATTCATAAGGGGCAGGATTAGTCAAGTAAGATCAGCTTGATGAGATTATGAATATGAACTTTGGTATGGAAGCATCCAAGGGATACCTTCTTATGGAGGGTAGTGTGCAAGCTGGTATTTCACTGAAATGGGGAACTCCTCTGACTAGCACCCAGTAACTGTGATCCTTTCCAAGATGATTTGGTGACTGACAGTCAGATTGACAAACCTTTCTTGACGGAATCACAGCTCTATTTGTGGTCTATACAAATAAATTGAGGCTCACTCTTTTGTTCAGGACTGCTCTTCACCTTTCCCCTTGCACCTACTTCTGGACTACAGAAGGAGCAAATAGTGGCAATGAGGTAACCTAATAGGAGTTCCTGGGCCTCAGGTTCCTGGCTGCCTTCTGCTAAAACTTCCTTGTTTAAACATAGTTCAGAATCTAGACTGTTGAGAACAGACTTCCCCTACCTAAGAAATTGCAGCAGTCAGGGTATTGATAGAGTTTCTGCTTAAATTAAGCCATCAACAAGAATTTATTAAGCACTTTCTATGTGCCAGATATTGTGCTAAGCAGTAATGATACATGGAAAAAGCAAAATAATCCCTCCCTTCAAGGACCTAAGATTTTAATTGAAGAGACAACACATAGACATAGACATAGACATAGACATAGACATAGATGTAGACATAGACATAGATGTAGACATAGACATATATACATACCACATATACACATTCCACACATATATAATACAGATATCATATATGTTTCTACATATAATTAATAGATGACACATATGGCATATATAGATGGTAAGCCTGGGGGAGGGGGAGTCCATAGCAGCTAGAGGGGACAGGAAATGTCCCCTGCAAAAGGTGACCTTTGATATGAGTTACATAGTAAGTCAAGGATTGTAATACATAGAGGTAAAGAGGAAGAGCATCCTATACATAGGGAACAGCCAGTATAAAAGACATGACCATGGGAGATGGAGATTCATTTGTGAGAACAGCAAATAGACCAATATCACTAGATCAGAGAGTGCCTGCATAAGGATAAAGTATAGGCATGGAAATGTAGGAAAGGGCCAAGTTGTAAGGAAATTTAAATGCCAGGAATGGAGTTTATTGTTTATCATACAGTTAATAAAGAATGGGACCTTTATATTAGCAAAATCACTTTGGAAGCTGAGTACAGGGTAGATTATAGTGGGAGGAAATGAAGCAGGAAAACTGTAGCAGCAAGCATCCTAGCATACTCAGGATGGCTGCTAGCATAGGTTCTTATATCTGCTTTTCTAAGGAAAGCAACTCAAAATGGGTTAACAATCTTACTTTAATCAATCAAACATATATCATTTACCTAGTTCAGGGGAAAAAGTCAGCACCCTGAACTTCAGAGAATACAGATGTTACAACAGAAAATAACACAATTCATCAGACAGAGCTTCCAGCTGTCTGACCATTACATCCATACCTAATTAGTTACCAAAGAGGGAAGCACCAACATCTGGGTTTTCAAAGCCAGGGGGCTCAACGGCTGCCCAAAATCTCATCTGGCCAAATCACACAACTCTTCCCAAAGTGAACCCCAAAGCAAAACCTCACATAATGGTATATATAGCCTTTTCCTGGGTCAGACAATGTCACAACCCTCTTGACCCACTGCCCAACCACAAAGTAACAAGGTGTGGGCATTCCTGAAAAACAAGCCTCCCGCCACAGGCTCCATGTGACCATATTCAACCTATTAGGGGGCAGAGTATATTTTCAAATCAGGGAAGGTTCTCAGATTCACTTAAGCCTATCAAGGGGCCAAGGGCAGGGAAGATCTTCAGATTCCCATTACAGAGACCTATTAGAGAAGGTTTTTGCAATAGTCTAGGTCCTAGACTATATATGGTTACCAAAGTGGGTGATACAACACCCTGGGGAGTGTTGTAATGATCCAGGTGGGTGGCAGTACCCTCAGGTACAATTGGGAGGCATTGAATAAAAATAAGGGGGGGGGGAGTCAAAGCATAAGGAAAGAAGAGAAGAAAATTTTGAAAAACTGTACATGTTTAATCTGTTGTATAACAAAATTAAAGTCAGAGTGATTACATTATTTTCCAAATAAACACACAAAATTCAAGTTATAACTGATCAGTGGTCCAGTTGTCTGACAGGTCTTAACAAGCAAGCATCGGCAGGAGAACATGTCTCACATTGTCCTGTATACAAGATAAATTAGAAATTATCAACTAATGAAAGACACTAGAATTAAGAAGGATAAAAAAAAAACTTCCTATAGAAGGTGGGATATTAGCTGGGATTTGAAGGAAGTCAGGAAAGCCAGGATGTAAGTATGAGGAGGTAGCACTTTACAGGAATGGGAAATAGCTGGTGAATATGACCAGAAGGTCAGAAAAAGGATGGGGTTTTGGGGAGAAATAGTGGGGAAGTTAAATAGTTCTGTTCTAGATAAATTTGAGATGTCTATATGACATCCTATTCAAATTGTTCAATAGGCAAGTTGGGGGTGGAGTCAAGATGGTGGAGCAGAAGCAGGACCTCCGAGCAGCTCCAGGTTCCACCTTCCCCAATCAATGTAAAAGGGGACTCTGGACAAACTTTGGAGCTGCAAAACCCACAAAATGACACGGAGAAGCTACCCCCCCCACACAGAGGATAGCCCAGCAGGCCGGCAGGAAATGACCAGCACAGCTCTCTGGGAGCTGAGCCCAGGCCCACATGAGCTGGAGATTTTAGCCCCAGGGCGGGTCTGACCAGCTGCCAGCAAGAGGGACTCCAGATCAGCAGCAGCTGTGGCCATTTCCAGATTTATCAACACATAGATGCAAAGGACAAAGGGAGAGGTCAGTGCAGTCTGGACTCTGGGACCCAGTAAGTGTGAGTGCATGGGATTTTGAGGGCAAGAAGCAGCTGAGATGCCTGGCAAAGCCAGCCAGCACCACATAGCAGCTTCAGCTCCTGGCCTGCAGAGTGTAGGGGAACCAAGCAACCAGTGTGAAGGGTAATCGTTCTTGCTTTAACCTGCTTGGATCTGGATTGCAGTCTACGGTGGAGGTCCTGGGGTATGTGTCCAGCTTGCCAGAGAGTGTGGAGGCCTCAGAGAGGCCATCTAATACCTCTGGCAGCTGAGAAAACCCCAGCGTTTGGGATGAAAGCTCCCCTGTCTGGTGGCAGAGTCCTACTAAGTCAAAATATTGACTTAGTTTTAAAATGTAATATTATCTGTTTTAGTGTATTTTAATTCATTTTGTCAAATAGGATAGAATAGGATGTCATATAGACATCTGGTGGCAAAAATCCCAGGGGTCAAGTGACTGAGGGGTGACATGACCAGGCAAAGGAAATAAAGCAGATTAAAGATTCCAACATTAGACTCCTATTTTGGGGACAAAAAAGGAACAAAGCATGGAACAGGAGGAAAACAGTGAAGTCAGTACTCCTGAACCAAAAGCTTCAAAGGAAAATATGAGCTGGTTACAGGCCATAGAGGACCTTAAGAAGCAGATAAGAGAAGTGGAGGAAAAATTGGGAAGAGAAATGAGAACAATGCAAGAAAATTACAAAATGAAAGTCAACAGCCTGACTGAGGAAAATCACACCTCAAAAAATAGACTGACTCAAATGGCAAAAGAGGCTCAAAATGGCAATGAGGAGAAGAATGCTTTAAAAAGTCGAATTTGCCAGATGGAAAAAGAATCTCAAAAGCTCAATGAGGAGAATCATTGCTTCAGAATTAGATTGGAGCAAATGGAAGCTAATGACTTTATGAGAAATCAAGATGCTGTTAAACAGATCCAAACAAATGAAAGAATAGAAGGCAATGTGAAATATCTCATGGGGAAAACCACTGACCTGGAAAATAGATCCAGGAGAGATAATTTTAAAATTATTGGACTACCTGAAAGCCATGATCAAAGTAAGAACCTAGAAATCAACCTCCAGGAAGTTCTCAAAGAAAACTGCCCTAATGTTTTAGAACCAGAGGGAAAAATAGAGGTTGAAAGAATCCACCAATCACCTCCTGAAAAAAGATCCCAAAAAGAAAATTCCTAGGAATATTATAGCCAGGTTCCGGAATTCCCAGATTAAGGAGAGAATATTACAAGCATCCAGGAAGAAACAATTCGAATATTGTAGAAACACAATCAGGATAACCCAGGATCTGGCAGCTTCTACACTGAGGGATCGAAGGGCTTGGAATATGATATTCCAGAGGTCAAAGGAGCTGGGATTTTGACATTCAGATACAAGAAGCAAGAGAAGCATGAAAAGGTAAACAGGGAAAAGAAATCATAAGGAACTTATCAAAGTTGAACTATTAACATTCCTACATGGAAAAACAATAATTGTAACTGATGAAACTTTTCTCAGTATGAAAATAGTTGAAGGGAATAGAATTTTATATATGAGGGTATATGGGCATATGAATACATATGTGAATGTGTGTATATATGTTTACAGGTATACATAGATAGAGGGCACAGGACCAATTTAATAGGAAGGGATGACACTTAAAAGGTGAAATTGAGAAGTGAGAGAGGAATATAATGAGAGGAGATGGGTAGAGACAGAATGGGGTAAACTATCTCATATAGAAGAGGCAAGGGAAAATGGTTACAATGGAGGGGAAGAAAAGGAAGGCAAAAGGGAATGGGTCAACCTTATTCTCATTGAATTTGGCTTGGGGAGGGAATGAAATACACACTAAATAGTGTTTTTCACCCTATAGGAGAGTACGGGGGAAGGGGATGAGAGGGGGGATGATGCAAGGGAGGGCAGGCTGGGGGGGAGGGAAGTTGGAAGCACGCACTTTTGAAAAGGGACAGGATCAAAGTAGAGAATAGAACAAGTGGGAGGTGGGATAGGAGGGAGGGAAATATAGTCAGTCTTTTACAATATATCTACTGTGTTATTGTTTTGCATTAGCCATACATGTACAATCTATACTGAACTGCTTATCTTCTCAGTAAGGGTGGGTGACAAGGGAGGAAGGGAATGAACCTGGAATTCAAAGTTTTAAAATCAAATATTTAAATATATATATAGTATTATTAATACTATTTTACATGTAATTGGGAAATAAGATATACAGGCACTGAGGCATAGAGATCTACCATGCCCTACTGGAAAAGTCAAAAGGGGTATGGGAGAAGATATGGGGGAGAGCAGATTGGAGGAGGGGATATTGGGACTGCTATTTTGGGGCAGTGGGTAGGGGAAAAACGGGGAGAAAATTTGTAACTCAAAATCTGGTGTAAATGAATGATGTAAATCAGAAGTTAATAAAGCATTCAAAAATGGGGGAAAAAATAGGCAAGTTGATGTGGGACTGGAACTCAGGAGAAATTCTTGGGCTTGATGTATAAGTCTAGAAGTTATAAGCATATTGAACCCATGAGAGCTGATGAGATCCACAAATGAGATAATATAAAGCAGTGGTATCAAATTCAAATAAAAATGGGTATCACTAAAATGTACATAAGGATCCCTGTGGTCTGAATATTGACTTAGTTTAAAATGTAATATTATCTGTTTTAGTGTATTTTAATTCATTTTGTCAAATACTTTCCAATTACATTTTAATTTGGTTTGAGCGTACTCATGAGTGTTGCAGGCAGTATATTGGACACATCTGCTTTAGAGAGCAAATAATAAGTACATAGACAAGTGCTTGTACATGGCCTGAGAGATGAGATTCCAAGAATCTTCTTTTCCATGGAAAAACTGGGGGAAACCAGATGGCTAATCAAAAGTTTAAAAATTCAGGCATCCACCTCCTAAAGACAGATGTCTTTAATAATGGATTTCCTATAGAAAGAAGAGGATTACCAATTGAAGAATACATCATCTCCACTTCTGAACAGAATTGAGGCTGGTTTTCAAGCTAAAGAGAAAGTCATACCAAAATATCACATTAATTGCATGCTATCTATGGATAACATCAGATTATAGGAATCACTAAAAATCAGAGCCAACAGCTACTTCATCTCATGGAAACTTTCTCCAACAATATCAAAATATTATTTGGATTCCTCTTCACAGCTGGAAAACTGGAGTCACACCATGGGCAGAGGAGGGCGAAAGATTAGGACCTTACCACCCTTCCCCACTATTTCAGTGAGCTGTTCAAACTTGGCAGGTCCAAAGGGAAGGAAATTGCTTATTTAGCAGTGTTCTCAAAGAATGTTTACTTTGCAGGATTCCAAATGGGCTATTTGAGTGCCTTACTTTTTCTTTATCTGTTTATTGGGCTCCTATGAATTATCTACATCTTATGCATTTCCTGTTGGGGAGAAACAAAAGCTGCTCCATATTTAATATGCATTTATTACCTGGAGTAACATGCAGAACTTGGAGACATTGTTACTCACCTTTGGAGAAACTTATACACAAGATATACTATGAACATAATTAAAAATAATCTTGAAGTTGTGAGCATTGACCAAGAGAGAGAAAATGACTTGGTCCCCAGGATTATGTCTAGTCCATGTGAACCAAGAGCATTTGAGGGATCTTGGCCCTCAGGTTACACCTTTCATATGTTTTATTCATCTTTTAAAGGCCTTTGTAAATTTTTGCAACCTCTAGGACAAATTTACAAATTCAAACAAACAACGCTCTTTCACAAAATCAGAGTAATAAGACTTGTTCTTTTCCTTTATAGGCCCTTGGGATATAGCTTTATCATACATCAGAGCACGAAACACAACTTCTGACACACAAGCATCTGACAAAGCATGAAAGTGTAAGTGTGCTAACAATATAATATTGCCATGTTCAAATGACATAAAATGTGCCATTGTGTGAGGATATAGCTTAAGCCTGCTATGGTGCTGCCAAACCTCAAATTCATGATCTCCACTTCTGAATAGAATCGAGGGTGGCTTTCAAGTCAAAGAGGAAATCATACCAAAATATTATGATAATCATTTGATACATATGGATGATATCCACTGAAAATTACATTAAACAGCTACTTCATCTCATGGAAAATTTCTCCAACAATATCAAAGTATTTTTTAAACTCCATAAATATAAAATTTTCAATTGTCACCCAGAAAGAATAGAGGCTGAAGGTATTGAACTTAAATAATGAGGTCAGTTTGAAAGAATGGATGAAGATGATAAAATGTCTTGGTCAGCTTCAAACAAAAGGTATATACATCCTGGAAGCTAGCAAGAAGAAAATTGAGGCTCTGTTTGTTAGGAGAGTAACTATCCCCCTGAGGTCCAAGTAAAACCAAAAGAACACATTTAAAGCAATTTACAGGAGACAAGATGACAGAAACTCCACATGACTCCTGTTCCAACCACCTCCAGTACCTGTAAAATATGACTCTAAACAACTTTTAGAGCTACAGAACCCACAAAGTGACAGAGAGAAACAAATCTCCCACTGAAGGCAGCCTGGCAGGCCAACAAAAAGGGGCTATTGCACCAGACTAGGAGTCAAGCACAGTCCCGCATGAATTGCCTGCAACCAGACCCAGGGCAGCCACAACCTGTGGCACAGACTGATCAGAGCAGACTTTAGGAGAGTGAATCACCAGCAGCTGTGGTAGTTTCCAGACTTCTCAACCCATAAACGCCAATGAGAAAGCAAAAGGTCAGTGGGGAACTCTGTTGGAACTGGGTGATGGAAGAGTGTGGTCTAGCCCCTGCCCATGGGGCAGAGGTGGCAGAGGTGCAATGACTGCCGCTACTGCCACGTGACTGCCTCCAAAGCTCCTGGCCTGCAGATTGTAGGGGGACCAAGCAGCCATTCAGAGGGTAATCACTTTTGCTTTGTCCTACTTGGTTCTGGATTGCAGTCTTGGATGGTGGTCCTGGGGTATGTGGCCAGTGTGCCAGAGCTTGTGAGGGATGTAGAGAAGGTGCCCTCCTAATAGCTCTGACAACATCTGCAAAAACCCCAGTGATCTGGGATGTAGCTCTCTGCATTCTGAAAGCAGAGTTCTACCATGGCAAAGAGCTCAAAAGTCAAGTAATTGGCTGGCAAGATGAGCAAGCAAAGGAAGCACAATCAGACCATAGAATTTTTTTCTGGGGACTAAAAGGATCAAAGCATGCAACCAGAAGAAGTCAATGCAGTCGAAACTCCTGCATCAAAAGCTTCCAAGAAAAATATGAATTGGTTACAGGCCATGGAGTACCTCAAGAAGGATTTTGAAAATCAAGTAAGAGAAGTGAAGAAAAATTGGAAAGAGAAATGAGAATGGTGCAAGAAAATGTATTACTGAAACACAGGGCTCATTGTTCCACAGTAACTAAGGAAAGATTAATGTGCTGTTCTTTGTCAAAAAAAAAAGAGGAAGAGAATTGATAGATGTTCTCAGGCCAAACAACCAACAGTAAAAAATTTTCTAGAAATATCTTTGCAACAATAGACCTCACTTCACAAAGAAAAAGTAAAGCTTGACAACAGGCATATGCCACAAGATTTGTTGAATGAACCAAATATGGTTCATCTCTGAATAGAGTTTGTGAAACAGCTAAAATCCAAGAGTAGATGTAGCAGCAAGTACCCTAGCATACCCAGGATGGATGCTAGCACAGGTTCTTTGATCTGCTTTTCTAAAGGAAAGCAACTCAAAATGAATTAACAATCTTACTTTAATCAATCAAATGTATCATCTACATAGTTCAGGGGAAAAAGTCAGCACCCTGAACTTCAGAGAATACGAACAGAAGTTACAACAGAAAATAACACAATTTAGCAGACCGGGCTTCCAGCTGTCTGATCATTACATCCATACCTAGTTAGTTACCAAAGAGGGAAGCACCAACATCTGGGTTTTCAAAGCTGGGGGGCTCAACAGCTGCCCAGAGTCTCATCTGACCCAATCACACAACTCTTCCCATAAGTGAGTCCCAAAACAAAATCTCGCATCAGGGTATATATAGCCTTCTCCTGGGTCAGAGAATGTCACAACCCTCTTGACCCACTGCCCAACCACAAAGTAACAACGTGTTGGCATTGCTGAAAAACAAGCCTCCATGTGACCACCTATAAGAGGCAAAGTATATTTTCAAATCAGGGAAGTTTCTCAGATTCATTTAAGCCTATCAAGGGGCAAAGGGGCAGGGAAGATCTTCAGATTCCCTTTACAGTAGAAACAAAGGGTTTTTAAACATGGCTGATATTTACATACACTCAATAATATATTGACAAAGTTATAATGGACAAATGACTTAATTGTTCAAATGTGTTTCTAGAAATGGAAGGATTTATTCAAGATTATTGCTGCCAGAAGTTACAGAAAGATTACTTTAATGAGCCTGGACTTACCATTTAATGAAGATTATATAACTAAGTGACAGAAACTGTGCAACATATCACTAGTGATTGTAAGACTTTAGCATCTACTGAATATGTAGAGAGCTACATCCAGTTGACTAGAATTACATACTAGAAACCATCCTTTCTAAACTTTGTTTTTCAGTCTTTTCAGTCATGTCTGACTCTTCATGACCCTGTTTTCTTAGGAAAAATACCGAAGTGGTTTACCATTTCCTCCTCCAGCTCATTTTACAGATGAAGAAACTGAGGCAAACAGGGTTAAGTGACTCACCCAGGGTCTCACAGCTAGTATCTCAGTCTGGATTTGAACTCATAAAGATGAATCTTTCTGACTTCAGGCCTGGCACTTTATCCACTGTGCCACCTAGCTGCCCTTTCTAAACTAAAAAGTGACAAATCCCCATACTGCAAATATAAATCCTCAAAATATTCTTGAGAATTCAACAAATAAACTGTTATGGAACTGAGGCATCATTACAGACAGAATTGCTGTTTACAATTGCCTTGGACATAGCATTGATGCATAAAAATCTAATAACATTTTGTTATGTAAATGAATAGATATACAGAGTGAAAGTTCACAGTGTGAAAGGAGATACAGAAGTGATAGAGGTCCACTCTACAAGGCTGAAGAACCATCCTCTTTGTAGCAGCAAGCACCCCAGCATCCTTAGGGTGGCTGCCACCACAGGTTCTTGGATCTGCTTTTATAAAGGAAAGCAACTCAATATGGGTTAACAAGCTTACTTTAATCAGTCAAACATATATCATTTACCTCGTTCAGGGGAAAAAGGTCAGCACCCCGAACTTCAAAGTATACAGGCAGAATTATCAAGACAGAAACAGATCAAGTAGACAGCTTTCCAAACTGTCCAGCCATTACATCCATACCAAATCAACATATGGGTTCTTCAAAGCTGGGGGGCTTTGGACAACGGCTTCCCAGAATCCAGATCAAATCACAGAACACTTCTCAAAGTGAGTCCCAAAACAAAGCTACACATCAGGGCTTATATAGCCTTCTCCTGGCTCAGAGAATGTAACAATCTTATTGACTCACTGCCCAATCAAAAAGTATCTACTGAAAACCAAGCCTCCCACCCCAGGCTTCAGGTGCACTTTAGCCTAGGGGAAGGGAAGATCTTTAAATTTGCATTCCCATTACACTCTTAAGCTCACAGTGGCTGGGGCCACCTAAAGTTTACCCTTGGTCAAGGCAGTTGGTCTAGGTTGTCCTCTTCTCTAAATCCTTATCTGCAAGTAAACTGCTGGAATGATGGTGGCCCTCCCCTCAGGTGTTACTACCTGAAACAAGGGTAGGGGACAGGGAACTATGCCTGGGTGGTATAATTTTAAAAAGGGGGGAGGGGGGGAGGGAGGAGATTATCACATAAGCACTTGCAAAGAACCCAAAAAGGTCCCACATGGTACACACTATCATACTTATACCTCCCTGTCCCAGGTCAGAGTTATTTTACACATTTATTCTACCTGCAGGTGTTTTAATCCATTTTATATTATTTTATCTCTGCTTAAAATCACACCTGCTTATCAGCTTGAACTGGCATGGGAACACTATTGCAAACTGCCTGCAATATGTTTGTAAGCTCAGTCAGAGTTATTACCTTTGTCTTGTTGCCATGCAGAGGAAGAATTTATCACTCACTTTATTCTTAGACTCATATGGTTTGTTATTTCCTTCTCCATCTCATTTTACAGATGAAGAGACTGAGGCCAATTGGGTTAAGTGACTTGCCCAGGGCCACACATCAAATAAGTTTCTGAGGCTAGATTTGAGGCCTAGCACTTTCTCCACTGTACCACCTAGCTGCCTCTCCTAGACTCACACATTTCCTGCAAACCTCAATCCACGCTGCTAATATTAACCACATAACTAAGATTCATAGCTGCTGGTTTGTTTATATAAAGAATTAAATAAATGATAGAAAAAGAAGAACAGAGAGAAAAAGAGGGAGGGACAGTTTCTGTATTTATGCTGTCAGCCCTGAGCTCAGCAAACAGTAGCAGAAACTGGCTTTTCCGGTTCCACATTCCTAGCCCCACCCTGTTCCACCTCCAAGGGGAGGAAGACTAGACTAGGCAATTCAAAAGAGTTACTACACAGTTAATGGGAATAACTCACTTTCCAGACTCTCAGGGTAACAGGTGATAGAAATTGCCTCTGGTGAGGGCATTGGATAATCTCACCAAATATGGTCCATATCAACATAGCAAATAAAAACTCATCTACTCCCATAATAGCAATAGTGACCAAAGTGTTTGGTTTTTTAAAATCTCTGTTGAAGGAGAAAGTTAGAGGACAAAATACCAGATATATCAATACCTATCCACATGGTATGAAGATAGAGAACATATCCCTACCTCCAATTTTCAACTTGGTTCCACTTTTTCTAGGATCTTTCTCCTAGAAATCTTCACAAAGCAATCCCAAAACTCCCAGTTCCAAGAAATCACTAGTTGATCAATTCTAGGATAGCATCTGCTGACACATCTCATCTCCTTGACAATGTAAGTTACAAATAGATGTTGTCATTCCGAGCATCCAAAATCTTCAAGATGTGTGGAAGGAAAATCTTTCAAGGTATACAGACCTAGCAAAAGAAATACTTTCAGAAACTTTCAAAATGTCTCATTTAGTTAGCTATTTTTCATTCTTCAGTGATTTAAGAACTGTTGCTATTTAGTCATTTCAGTTATGTATGACTCTTTGTGACCCCATTTGAGGTTTTCTTGGCAAAGATGATGGAGGGGTTTGCCATTTTCTTCTCCAATTCATTTTACAGAGGAGGAAACTGAAGCAACCAGGGTTAAGTGATACCCTTCATCACATAACTAGCAGTGTCTGAGGCTGATTTTAAACTCAAAGGTCACTTAGAATATTATAGAGATACTATAAGACAAGAATATCACAGGACAAAGTAAGAAGAGTGCTTTCAAAAAAGATTCCAGGTCTTCTCCAAATAATTCTATTCAAGGTATGTTATTTGGATTACTACCACCATCCAATAGATTCCAGGTTAATTGATAGAGGTTATCAAGCTTTTAAAGCCTTTTCTAACCTGACCCTTCCTACCTTTCCAGTCCTTTCACATTTTACTTTTCTCAGTGTACTCAGTGATCCAGGTGCACTAGTCTATTTGTTTTTCCTGACATACAAAACTCTTATCTCCCAGCTCCCAACTCTGTACCTTTTTACTGGCTTTCCCCCATGTCTAGAATGCTCCTCTCCTCTCATCTCTGCCTCTTAGCTTCCCTGGCTTCCTTCAAGAATAGTTCAATGATGGCAAAGAATTGAAAATTTAGGGGATACCCATCAATTGGGAAAGGGTTGAACAAATTGTGGTATGTGAATGTAATGGAATACTACTGTGCTATAAGAAATGATAAGCAGGCAGATTTCAGAAAAACCTGGAAAGATTTACATGTACTGATGCTAAATGAAGTGAGCAGAACCAAGAGAACATTGTACAACAACATTGTGCAATGACCAGCTTTGATAGACTTAGTTCTTCTCAGCAATACAATGATCTAAGTCAATTCCAAAAGACTCGTGATGGAAAATGCTATCTATATCCAGAGAAAGAACTATGGAGTCTGAATAAAGACTGAAACATACTATTTTCTTTTTTTCCCCCTTTCTTGTGGTTTTACTTTTTTGTTCTGATTCTTCTTTCATGACATGACTAATGTGAAAATATATTTAACGTAATTATACATGTATAACCTGTATCAGATTACTTACTGTCTTGGGGAGGGGGAGGAAAGAGAGGAAGGAAGAAAAATTTGGAACTCAAAATCTTATAAAAATCTTTATGTGTAATTGGGAAAAATACTATTAAGTATTTTTTAAAAAAAAAAGAAATTACAAAAAAAAGACATAGCTCAAAACTTACCTTCTCCAGTAGCCCTTTCCCCCACACCCACTGCCCACTGCTAGTTTCTTCCCTCTGAGATTACCTTCCAAATATCCTGCACATGTCTTGAATGTACCTGGTTATTTCTATATCTCCCTTTGTATCTCTAGCATTTAGCACATTACCTGGTACATAGTGAAACTTTAAATGCTTGGTGAAGACTACATGGAATATATTGTTGCAACAAAGAATGACAAATATGAAGAACTGAAATGAAAATGAGAAGACATTTAAAATGGTACAGGATGAAGAAAGTATATGCAAATTAGATAGATAGATAGATAGATAGATAGATAGATAGATAGATAGATAGATAGATAGATAGATGATAGATAGATAGATAGATAGATAGATAGATAGATAGAT
>NW_027187299.1:6639641-6649997 GCF_028583685.1 Petaurus breviceps papuanus
GATAGATAGATAGATAGATAGATAGATAGATAGATAGATAGATAGATAGATAGATAGATAGATAGATAGATAGATAGATAGATAGAAATCAAGACAACACAACATGGCAACAAAACACAAGTTTAATACATTGAATTTGTATTAGTTCAAGCGAATGCACACAGTCTTTCTTCTAGAAAAGAATAAATTAGAGAAGTATGCGGTTGTTTTTCATCAGTCTCTGGGATTGTTTTACTTTAACAGAATATACTTTGTTTTTGATTTGTAAGTTTGTTTATATTTGTCCCTCCAAAAGGCAGAGAGAGAGACAGAGACAGAGACAGAGACACAGAGAGACAGAGAGAGAGAGAGACAGAGAGAGAGAGAGACAGAGAGAGACAGAGACAGAGAGACAGAGACAGAGACAGAGAGACAGAGACAGAGACAGAGAGAGACAGAGAGAGAGAGAGAGACAGAGAGAGACAGAGAGATTATTCTGAATTACCAACAATAAACAAAATGGGAATCAAAACAATTCTGAGGTTTCATCTCACATTCTGCAAATTGATAAAGAGAACAAAAGATAGGAATAGTCAGTGTTGGAGAGACTGTGGACAGACAAGCATACTAATAGACTAAGCTGGGAATTGTTCCCTCAATAGAAACCCCTCTAGAAAACAATATGAAATAATGCTAAGGAAAAGATAAAAAGTCCTAGCCTTTGACCTGGATTTCCCTTAGCATATACCCTAAGGATGTCAATAGTAGAAAGTTTCCAGATACACTAAAATATTTATAGCCACACTTTGCATAGGAGTGAAGAACTTGGGGGGGAGGGGGAAGGAGATGCTTATTAAGTGAAGAATGGCTAAATGAATTATGGTATATGAATGTGAAAAGGGCAGCAAGGTAGTTCAGGGAATGGAACACCAGACCTGGAATCAGGGAGACTCAACTCTGTGTGTTCAAATCTGACATCAGACACCTACTAGCTGTGTGACCCTGGGCAGGTCACTTAACTCCATTTGTCTCAGTTTTTTCATCTGTACAATGATCTGGAGAAGGAAATGGCAAACCCCTTTAATTTCTTTGCCAAGAAAACCTCAAGTGGGGTCACAAAGAATCAAACAACAATATGAATGTGATAGGATATTATATCTTAAGAAACAATAAACATGTAGAATTCAGAGCAGCAAAGGAAGATTTATTTGAATTGATACAGAGTAAACAGACCATGAATACAAAATGCACAAATTACAACAATAATAGAAATGGAAAGAACAATAATAAATGAAAACAAAATTGAATGCTATGTAATTATAATGACCATGATTGGCACCAAAGAAAAGCTAGAAAAATGCACTTCTGCCCTTTTAGAGATGGGGGATTACAGCTGTGGTAAAAAAGATAAACTGTCTGATTTGGTTGATACTTTTAGTTAGTTTTACTGAAATGCTTTTTTCTCTTTCTTTTTAATTCTTCATTATAAGGGATGACTCCCTGGAAGGGGAGAAGAGGATTGATACATTAGCAAATGAAAGTTATATAAGAACAAAATACATCAATAAACTTTTTTTTAAAGCTCATAGCACAATTTGAAACATGAATATAGTCTTCCAAAAACAGATATCAGTCTCACAAATCCTGTGTTTCATTACAACAGAATGTATCTGTATTTCTCTATGATAAATCACAAAGTGATTTCAGTCTATCTTCTCATACCAAAAAAAAAAAATACGAGAAAAAAATTGAATTTTTTTTTATAACTCCCACATTAACTGAAAGAACATTCAATCATGATTTATGCAATTGTTGCAAATGTGTGGCTGGTCACACCAATAATCTACTAGTTGTTCAACATCTTCCAAAAGCAATTTGGTTTGAATCATTGAAGTTAGTATTCAAGTTATAGGCAGACAATTTTACCAACAAGTCTGAGTCATCTAAACTAATAGAAAGTATATTCTGATAATTGGTTACTTGTCTCACCTGGCAGGACACCAAGTTCAAGAATTTGACTATTAGCTCCATGAAAATATCCATGAAAATAGAAACAACTTTTTCTTTTCTTTCTTCCTTCCCTCCTTCCTTCCTCCCTTTCACTTTTCTTCTTTCCTTCCTTCTTTCCTTCCTTCCTTCCTTCCTTCCTTCCTTCCTTCCTTCCTTCCTTCCTTCCTTCCTTCCTTCCTTCCTTCCTTCCTTCCTTCTTCCTTCCTTCCTTCCTTCTTTACTTCCTTTCCTTTGTAGTTAACAGAAACAATCCTTATGACTAGACACCACATTCTTTCATTTCCTGTGGCAAAATCTTTTGAACCTGCTTCAAAATGGCTTCTACTTTTGTTTCTGCTGATGAAAATTTAGCTTCAAATAATTCAGAAATTAGCTCTGAGGTATAGTCTAAAGATCTGGAATTGGAATTGTCTTTGACAGTGTAATTGACAGTGTAATCATCAATTACAACTTTTTTTGTCACAAGTTACATTTTAACAGAACAAGTTTTTATAGTCTTCAGCACAACACTAGAAACTTCAGACCTAGCTAACTGAGATTTCTTTGGCTGAATATGTGAAGTGATGTCAGATTGGCCACCAAAAATAGCATTTATCTCACTACAGCACTGGATATAAAATATTGTTTATAGATTGTTTCATTTCTTTCCTTTTTTTAAGGTCATTTCCTTGGTATGGTTAATTCCCAGTGTGAAAACTGCCACAATTGAGGCAGGCAACAACTAGTTTGTAACAGAGCCAGAGATTTGCCTGGGTTATAGAGAGGCTAAATAACTTACTGATGGTTATATGGTTAGTAAGTGTCTGAGACAAGCCTTGAACTCTGATCTTTGTTCTCAAGCTGGCACACTATTCACTGTGCCATGCTGTATCTCTTCTTTAAAATACCTAACTACATTAAAAAAAAAAACCTATAAAGAAATTCCCTTTCAGATCTATGAATAGTGGTAGAGTTCATGAGAAGGCAATTTGGTAGCTCAATGGATAGAGTGCTAGGCCTGGAGTCAGGGAGACCTGAGTTCAAATCCGGTCTCAGACACTTATTAGGTATGTGGTCCTGGGCAAGTCACTTAACTTCTGTTTGCCTTAATCCACTGGAGAAGAAAATGGCAAACAACTCTAGTATCTTTGCCAAGAAAACCCAGAGACAGTATGATTTATGAGGTCACAAAGGACAGACAGAACAGAACAACAACAAGAGAGTTCATGAGCAAACAAGGCATAGAAATGATTATAAAAGAAAAGATGAAAAGTTTTGATTATATAAAATTCAAAAGGTTTTTGCACAAATAAAACTAATGCAGTTAAAATTAAAAGGAAAATGGGTAACTAAGGAAAAAATCTTTGGATAATTTCTCTGATAAAAGTCTTATATCCAAAATACATGTTATACTCACTTAAGTTGATAAGACTAAGAATCACTCCCCAATAGATAAATGGTCAAAGATATGAACAAGTGGTTCTGAAAGGAAGAAATCCAAGCTATCAATGACCATATTAAAGATGCTCCAAATCACTAATAATTAGGGAAATACAAATTAAAACAAATCTGGAGTTCCATCTCACAGTCATCATATTGGAAAGATGACCCCAGAAAAGGGAAATGACATCCCCAATAGCATTGATACAAAAGAAGACAGATCAGGGTGTATGCAAACTCTTGGACTTTGAACAAGAAGACTAAAGTAGAAATCCAGGAATCCAAGAAGCCCTGAACTATTGCTTCCTAGACAGTATTGGATGGCTAGATTTTATTTTGGGTTTATGCAGTGGCTACCACCAGATTCTGATGGTAGCACTTCACATGCCACCTGGCACATAGTAGGTGCTTAGTATTTATTGACTGACTGAAAAAGAGAAAATAGCATTCATCTGCTCAGCAGGCTTTTTCTAGTTTATGCATATGCCTCCAGACATCTCAGGAGTGTGTGCTATTTTTCAACAGCTTATAGAGAAGGGAGTTGGCAAAGTGAACCCCATGGAAGTACTGCTATACTTTGAAGACAAATTGCCTTTGCACAGAGCACAGATTAAAACAAGGAAATAGATATAAAAGTATTAGAGCATTTAGAAGAAGCTGTTCTGATGCTATCATTTGGCAATGCCAGTTTTGCGGGCTCTTTCAAGTCTGGGGACCACATATTTATGTCAGCAAGCAGTTGCTGTTGTTGTTTATCCTTCATTCTCCAAGATGACCCTGATGTCAGGGAGTGACACTGACCTGCAAGTGAATCGGATTTAAGTGAGGGAGGAGTAAGCACTGATCCAAAGATCAACACACTCCTCTGCCGGTCATGTTCAAAGCACCCAGAAGAATTAAGGACTTCTCTAGAATTGAGCACTTACCACCACAAACTTGTGAAGAGCTTTGCTGCTCTTACTAAGTCTCTCAATGATCTCACTCAAGAATAGAAAATTGTTTTAAAAGGTGGCTAGATGACTCAGTGACTAGAGCACCAGCCCCAGAATCAGGAGGATGTGAGTTCAAATCTGACCTCAGACACTTAACAGTTACTAGCCATGTGACCTTGGTCAAGTCACTTAACCCCAATTGCCCTGCCTTCCCCCCTCCAAAAAGCAAAAAAGAAAAAGAAAATTAGAAAGAACCAAAAGCAGAAGGACAAAAAAAAAGTCAGCTTCACTCAAACCCATAAAATCCATTTGGAAACCATTGTGATGGGAAGAAACTTTTGAAGATTTGACCAACTGTCCCACACATGCAGCAGTGTTGCCCCATGCAGACCTGAGCCTACTCCTGGTGCTAACTTAGAAGTCTAGGGAGCAATTTGGTATCAAGAGAATGATGGTCATCAAAAACCTTTTGCATTTACCAGTGGAGAATTTACCGCCAATGAGCCTCAGTATCCCCTGCACAAACTAGAGTTATATACCATATCTTAGAATCATAGATTTAGAGATAAAAAAGGAGAGTTTAAAATTGTCTAGTTTAATCTCTTCATTTTACAGTTAAAGAAACTAGGCAAGAAAGGCTGTGAGTTGTTTGAGGTTTCATAGTAAGTGACAAAACTTCCCCAAGTAGCAGATCTATCCTTTCCCTGTTTTTCCTTTTTGTGCCAAACCTAGCTTTAACACACACACACACACACACACACACACACACACACCTTTTTTATAAATAGTTCATGATCAGAAAAGTCTCTTCCTTTGACCTAGGAATGGGATAGTCCCCTATCTTGTTTCCTTAGTAACAGGCTCTCAGTTATCCCAGAAGAATAAAATGATTATAAGATGGCAAGTTCTATTCTACAATTATTTTTCAAAATGAAAAACATAGTCTTCTTTGGAGAGGAAACATAATATGCAAAGAAAACAGAAGACAGAAGTGCCTCTCTCTGTCTCTGTCTCTGTCTCTCTGTCTCTGTCTCTCTGTCTCTGTCTCTCTGTCTCTGTCTCTCTCTCTGTCTCTCTCTGTCTCTGTCTCTCTCTCTCTCTCTCTCTCTCTCTCTCTCTCTCTCTCTCTCTCTCACACACACACACACACACATTAATATGTCACTACAAAACCAGGTGTTTCCAAATTCACCCAGGTGGGGTCCTCAGGGACCTAATTTTCCTGCTCCCACCATGACTGCTCCCATTTTGCTTCAGAAGGAGTGCTTTGGGCTGTTGGCCCACTGGGATTATAATGTAAATGATATCTACACTGGGCAGTAGGACCAGGACTGGGTATCTATTTCCTCTGAACTTAATTTATAGTAGTATATTATCTACCTAGCAAGGCCATCAGGACATCATTTATCATATTTATAAATAGATTAAGCATCTGTGTATGTCAGGCATTCTTCAGAGTGGAAAATGCAATCATAAAATAAGAAGGGAAAGAATTATTTGGATTTGTCTTTTTCAGGTATTTGGTTTACATAATATGAAAGTGCATTTTCAGATGCACTTTGGAGGGGAATTAAAATTTTGCGGTTTCGTGATGTCAGTTTCTTTGAGGAGTCAGTCAGCCAGCAACACTGAATGACAGTGTTTAAACCATTTGAATAGACACTATACTGAGGGAGTTTAGGTACTAAAGAAAAAAAGATTTGACTTTAACTTTAGGGGGGCATAGAAAATTTGGGGGTTATGTATAAGCATCCCTAAAAAGAAATTTCTTCTATGCTCCAGCCTTCACAGTGATGTCTGTTTTGCTCCTTAGCAACATTCAACTTTGGCAATGGAGAGGGGTGGAATGTCAAAATCTTAAGAGTCAAAATGTAAAACATTTTTGAAAAAAAAAAACCCACAAATCCATTAAAACACTAAAGCACATATACTGCATTTAAAGTACAACAAGGAAAACTCAAAACCTTGCAGAACGGAATTTGCAAACTAAAAATAAATACATTTTATTTAAACATTAAAAATATCATATTTTGAAGAAAAAGTACAACAAGGACTTATTCTCCAATAAATAAGCAATCAAAAGAGAAAAATAGTTTTTTGAAAGAGTTACAAACTATCAATGACCATATTTTTAAATGCTCCAAATCACTTATAGTAAGAAGAATAAATCAGAACAACTCTGAGGCTTCACATTATATTTAATAAATTGGCAAAGATGATGATGATGAAAGTTTGAAAGAGTTGATAATGCAGGGTTTATTACAAGACAGGCATCCTAATACAAGATTCATGGAAGCTGGGAATTGGCTCAACTATTTTGGGAAAAAAATTTGGAATTGTATGAGTAAAGTGACTGAATTATTCATGCCCTTTGACCTGGTGATTCCACTATGCTTCCAAGGTGGTCAATGACAGAGAGAAATGTCCCATAAATGTTCATAGTAGTATTTTCTGTGGTAGTAAAGAACTAGAAACAAAGTGATTGTCAATTGAATGGATGATGGTCCAATGAAGTATGGCATAGGAATGAGATTGAATATTATTGTGCAGCAAAAAAATTATAAATATGAAGAATTCAGAGAAATAATGAAAGACTTTGATGTACCATTATATAATGAAAGAAGGAGAACTAGGAGAAAACCATATACAATGATGGTGGTGTGATGGCAAGAGGTAACAATAAAACCTTTTTAAATAAAAAAAAGAAAAGGAGGATGGCCAATGGAGGTTTGGTTCTCGGAGCATGTACTGGTTTGCTGTAACTGTTTCCTGTCTGCTTAAAAGAAAAATATTTTGGGGCGGCCAGGTGGCTCAGCGAGTAAAGAGCACTGGCTCCAGTGTCGGGATGACCTGGGGATCAAATCCGGGCTCAGATACTCAGCACCACACCCAGAAATAACTGGCCATGTAACCTTGAGCAAGTTACTTAACCCCAATTGCTTTAAAAAAAAATTTAATTGTCTGTGAGTTTCAGAATTAAGTGTGTGTATAAAAGCCTCCAGCATCGGAACTCAACCTCTCTCTCTTTCCATATGTTGAGTAAGACAACAACTGTTGTAAACCTCTGGGTGGAGAAATAGCTAGTGTCAGTAGCATACCCTTCACCAGGCTGACACGGGGCCTTGAACACTTGGTACTATTTCTTTTGTTCTTTTGTGTTTCTTCTTTCCTGTTCTCAGATAAATGAAATTTTGGAGGTGGAACATACCAAACTATGATCCTGTGAGCTTCAAAAAGTCAGAAGAGTCAACAGAGGTCCAGGAGCCAAGCCTAGAAGGGAGCTCACCTTGAGAAGCAATGACAGCCCAGCGGTATATCAACCCAGCAGCCAAGACATCTACCACATCCTAGAAGCAAGAAAGGGATTCATCAATCAGCTATTCCACACCCAGAAGTGAACTTGGTGATAGAAATATTTTGCAATCACTACTTCAAAAGTTTGAAACTACTTTCCCCAAGGGGCTAAGGGATGTGTAGATGGGAGAGGTCACCCCTGGTTTCAAAGGTGGTTTTATTTTGGTTCTTGCTATATCTTTTCAGTGTATGTATGTATGTATCCCTTTGTAAAAGCTAATTGATGTTAGTTATCAGTGATATCAAGGAGATATTAATGGTTGAAATGATACCGAGGCACTAATAACTAATAATATTGAGGAGAATACACTGGATGAGGGGGAGAATGAAAGTTGAACAGCAAATAGCTTTTTCCAGATCCTCTCTTTAAGGAGGGCACCCAGCACATCCCTCGAATCATTTCCGATGGCTACACTCCCCTAGGCTTCATCATGTCCTTGTCCTGGGGCACCTTTCCCTTCTCAGCTTTTAAACTTCTTTTTATGTGTTGTTTTATCCCCATTAGATTGTGAGCTCATTGAGAGTAGGGATTGTCTATCTTTCTCTGTATCCATAGTGCTTAGCACAGTGCCTACCATATAGGAGACACTTAATAAATATTTATAGACTGATTGGAAACAGCCCTAAGAGATCTACATTATAGATGAGGAAACTGGCGTCAACAGGGTTATGTGACTTGCCCAGGTTTACACAGCTAGTGTCTGCGGCCAGATTTGAACTCAGTGATGAGGAAGCAATAGGTGGGTCAGGGACTCCAAGGACCAGAGTCCCTGAGTGGTCAGTCTGGAAGGAATTCACTAGGCCCAAGCAATCTTTGGAGTCAGGATTGTAAAAGTTTATTGTTACGCTTTACAGTGGGCAAGAGTTCTTAGGAAACCTGCAAATTTAAAGAAGTCATAGATGTAGTTTTTAAGGAGTCACGACAGTAAATCAGATGTCAACTATGCAAACTAGATGAGTAAGGGTGGGATTAGGGAGGAGTTAAGGAGTGGTCAGTGCTTAAAGGAACATGCTCTTTTAATATAAATGCAACAGGCGTATTGCCCGTAATTCACTGGGAAATAGCCCAAGGTGGGGCTACCTGGAGGTGTGGTTTTAGGCTTGAAACGTCACTAAGTCAGCTAGTGGTCAGGGCTGAATGAGAAATGCCTAGTCTGCCACTCATCAGTGTCATGTTTGACAAGATGGATGTTGGAAACCAAGGCTAACGAAGACTCAGTGTTTGTATAATTGGCTGAGGAGTTAACTTACAGATAGTGCATTGAGGGATTCATAGGTGCAGCTGGCCACTATACTAGGGAGAGATAACATTTGCCTAAGCTAAAATGTTTATAGATGGTTTAGTGAAGGATTCATAAGTGTAGCTTATTATTGTTCCAAGCAGAAACAAACAGTTCATGAATTGTTGCTGGGCAGAGTGCTGGCAGGGGGAAGGGGCAGAGTTAATGCTCGCAGGGGGGGGGGGGGGGGGGGAGACATGTGATTTTACAGACTGGTTTTACAAAGTGATTTTACAAACTGATGTTACAAACTGATATTACAAACATAGATCCCAAGCACCCCATCATCAGGAAGAGGAGTCTTCCTGACTTTAGGGCTTGGCACCTTATCTACTTCTCCACTTAGCTGCCTGGAGTCAGGAAGACCTGAGTTCAACTCTGGGCACAGACACTTATTAACTGTGTGACGCTGGGAAAGCCACTTAACCTTTCTCAGTCTCAGTTTTCTCATTTGTATAATGGGTTAATAATAATAGCATCTACCTCACTGGGTTTTTGTGATTATAAATGTTAACTATCATCATTACTATTATTATTATTAAAGATGAAACAAACTCAGTTTGAAAGCAAGAATCTCATAACACATCTAGATATACTCATAAAATAATATTTGCTATATCTTGCATACACAGACATATACCATATGTAATGAGGTTGTCTTTCTTCCACTTTGAGGGTCCTTATACTACTCTTAGGTTCAGTGGGGGGGAGGGGAAATATATTCTGCTCATTCCTTTATTTGATTCAGTTCAGACAAATCACCAGATTTCAAGCAAACAATCAAAGAGTACTAACAAAACATAATTAACAAGGATACATGTCATAAAATATGTCTTTGATAAACCAGTGGAAAACAAAATTGATTTTTCCCACACACTCTTTTGCTAGTGGACAAAAAGAACGAAGCATTTTGACTGGATACTGCTTTGATCTTATTAAGTTTCCTTTTGTATTCCTGTATTATAGTTATTTTCAGAAATGCTAAATCCCTTTAATAATCCCCCTCTTTTCCTCAATACTCTCTTCACTCCAGGGCTTTGAGACACTGTGCTCCTAGCTCTCCTCCTCCCTATCTGACTACCCCTCAGTCTCTTTTCCTGGATTTTCATTCTGGTTATGCCTATTAACTATAGGTGTCCCACAGGGCTCTGTCCTGGGCACTCTTCTCTTATCTGTCTATATTACTTTCCTTGGTGATCTCATCAGCTCAGGGTTCATCTGTAGACTGATGATTCTCAAATCTACTATCCAACCCAAACCTCTCCCCTGATCTCCAGTATCACATCTCCAAATCCCTACAGACATCTCAACCTGGATGGCCTGTACCTATCTTAAATGTAACATCTCCACAACTGAACTCGTTCTCTTTTCCCCTAAATTAT
>NW_027187299.1:6650097-6683782 GCF_028583685.1 Petaurus breviceps papuanus
TACTCCTCCATAACTCTTACTCCCCATATCCAAACTTGTTGCCAAGGTCTGTTGATTTTATCTTTGTAATATCTCTCCTCTGACACCCTGACTCTGCCTCTCATCTCCTCACACCTGTACCATTGTAATCACTTCTTGGCAGGTCTGTCTACCATAGGTCTCCCCTGACTTCAGTCCAGCCTGAATTCAGTGTCAATCATTTTCCTAAAGTGTAGCTGGACCACATCTTCTCTCTCCTCTCTCTCTCTCTCTCTTTCTCTCTCTCACACACACACACACACACACACACACACACACAAACACATACCACTCAATAAACTCTAGTGGCTCACTAGCACTTACAGAATCACACAAAATCTTCTGTCATTTAAAGTCCTTCATAACTTACTGTGTTTCCCCAATAATAAGACACTGTCTTATTTTTTTGGACAGAAAAACACCAGAGGGCTTATTTTCAGAGGAGGGCTTATTTTAATGAACATTGACAGCAATTTTAATAAACAGGTAAATGTGAACAAAAAAAATGTACCTCTATTCAATAAGCAAATCACTGGGGAAGAACAGGATGACGCGCTCACTGCTGCAGCTCTGATTGGATGCAGCTCGGAGCGCAGCGTGCGTTTGGGGGGGGGGTGCATACAGAGGGTACCGTAATGTAGCGTGTAGTGCAGGGGATCACCTTCACTACAGTAGCAATCTCAATAGGGCTTATTTTGGGGGGAGGGCTTATTTTAGAGGAATCTTACACAGTAAGGGCAGGGCTTATTTTCGGGATAGGTCTTATTATCGGGGAAACACGGTAGTCCCACCCCTTACCTTTCCATTCTTCTAACACTTTACCTACCATCATGTACTTTGCCATCCAGTGACACTGGCCTTTTTTTTTTGCTTTTTGGAGGGGGAAGGCAGGGCAATTAGGGTTAAGTGACTTGCCCAAGGTCACACGGCTAGTAAGTGTTAAGTTTCTGAGGCCAAATTTGAACTCAGGTCCTCTTGACTCCAGGGCTGGTGCTCTATTCACTGCGCCATCTAGCCGCCCCCAACACTGGCCTTCTTCATGTTCTTTAGACAAGACACTCTCAACTCTGGGCCTTTCCTCTGACTGTCTCCTATGCATACAGGGTGTCCCAAAAGTCTGGACACATAGGAAATCTCATTAACTATGCATATTTTCAAGAAATGAAATGAATGACATTTTCAACAACATTTTATTTAATTAGCATACATCAGATTTCATAGGAAGACAGAAGACACATAGTAAATCTCATTAATTAATTAAATTAAGTTAATCTCATTAATATGGAAAATAGTCCCCAATAGCTAATGAAAGCTTTTATTCCATATGAAATTGTCATGGCTAAAGTTTATGCTAATTAAATAAAATGTTGTTGAAAATGTCGTTCGTGGGCAGCTAGGTGGCGCAGTGAATAGAGCACTGGCCCTGGAGTCAGGAGGACCTGAGTTCAAATCTGGTCTTAGACACTTAACATACACACACAAAAAACCTAGCCATGTGGCCTTGGGCAAGTCACTTAACCCCAATTGCCCTCCAAAAAGCAAAGCAAAACAAAAACAAAACAAACAAAAAAAGAAAATATCATTCATTTCATTTCTTGAAAATATGCATAGTTAATGAGATTTCCTATGTGTCCAGACTTTAGGGATTCCTCAACTGTGCCTCCTAGCTTCCCTGGCTCCCTTCAAGTCCCAGATAAAATTCTGTCTTCTTCATCAAGGCTGTCTGAATCCCTATTCATCGTAGTGCCTTCCCTCTGTTGAAAGCTTCCCCTTTATCCAGTCCCTAGCTCAAAGATAGATACATACCGTGTTTCCCCGATAATAAGACCTATCCCGAAAATAAGCCCTCCCCTTACTGTGTAAGATTCCTCTAAAATAATCCCTCCCCTGAAAATAAGCCCTATTGAGATTGCTACTGTAGTGAAGATGATCCCCCTCTGCACTACACGCTACATTACGGTACCCTCTGTATGCACCGTTTCCTCCCCCCGCCGTGAAATGCACGCCGTGCTCTGAGCTGCATCCAATCAGAGCTGCAGCAGTGAACGCATCATCCTGTTCTTCCCCAGTGATTTGCTTATTGAATAGAGGTACATTTTTTGGTTCACATTTACCTGTTTATTAAAATTGCTGTCAATGTTCATTAAAATAAGCCCTCCCCTGATAATAAGCCCTCTGGTGTTTTTCTGTCCAAAAAAAGACAGTGTCTTATTATTGGGGAAACATGGTAGTTATTTGCCTGTCATCTTCCCTATCAGAGTATGAGTTCCTCATAGCCTGAGATTACTTTGGGCTCTTTTTTTTAGCTCAGTACCTGGCACATAGTAGACACTTAATAAATGTGTTGCTTAATTGAACTGGTTTTCATACTAGCAGTTTTTTGGGGGAGGTTCCTGAGCAGTGCTTGCATGAATTGTCAAACCCCCATTGAGAAACTCCTCTAAAGATACAGTAGTGCTGGCTACTTTGTCTGCTGCTGCCTAACCCACCTCCAGGGATGATCAGAGGAAGGGATGCTTGACTCACTGCCAGAAGGCTCTCTGGGCAGCTCCTTGCCATCTCAGCAGTCATTTGGGTAAATAGGACCTCCAAGGCAGAGGACTCTCCGCCCCTCCCCCCAGGTGTTCCAGCCGTTTCTCTTACCCTCATTCACAGCTAGTTCTGTATCCACAGTCACAGACCATTCCTGAAGCTGCCTCTGCCATCTGTCACTGAAGTTCTGCCTCCATGCTTGGGCTCAAGGCCATTATTACCAACAGTTTCTTTTGTACTTCCTCCTTGCACTTTTTGTGCTTTAGATAAGTGCTCTTACAGCTTTAGACATCCCATGCCAGCAATTTTCAGTGTGGTCTATGAAACCCTGAGGGTCTCCAAAACTTTTCAGGGCATACAGGAAATCAAAATTATTTTCACAACAATACTAAAATGCTCTAATTTTAATATGGTAAATATTAATAAATTTAACCCACATAAACAAAAGCTTTTGGGGCCCTCCAATAATGTTTAAGAGTGTAAAGGGACAGGGTCAGCTAGGTGGTGAAGTGAATAGAGCACCAGCCTTGGAGTCAGGAAGACCTGAGTTCAAATTTGACCTTAGACGCTTGATACTTATTAGCTGTGTGATCTTGGGCAAGTCACTTAACCTCAATTGCCCTGCCTTCTCCCCTCAAAAAAAAAAAAGCGTGTAAAGGGACCAAAAAAGTTTGTGAATTGCTTCTGTTCCTTGCTATGCACTGGTGCAGGGGGGTAGGTGGTAGCAGGAGCTCTTTTAGAGTTCAGGCTCTTTTAGAATGACTTCTTTCAGGGTCAGCCTGGACCCATGTGTGTGTGTGTGTGTGTGTGTGTGTGTGTGTGTGTATGTGCTCGAAAATGTTTTAACAATGGGCTCTCCCCAAAAAAATGTATGTGTGACACATTGTTAAAGTTTAATCTGCATTATTAACATTGTTTCCATCACTCTCTTAAGTTTAAAGCAGAGGTGTCAGACACAATGGCAAAAAACAGATTAAAATACAACTGGGAAATATTTTAAAATAAATGAAAATAGAATAAAGCATAAATATTGCTAAAACATGATTGTCTGTAAGGATCCTCATGTAGGGAGGGGGTAAATGACTTCTCTACTTGAGTTGGACATCACACGTCTAGACAATAAACAAAACAGCTAATTAAGCTTTGCTTTGCAGCCTTTGCTGATTTCCAAGGTACAAATGGTCACACTGAATATTTAACAATTGGTTCTTCCAAGCTGGTCAGAGCTGGCACCAGCACACCCCTGCCTGGGTCACATTCAATTAAATTAACTCCGTCTCAGACTTGTATTGAGTACCTCCAATGCAAGTCATGAATGCTAAGTGTTGGGGGTAGGGAAGGTTATAAAGACACAATGAAAAATAATTCCTGCCTTCTAAAAGCCTACTGTTCTACTGAGAAGATGCAACATATCCACAAATTAGAATTATATTCACTAACTACTTTAAGGATCAGGGAAGATTTCACAGAGGAAGTCAGCCAGTCAGTCAAAACAATATTTATTAAGCACTTACTAAGTGTACACTAGGTGCTGGGTTGACCAGGAAAGGCAAATACCTAGTCCCTGCCCTCAGGGTGTTTATATTCTAATGGGGAAACAATCCACAAATAACAAGTAGTCAGGAAAGTATACAGGGTAAGTATACAGTGTAAATGGAAGGTAATCTGAGAGCAGAAGGCATTAGCAGCTAGGGAGATCAGGAAAGGCCTGAAGAAGATGTAACTTGAACTGAGTCATGAAGGAAGCCAGGAAAAGTAAGGGGCAGAGGTGAGGGGACAGCCAGTGCAAAGGCACTGACAAGGAAGATGATGGGTGCGTTCGAGGAATAGCAAGTTGGCCAGTGTAGTTGGGTCCTAGATTACATGGAGGATAGAACAGTGTAAGAAGAGTAGAAAAGCAGAAAAGGAAGGAGTTTTGCTTGCCAAACAGAGATGCTTATATTTGATCCTGGAGGTAATAAGGAGTCACTAGAACTCATTGAACCTGGGAGTGATGTAGTCACACCTGTACTTTTATAAAAATCTTCTGCAGGTAAGTGGAGGATGGACTGGAGCAGGGAGAAACTTGAAGCAAAGGGACTAGTTAAAAACCTATTGAAATAGTATAGTGTCTGACACACAGTAGGCCCTTAATAAATGTTTATTGATTCCTTCATACAAGTGAGGAGTGATGAGAGCCTGAATTAAGGTTGTGGTTGTGTGAATACAGAGAGATACAAAGATATGAGACATAGTAAAAGTAGACATCAATTGATTAAATTAAAATGTCTCAGAACTCTATGATTAGATTAACTGAGGCAGAAGTGAAGTACCTACTTGTAAGACACAACCACACAGCATGGCTGCTAGCACAGGTTCACTCTTGATGTGGTCAGACAGGAAAGACACTAAGAAGAGGTTAATAATCTTACTTTATTCTAGTCTAGTTTTCCCAGAAGGGGATTGCTGATAATGGGAGGACAAACTCCTACAAGCATTCCCTAATCATCCTTCTCACAGGGGCCAGAGAGAAAGGGGGCATCTGGATGATAGGCACAATTTGTGCATCCCCTAAATCCCCTTAAGCCTCAATGGGGGCCAATTGGGGCAAACACAGATTACCCCCAAGCCTTGAGGGGGGCCGATCAAGGCACCACAACATTTGTACATTCAACCCTAAGGTTCCCCATTCACTGGCCAATGTCCACCTGTTTTACAGGGTCAACAGACAAAGAAGGCATATCGCCATCAATAGTCTCACAAGTTTACATCACCCCATCCCTGTATCCAGCTGTGCAGTTGCAGTGGATGTTTATATTATTTATCATTATATAATGCCATGCAAGCATAGTAGAGATGTTTTGAACCATAGTTATGGGAACTCATATCTAACACCTGGGAACAAGAGATTGTTATGACTATGGATCCTGGGAAACTGAAGTCTAAGAAATAATAACAAAAGGCCACTTTACACACACTAAAATCTACCTTACATTAAAATTCACCTTACTTACACCACTCTTACACATATTTATTCAACATTTAACAAATGTTAAGGAGAGCCTATGTGGGTCCAGTACAGTGCTAGATGGATAGGAAGATAGAAAAGTAATTAAGTCCCACCCAATTCCTGCTCACAATGAGCTTATGATTTAATCAAGATATGTACTAAGAGGCAACTTTGCATAGTGTCGAGTATCATACTGAGACAGAAAGGCCTTGAGTTCAAATTCTGACTCTAACACTCCTGGTTGTGTGATCACCAAAAGTCACTTCACTTCTCAGTGTCCTAGGCAACTCCTAAGACTATAAATTGCAGTATACAGATAGAATTTCCTCACTGGGGATTCTGTATACCAAGTCACAGATCTGTAATATTTTTTAGCAAACAAATAAATTTAATAGAAAGTAAAATATGATAGGTGCATATGTGAAGTAGAAATATGGTCCTAGGAGAGTACTGAGAAGGAAACAAAATATTATATATATTAGAGTAAATCTTGATTGTTTGAGAATTTACCCCTCTGGTTAGCTAAGAATGGGAGGATCTCAACTGAACTCTAATGATGAGAGGGACTCATCTGAACTTTAGTCTGATCTGAAACTTGAATGGTAACCTATAAAATAGAATTGGAGGTGAAGAGGGGCTTCAAAATTGCTGAACTTTTTCAGATGGAGGGCTGAAGTACTGAGTGATTAGATTTGGAGGAGGGAGGGCAAAGACAACCTGACCAAACTTTACCTTATCAACCTGCCAGGAACAATGCTAAGTTTATGTTTAGGGGCATTTAACTCTGACTCTGAGTATTTGGGTGCATTGGTGGAAGCTAGAGAAGGTGAAATCTTTTTTTTAAAATTAATAACTGCCTAAAATTGCTTTCCTGCAGATAAAAATTATAGATTACTTTCTATCTACTAACTGGCGTATTCCGCTAGTGAGGCTTATGGAATAATGGGAAGTAAACTGGATATATGAGTTAGGTTTCATTTAGGGGCTACCTTCTTTATCTCTCTCATCCTTGTTATAATTTAAAGCATAAGTTACTACTTAGCCATGTCCTTGGTGGACCAGATATAATGACCCCTCCCCCACTTTCATATCTAGAACTTCTGGTTACTAACTGGGATACTGTAACATGATCCCTGAGACCTGGCAACTATCCGACAAGTGACTTAGCCCAGGGCAGCATGTCTGAAAAGGGAAAATGATCCTAGTTCTTAAAACAACTGCCCAAAGCTCTAACTCCTTTGACAGGTAATTGAAATCTGGGCAACTGAAGGTACTTTATCTTCAAATGTAAATATTGCTAGGAGAGTGACTAATTAAGCTTAGGCTCCCAACTCAGTAGCTAGCCTCGGGGAAAGTGCTCAATAGGCACTATTGGATATATAGGATAGCCTGTGTGCTGGGGCTGCAAGGTGGTGCAACGAGTAAAGGGCCTGGGAGGAGTGGGGAGGACCCGAGTTCTGCCTAGCCTGTAACCTTGGGCAAGTTACTTAACCCCAATAGCAAGTTATTTAACCCCAATTGCCCTCCAAAAGGCAAAAAATAAAAAAAGATAGCCCACTTGTGTTCTTCCCACCTCAGTATGAACTAATTTTATCAGCCCACCCTCCTCTGTGACTGCTACCAGAAGTCAAAAGCAGAACGAAGGAAGCGGTTTTTGAGGAGCTAGATTTACCTCATGGGTATGATAAGTACAGCCGCCATTCCCCTGTGGGAAAATTTACTTAGCCAGACATTCACTTGAAGGCCCAGAGGGCCTTGTTCAGTCAGGTCTGACTTTTTTGTAACCCCATTTGGGGTTCTCTTGGCAAAGATACTGATATCCTTCTCCAGCTCATTTTTTGTTTTTTGGAGGGCAATTGGGGTTAAATGACTTGCCCAAAGTCACAAGGCTAGTAAGGGTGCAAAGTGTCTGAGGCCAAATTTGAACTCAGGTCCTCTTGGCTCCAGGGCCAGTGCTCTATTCACTGCACCCCCTGGCTGCCCCTCCAGCTCATTTTATAGATGAGGAAACTGAGGCCAGCAGGGTTAAGTGACTTGCCCAGTGTCAGACAGCTAGTAGTAGGTGTCTGAGCTCAGATTTAAATTCAGGAAGATGAGGCTTTCTGACTCCAGTATTCTATCCACTTCACCACCTAACTGCAAAGGAATAAGGGTAAGAGGAATACAAAATGTGGAAGTCAGATTCAGAAAGAGTGATGGGGTACCTGGTCAAACCAACTTGTAAAACCAGTCTGTGAAGTTGAAATTTGTCCTTTCCCACCCTTGAGCTCTGCCTCTTCTCCCTATCCCACACTACACCTAGGCAACACCCTGTGACCCCTTTTGTTCTTACTTAATCTCTTCATTTTTTCCCAGGCCTGGCCCACACCCTCCTTTATCCTTGCCTTTTGTCTCCTTCAACCTGGCCCAAATCTTATCTAAACTATCTATTCACATTCTCCTCTTGGTCAGCTCTGACCTTTGTCTATGCACTGAGGCCCCTTCGGTCAGGTCAACCCTGACAATGGCAGCCCTACCCTTTAAAGGTTAAATCATGTACCCCTCTCACTCGCAGGTCCCCTAAAGGACTCTTGCCCGCTGTAATGGCGTAATAATAAACTTTCTCAACTCTAACTCCAAGCAAGGCTGAGCTGAATTCTTTCCAGACGCCCTTGCAGGTTTCCTGGTCTTGGATGAGATCAGGGTTCCTGCTGAACCTATTGGGATCCCGTCCCCCATCAAGAGGAGATGTGAAAACATCAAATATGAATGTGACTTGATTTTGCTCTGTCTTCAGGAGCCCTCCTCAGAAGGGAGATGAGAAACCACATCTTCCCACCATTCCAGAGTAGAGTTCTGTCATCTCTGATCTGTACTTAGTGAAGAAGAAATATACACCTATCACAAAATCCTCCCATCACCTCCTATGCTGAGCCTGCACCCACCTGTCACACCATCTGGTTTACCAACCACATATCATTAAGTCACCCATCTATGTTTCCAGGCAGAAGAGACCCACCTTCATTCTGCTAATCTATGCTTGCTGTTTTCCCTTTTTTTTCTAAGAGCTCTTGCAGGAATCGTGAAAGTTTGTGTGTGGTGCAAGTTGAATGATAATGTTATTATAGACTAAGTGAAGGGAGCAGTTCCCTCCCCCCACCCCATACATATCCTGTTCCCCTCCATTTAGTAGCAAAGAAAAAGGGGAACCTCAATGAACCTTAGTTAAGTGCCTAATAGGGGCACTGTGTTAAATTCAGGGGATATAGACATAAAAAAATTAAACAATCCCTATCCTCAGGGAGTTATAGTCTTCTGGAAGGGACAACAGAATAAATACAAAATGAGTTTAGATATTTTCTTTCTTTGTTTTTCTTAATGTATTTTATTTTATTTTTTAAAAATTCTGAACTTAACAAAAAAGAACATTTCCCTACACAAAGCAGAACACAAAAAGAGGATTATATATGAAACTGTGAGTCTCCATTTTATGCTGTTTGATTTTTTAAAGTATACTTTAAAAATTCTACATTACTTTAGACACTCTACTGCTTATCTGTGCTTTCTTTTTATTTATTTTAAATTCAATTTTGTTTAGTTTTGTTAATCATAAATATTTTTATTTCATATTGCAGCTACTTCAGATATCTCAAAGTATCATTACCATGTAGACATTGCCTATTATTAGACCTGCCACTAACTATATCACTATGTTTTAAATTTGTCTTTTCAATATCTTAAGATAACTGTATTTCAACATATTTGATTTCCTTTGTAATCCTATGTATTTTATTTTATGCATTTAAAAACATCATTCTGAGATGGGGTTCATAGGTTTTGCCAGGCTATCAAAAGAGTCTATGACAGAGAAGAAGGTAAGAACCCCTGATCTAATTCATTTCCCTTCTTTTATGATTGAGGAAACTGAGACCCAAAAAGATTAAGTGACTTGCCCAATGTCACATAAATAGTAAATGACCAAGCTAAGATTTGAATTCAGTGCCTCTGATTCCAGATCCACCATTCTTTCCATTGCATAACACTTTCTAAGTATCATTATTTTTATAATTTTTCTCAGTGCCATCTAAAGTTTAGGTCTGAATTAATCTGTAGAGATTCACACTGTGTATTCAGACAAAAAACTTAATGAAAAGTAAAACCAAAGCCATTCTGGGAGGGTAGAATTTCTAATCTGTCAGGAGAAAAAGTGCTTTATTTTCCAATTACACCACTTTCTAGGGTTTCCAAAACTGCATGTGTGAGTATCAAGGGAACTAGGCCATCTGCTCAGTAGTCCACCAGGGGGGTTTCTACCTGGAAGAGGACTTGTCATTTCATTTTCAAGCACACAGGATTCAACATGTACAGGATTAATCTCACAGCTGAATGTCACACTGAATGCTAGGACATGAGAGCTACATTCTATATTTAGCCTTCGTTCCCCGCAGATCTAAAAAGCTGTGAATCTAGAAAGGTGGTGGAAATCAGACATGATTGAAATTAACCTGGAAAAGTCATGAAATACGTAACTGATACCTACAGAGATTTATCCTTTGGCCTACCTGACTTTTTTTCATAGGATGAGGTTTCAAGGTCCCTATCCTCAATTCTAGGATCACCATCATTACATTCTCCATCTGCTTTTTCCCAGGTGGGGTTGTTATTATTTGCCTCATGCTGTGAGTAGACTATATGCTTTCTGAAATAAAGCAAGGTGATGGTAAATTACTTGACTTCTCCCCAAAGAATTTGCTAACTACAGCTTACCTCAAAATATTCCCCTAGGTTCTTTTTCATTGTCAGTCATCCCTAAAAGAAACTCTTTAACAAGATTTGATGTTAGTCATGGTGGCACATGCCTGTAACCCCTGTTTCAGGGAAGACTGAGCTTGGCAGATATTTTGAGTTCTAGTATTCTGAACCACAGTGGGCTAACCTGAGAGAGTGTTTAAACTAAGTCCGGCACCAATATGGTGAGCTCCCAGGAACAGGGGCCTATCAGGTTGCCCAGGTGGCAAATCAGTCCATTAAAAAAAATTTTTTTTTTTAAAACAGGTCAGGTCAAATTGACTCCTGTCATGATCAATAATGGAATCTGGCTGAGAGTGACCACTGACTTTCAACCTAGGTGAGAAAGGGCAACCCAATCTCAAAAACAAACAAACCAAGATTTGGTTAGCTAAAATATTGAAACTGATCATACAAGCATTTTGATAGGAATCCTGAGGCCAAATCCTGCCTGTTGGAGAATAGGTGTAGAAGTAGGAGTGGAATCCTAAAAGAATATAAAAAGCATAACTCTGTTATGGGTATTATTCAGTTATTTTCTCTTCTGCAGAATCTGAAACCAAGGCATAGAGTGGGGAGTGACAGAGGAGGGGAGGTCATTGTGAGTTATGCCTCAGTGGAACCTTCTAGAAGAGGTTGGATGATCCCTTTGGGTATGTGGTAGAAGGGCTCCTTATTCAAGCATGAATTAGACTGTGTCCTCTGAAGACCTTTCATCTCGGAGTGAGGGGATAAGGAGGAAAGAGACAAAGGAAGGTTTTTCACCATTCATTAGGAAGCACAAGTAATGGGAGAAAAGGCTTGGGGTTTCAAGGGTTAGATCTGTTTGGTTTTCAGTTTCTAGATTCTAACAGTTTACCAAATGGAAGAGATGGGGAATGGCTTCAATGTGCTGTACCATCTTGGACACGGAGGCTAATTTCCAGGAACTGGAACACAAAGACACAACAGGGTCCATGGATCTTGAAATATATTGAGATCTCTAGAAAGAACATCAAGACAGTCCTGTTTGATTTCACCTTTCATCATTTCCAAATCAGTTTACCTTCTGTAGATGAATGGTCTCTTATCACTATAGGAAATGTAGTGAGATGAAATGGGGTGCCCTCAGGAGACCTAAGACTTGTCTTTTTGCCTTTCAGAAAAATTTGTCTGTGCCTATTGGTGAAACCATTCCATTCCATTTTCAATTGAAGCAATGACATAATGGAGAGGTTGGACCAAATGAAGCCCTGCTTCCTTCCCCCTCCCACTCCCTTCCCCAACAGTACCCTGGGTACATTAGGCACTGATCATTGTAAAAGGTCAAAACAGTGGTCATTTACCTTGGAATTTTAGTTGTTTTTGTTCAATTGTTTCAATCATGTCCGACTCTTCGTGACTCCATTTGGAATTTTCTTAGCAAAGATACTGGAGTAGTTTGTCCTTTCCTTCTCCAGCTCATTTTGGATGAGGAAACTGATGCAAACAGGATTAAGTGACTTGCCTAAGGTCACACAGCTAGTAAGTGTCTGAAGCCAGATTTGAATTTAGGAAGATGAGTCTTCCTGACTCCAAGCCCAGCATTCTATCCATTATACCACCTAGCTGCACATGAAATGACATACATAGGGTTAGAAAGGAAACTAAGGATATTGAAACAGAGTTGTTAAAATATTTTTCAAATGACCCAAAGCACAGCCCTTAATTCTATCATTGCTCTTACTTAAAAACTTATGCACCTGAAATCCACCTGTATATCCCTGTATTGTCTGTGGACCAGAGGTCTTGACAACAAGCCAAGAACCTCTGATCTAAATAAAATTGCCCTTTATACAGAGTCCTTCTTCCTATATTATCCATACAAGTTATTCCCTGTGTGAAGGTAACATTGCGAAGATGCCTTTTGATGTTTCTTGAATCCGCTATTATTCATGAACCAAGAGCTCAGTCTGATTGCTCTTCTACACATTGCCCAGGGACTCTTCTGCATGGTCTGGGGATATTACTACTTGGTCCAGGAGCTCCTCTATTTGGTTTCCTTCATCTGGTGCCAGGTTTTAATGAGTTTGTTTCCTTGAAGAAGTCAAATGAATATCCACACTGCTTCCTCTAGGAAATTAAGTCTGAGTCTGTATATATTTTCTCTCTATTTGCTGTCTCTTATATTCTTCTAGGTTCTGGAGTTTGTGGGTAACTCTCTCTGCCCATTTTTAAAGACCAAGCCCAGGGCATGGTAATTGACTATGAATCAGTCATCAATCATCAAACAATCTTTATAAATGTGGTATCAGTAAAACAAAAAGTACCCAGGATAAGTCAAGACAATACACCTTATCAAAGAGACATCATTAATACCAGACAAACATCTTTACTGGTGTAATTAGGACTTTATACCTTAGTAAGGTGATTTCATTAGTGCCAGAACTTAGTGGACAACAAGAATCAAGAACAATGCTTGGGTATACCCACTGGATAGACAAAAGAGAGCACCTCCTCTTAGGAAGTTGGCGATGATGTCATGGAAATAGCATTGGAGAGTAGTCCTGAGACTTGGGTTCAAGTTTCAGCCCTACCACTTACCAATTGTGAAGCCTTGACATTTACTAGCTGTGTGACCTGTGGGCAAGTCATCTCATCTTTTTGGGACTTAGTTTCCCAATCAATAAAATGAGGGCGTTGAGCTAGATGTCCATAATCTCTTCCAACTCTGAACTGTTTGGACTGTACAATGCAGGTGCCTTGTTCTACATCAGACTAAGTGTACATTTGACTTCCAAACCCTTTCCAAATGACCCTTGCCCACCAGAGTTTCTGAGAAGAGTGCAAATAAGAAAGTTGATAACATTTTTTGAACCTTTGTTGTATGCTAAGTACTGTTATAATTGTGAGCCTGGTCAGATCTGTCCATCAAATAGAGATTTTCCCTCTGGTTCCACTCAGTAGAGGATGTGGGAAGAGGGTGACTTCTCTCACAGTATGGGGGCCATTTTGTAGAAGTAGGGCTCCTTCAGCCATCCTTCTACGACTCGCCACCTCACAGGCTTGTGAGTAAAGTGATTTGTAAAATATAAAGCATTATGAAAATGTGACTCATCAGCATGCTTATTACTGTCATTATTATTATGCCAGGAACTACTGCCTTCCAATTGAGTGCTCCTTGATCAGTAATGCATCATGCAAAAGCAATCTCCTGCTCTCCTCACCCAGGAATCCCATGAGGTTTCTGAAAACCAGGACTAATTGTTCTTGAAATTTCTAAATGTTGTGGACTACAGATCTACAACTCTGCTTTTGCAGTCCTTAATTATAGAAACAGCAGATGATTGTTCCCCAAGATGAATAGCTTTTAGTGGCTGTCATCTCCCTGGGACAGCTTTGTGCAGATAATTAGAGTTCCCATCTCCCCTGGAATTCTTGAGGAAAATACTGAGATTCTGTTTTCTCAACCAGCAGGGAGGGGATTGGCAAGATTTCAGGACCCTGTCTTGATTGACAGTCTGTTGGGCTGGGATGGCTATGAAAAGAGCCAACTCTTGGAATAGGGAAACCAAGCTGGGAAGAGACATTCCCTTCTTCATTTCTGGCTCCAGAGCATAGAGCTGTTTTTAGTCAATAACCAGGGAGAAAGCATCTGCTTTCCCCTCCCCCACTCCCATACAGTATCTGAAAGTCATGCACCCACTCAATAGCAATACAGACAGCATCGATGCATTACCAGGTAGCTATTTATAACAGTCGTGAGAGGAGCTAAACAGTGCTTCTGAAGTGTGCAGATTCTGTATTCACAACAGACAAATGCTTAGGTTGTGACAGAACGGGAGTGGGCTGATGTTGGACAAGTCACATGAAGAAAGACCATATATGAGTATGCACATGCATGTGTCTAAATATACAGGGCAAGCTGTAGGAGGTGGGCAGCCACCTAAATTCTTCCATTTCAGTGGTAGCAGGAGGCTCTGCTCACATAGAAGCAATTTTCCCACTGGCTTAGCATTGTTCCACATCCCCCTCCTCTATCCTCTGAAATCCTCTCTCCATAGGTGTCCTCTCCCTGGGTTAGGCAGCATAGGAGGGAGGCTACAGAATATTTCTTAGAAAGGGAGGGTGTATCTAGTATTTGAGAGTGGGGGAAGGGGAACCTATCCAATCCATTTCTATTAGGGATACTGCAACATGTTTCTTAGAAAGGGAGGGTATATCTCTAGTATTTGGGGAACCTATCCAATCCATTTCCATTAGCACAGATTAATTTACCAGACCATTGTTCACCCTCACTGGAGGCATGGAGGGGCCAGTATAAGGGCATTAGAGCACATAAAACAGGCCTTAGCAAGGGGATGCATCTGGGATGGATGCCAGAATAGCCATGGTGGGCAATAGAGAATACCACTGAGGAAGATGGCACCAATTCCAAATTAGGCAGAGTTTTGCCTCGGGTTGTGCTCATAAATGTATTGGTGCTGTCCCTCAGGGATTAAAGAATGAAATAGAAGATCAGCTATACACCTACAGTAGCATAGAGTTGCCAGATGACTTGTGTCTTTGAGAACAGAAATTAAGCTGCCTGTTGAACCTTTATGAACTCCCTAGTATACTTGGAAGTTAGAAAGAATAAAAAAGGTTTCCACTGATTTCCAAATATCTGTATGTAGATCCAGATCTAAGATTGAAATTCATGGTTCCAACCAGACTTCCAATACTGAAAAATTCAAAACCAACCCCAGCCACTGTCTCATTCAGTGCCTCAATGTCATAAATAAGCAAATATACATTGTCTGTAGACTGTCTCACCCATAACTGTATTAGTGGGTTTTTTTTTAATATATGTAGGTACCATTATGATTAATATAATAAAAATTCATTTAAGAGGATTACTGAATTCATAGTAGATTTTGGTAACATGCATTTTCTCAATCAAGAGATACTAATAGTACAGCTACTACCATGAGAGTTCTCATAATCAGAAAGGTTAGGAACCACTGACCAAGGCAATTTAGCATGGGAATGGGGAAGTGACAATTTGTTAATGGGGGAGGGAGGATGTTGGTGAGGAGAATTCTACTGCTGTCTTATTGAAGAGTTCAGTCCAGTTCAAGGAGCACTGCTAGAAAAATTTAGAAAATCTGATGCTGCAAAATGGAGAGGCATGTAATAGATGTGAACAGACTAAAACATTTCCAGCCAAGTTTAGCCAATTAAACTTCCAGTCAGTGCTAGGGAGTCTCATGCTCAGCCTACTAGTTTGGGCTGCCCCTCTGAGATATACTAGTAAGAGACATCTTCTGTGGGGTTGCTGGGAATCCTTGGCTGTTTATTCCTTAGTTCCACCTCTTACTACAAGGTAAGGTCACTAGTGGTCTAGGAAGATGTGAATTTGTGTACCTACCAATTAGAACTTAGCTCTGAGAAGACTATAGGTGTGGATCACTGCATATATGTAGGTCTTGACTGATGTGCTGGTTAGTTTTGCTGCATGTATTTGTCTTTTTATTCCTTGTTATAATGAATGGCTCTCAGGATGGGAGAAGGGGAAGGATATTCTGTTAAATGAAGGTGTTATCTGTCCTTCATTCTCAAAGAGGACCATGACATCAGGAAGGTGATACCATGTCTTGGAAGTGAATTGGATTTAAGTGAGGAAGGTCCGTGCAGTCACCAGCCTCACTTTCTCTTCCAGAGCCATCTGTGTCCAATGGCCAGATAGAGATAAGGAAAACTGGAGATGGCCCACTGTTAAATGAAGGCAATGTGGGTTGGCTAGGTGGCACAGTGAATAGAGCACTGGCCCTGAAGTCAGCAGGACCTGAGTTCAAATCCGGCCTCAGACATTTAACACACTTACTAGCCGTGTGACTTTGGGGCAAGTCACTTAACCCCAGTTGCCCTCCAAAAATAAAAAGTTAAAAAAATATGAAGGTAATGTTAGCACAAAAGATGTTAAAAATTTTAAAAGAAAAAACAGTTTTTAAAGAAATATTTAAAAGAATTTAGCTCTGAGCTCCCAACCACTGGCTGACCTTACCTCTTATATTTCAAAAAGTGACCCCATATAATAATAATAATAATAATAATAATAATAATAATAATAATAATGTTGTGGTTTCATTTTAGTGGAGTCCAGTTCTTTGTGACCCCATTTGCAGTTTTCTTGGCAAAGATATTGGAGTAGTTTGCCATTTCCTTCTCCAGTTCATTTTGCAGATGAGGAAACTGAGGCAACAGAGTTAAATGACTTATCTAGAGTAATACAACTAGTAAGTTTCTGAGACTGGATCTGAACTTCAGTCTTCCTGACTCCAGGCCTAGCACTCTATCCACTGCTCTGCCCAGCTGCCATAAAGAAGTAATATAGAGTAATAAATAAACATACCATATTTCATTGCATAATCATCGCACCACATAATGGTCACACTGTGTTTTTTTTATAGGATCCTAACTTTAGAAAAGATCTCTAGAGCTAGGATGGACCTCAGGGGTCAACTAACCCAACCTCTCATTTTATGAATGAGGAAATTGAGGTCCAGAGAGGTTAAATGACTTGACAGGTAAAATCAGAGGCAAGATTTATCTCATTTCTTACTTCCCCCCATGTATTCTCTACCTTTATACTAGCCCCATCTCTCTTTCTGTACTATTGCTCCTAAAGTTATATTCAAAGATGGGATCATTCTAAGAAACAGCCATCAGAGCATCACCTCTGACTACTTCCATTTTCATTTCTGCTGAAGGAAATCCAGTTATCTCTTTTTTTTAATTAATTAAATTTTAGTTTTCAACATTCATTTCCACAAGATTTTGAGTTACAAATTTTTCTCCCTATCTTTCCCCCACCCCCCCAAAATAGAAAGCCCATTGAATACCCCTTCCCCCAATCTGTTCTCTCATATCCTCCCCCATCACCCCCCAACTAACTTTTTAGTAGAGCAAGATGGGTTTCTATACCCAATACCTATATATCTTATTTTCCAGATGCATGTAAAAAAAAAAATTTAAGCATTTGTTTTTAAAACTTTGAGTTCCAGATTTTTTTCCCTTCTTCCCTCCTCACTCACCCCCACTGGGAAGATAAGTAATTCAATATAGGTTGCACATGTGTAGTTACCCAAACCATTTCCATAGTAGTTATATTGTGAAAGACTATCTTATATTTCCCTCCCTCCTATTCCACCCCCCACTTATTCTATTTTCTCTGTTGACCCTATCCCTTTTCAAAAATATTTGCCTCTAACTACCCTCTCCCCCATGTACCCTCCTTGCTATCACCCCCCCTCTTATTCCCTACTCCTCTATTTTCCTGTAGGATAATATACACAATTGAGTGTGTATGTTATTCTCTCCTGAAGCCAAATTCAATAGGAATCAGGTTGTCCCATTCTTTTTCACCTTCCTGCTCTTCCCCTCCATTGTAACAGTTTTCTCTTGCCTCTTTTATATGAGATAATTTACCCTAATCTATCTCTCCCTTTCTCCTTCTCCCAATAAATTCCTCTCTCACCTCTTAATTTTAGTTTTTAGGTATCATTCCTTCATATTCAACTCAACCTGTGCCATCTGTCTATGTATACATGAACATACATATGCCCACACTCACATACATATTTATATACACATACACCCTCCTATACATAAATATATATGTGTATATATACATATATATTCCTTTCAACTATACTTATACTGAGAGAAGTCTTATGAGTTACAAATATCATTTTTCCATGTAGAATTGTAAATAGTTCAACTTTAATAAGTTCCTTATGATTTCTTTTTCCTGTATACCTTCTCATGCTTTTCTTGCTTCTTGTATTTGAAAGTCAAATTTTCTGTTCAGCTCTGGTTTTTTCATCAAGAATGCTTGAAAATTCTCTATTTCATTGAATGACCATATTTTCCCCTGTAGCATTAAACTCAGTTTTGTTCGGTAGCTGATTCTTGGTTTTAGTTCTAGGCCCTTTGACCTCCAGAATATCATATTCCAAGCCCTTCGATCTTTTAATGTAGAAGCTGCTAGGTCTTGATCCTGAGTGTGTTCCCACAATACCCAAATTGTTTCTTCCTGACTACTTGCAGTATTTTCTCCTTGACCTGGGAATTCTGGAATTTGGCTATAATATTCTTAGGAGTTTTCTTTTTTTTTTTTTTAAGCAATTAGGGTTAAGTAACTTTCTCAAGGTTACATGGCCAGTTATTTCTGGGTGTGGTGCTGAGTATCTGAGCCCGGATTTGTTCCAGGTCATCTCGACACTGGAGCCGGTGCTCTTACTCGCTGAGACATGTGGCCGCCCCTAAGCAATTGGGGTTAAGTAACTTGCTCAAGGTTACACGGCCAGGTGTTTCTGGGTGGATGCTAAATGTCTGAGCCCAGGATTCGGTCTCCAGGTCTTCTCAACACTAGATCCAATGCTCTTATTCGCTGTGCTACCTGGCCACCCCAGGAGTTTTCTTTTGGGGATCTTTTTCAAGAGGCAATCAGTGAATTCTTTCCATTTCAATTTTGCCCTCTGGTTCTAGAATATCAGAGCAATTTTGCTTAATAATTTCTTGAGAGATGGTATCTAGGCTCTTTTTTTGATCATGGCTTTCAGGTAGTCCAATAATTTTTAAATGATCTCTCCTGGATCTATTTTCCAGGTCAGTGGTTTTTCCAATGAGATATTTCATACTGCCTTCTATTTTTTCATTTGTTTGGATATGTTTTATGGTATCTTGATTTCTCATAAAGTCATTAGTTTCTGATTGCTCCAATATAATTTTGAGGGAATTATTGTCTTCAGTGAGTTTTTGAAATTCCTTTTCCATCTGGCAAATTTGGCTTTTTAAGGCATTCTTTTCCTCATTGACTTTTTGTGCCTCTTTTTCCATTTGAAGTTAGTCTATTTTTTAAGGTGTTATTTTTTTCAGTATTTTGTGGGGTCTCCTTTAGCAAGCTGTTGACTTGTTTTTCATGATTTTCTTGCATCATTCTCATTTCTCTCCCCAATTTTTCCTGCACTTCTCTTACTTGATTTTCAAAATCCTTCCTGAGCTCCTCCATGACCTGTAACCAATTCATATTTTTCTTGGAAGCTTTTGATGCAGGAGTTCTGACTTTGTTGTCTTTCTCCCATTCCATGCTTTGATCCTTTTTGCTATGGTATGATTGTGCTTCCTCTGCTTGCTCATCTTGCCAGCCAGTTACTTGACTTTTGAGCTCTTTGCCACAGTAGAACTCTGTTTCTAGAGTGGAGAGAGCTTTGTCTCAAATCACTAGGGTTTTTGCAGCTGCCAGAGCTATTAGGAGGGCACCTTCTCTACAGCCCTCACAAGCTCTGGATCACTGACCACATACCCCAGAACCACCACCCAAGACCATGATCCAGATCCAAGCATGTTAAAGCAAGAGTGATTGTCCTCTGAATGGTTGTTTGGTCCCCCTACAATCTGCAGACCAGGAGCTCTGGAGGCAGCCACATGGTGGCAGCTGCACATCATGCCTCCAGCTGCTTCTTGCCCAGGGTCAGGGGCTGGACCACGCTCTTCAGTTCCCCCCCCCCCCATTCCAACAGAGTTCCACACTGACCTTTTACTTTGTCTTTGGCTTTTATGGGTTGAAAAGTCTGGAACCAACATAGTAACTGATGATTCACTCTCCTAAAGTCTGCTCTGGTGGCCCCTGCTCAGGGCCACCCTGGGACTGGAACCGCGTGGCTCACACCAGACTTCACTTGGCTACTAGCTTGATTCAATAGACCCTTCCTGTCTGCCTGCTGGGTTTCCTTCAGCAGGAGATTTGTTTCTCTCTGTCACTTTGTGAGTTCTATATCTCTAAAATTTGTTTAGAGTCATTTTTTACATATTTTGGAAGTGATTGGAGTGGGAACCCATGCCAATCTTGTGCTGCTACTTCTCCATCTTGATAGAAACTCCAGGAAATCCATTTCTTGCTTCAAAGCTCAGCTCTTCATTAATCTATTCTTCATTGTGCATAGCTGAAAGTGCTCTCTTCCAACTCAAATTTCCCTAGAACAATTTAAAGTGCTCTTTTGCCTTTATCACATTCCTACTCTATCATATTTATTTATGTACATGGTGTATTGTAAGCTCCATAAGAACAGGAAGTGTGTCCTTTTTCACACAATCAGACTTTGAGTTCAAAGGAACCTTGCTTTGATCCATACCTGAATGATAAGCCTCTCTACAACCTACCTGACAAAGTAGAACCTCTGTTTTAGCCTTCCAATGATGGGGAACCCATATTCTCCCTTGGTAGCCCCATTACCCTCTGGGATGTCTCTAATCATTAAGAAGTTTTCTTTTACATATTCTTAAATCTGCTCATTTCAGCTTCTACCTATTGCTCCTAGCTCTGCCCTCAGTGGTCAATCTCTCCAGGTGACAAACCTTCAAACATTTAAAGATATTTTTCATGTCCCCTCTCCAAGTCTTCTCTTCTCTGGGTTCAGGATCCCCAATTCCCTCAATTGATCATTGTGTGGAATCAGTTTATCATCTTTTGCCATTCCATTTGCCCTATGCTAAATGCTCTTGAGTTCATCAATAGCCTTTCTAAAATGTGGGGCCCAGAACTGAAAAAGTACTCCTGCTGTGGTCTGATGAGGGTAGAAGTCACAGGTAATATCACTCTTTATTCTTGGAAATGATACTGCTTGTAATATAGCTCAAGATCCCATTAGCTCATATTGAACTTGTAGTCTTCTAATGACCTCCAGATAATTTTGATACAAGCTACTTCTGCCTCTACCATCTTGTGCTTATGAAATGGATTTTCTGAATCCAAGTGTAAGACTTAACATTGATCTCTAATAGTTTCATCTTGTTTTGTTTGACTCAGTGATCTAGCTTGTCAACATCCTTTTGAATGTTGTGGTCCAGTGTGTTGGCTAGCCTTCAAGATTTATATTATTTCAAATAAGGTGAGATGAGTCTGAGGACTGGCAAGGCTACTCTTAAAAATCAGTAGTCCATCAGGCACCAATGCTGGGTAAGAAAACTGTAGAGATTTGCCTATGCCAAGTGCACAATTGATTTAATATTTTTTCTCCAATTACATGTAAAAACAATTTTTAGCATTTAAAAAAAAATTCTCTCTTGTTCCTTTCCTCCCCACCCTCCCTCATTGAGAAAGCAAGTAATTTGATATAGATTATACACCTGTAGTCATATAAAAGATATTTCTACATTATGTTGTAAAAGAAAATGCAGTCTCCCCTCCCCCCACAAAACCCCCAAGAAAAATAAAAATGTAAAGAAAATGCATGCTTTGATCTACATTCAGATTCTATTAATTCTTTTTCTGGAGATGGATAGCATTTTTTTTCATCATAAGTCCTTTGGTATTCTCCTGCATCATTGTAATTCTGAGAATAGCTAAGTCATTTACAATTGACCATCACACAATGTTGCTGTTCTGGTGTATGCTGTCCTTCTGGTTCTGTTCATTTCACTTTGCATCAGTTCATGTAAATCTTTCCAGGTTTTTCTAAAAAGTATTATGCATGTCATTTCTCATATCATAACATTCCATCACAATCATATATAGAAACTTGTTCAGCCATTCACCAATTAATGGACATCCCTTTGGTTCATATTTTTTGCCACCATGGAAGAGCTGCTATAAATATTTTTGTATATATAGACACTTTTTCTATTTAAAAAAATTTTAAATCTCTTTGGGACACATACCTAGTAGTGGTATCATCTGGTCAAAGAGTATCATGACTTTATAGCACTTTGGGAATAGTTCCAAATTGTTCTACAGAATAGTTGAATCAGTATACAACTTCAACAGTGCATTAGTGTCTCAATTTTCCCACATCTATTCCAACATTTGTTATTACCCTTCTCGGTCATGTGATCCAATTTGATAGTTGTGGCGTAGTAGCTTAGAGGTTTTTAAATTTTCATTTCTTTAATCAGTAGTGATTTAGAACATGTTTTTCCCCAAGTGCACAATCAAAAAGAAGATTTTCCCTTCCAGAAGAGAAAGAAACCCATGTTGAGGAGCAGCCAGGTAGCACAGTGAGTAAGAGCACTGGCCCCAGAGTCGGGGTGACCTGGGATTGAATCTAGGCTCAGATACTTAGCACCACACCCAGAAATAACTGGCCTTCTAACCTTGAGCAAGTTACTTAACCCCAATTGCTTAAAAAAAAAAGAAAGAAACCCATGTTGACATAGAGGGCAGTACAGGGTAATAATACACAGAATGCAACACTTGGAGTAACTAAACTAGGTTCAAATCTCACCTTCAATACTTACTAGCTGTGGTATCCTGGGAAAGTCACTGAATTTCCCAACTCCCTAGGGTATATCGACTTTCACAAATGCGTCAGTAGACCATATATTAGTGCCAAGGTTGTGAAAATCAAACGAGTTACCACATATAAAATGCTTTGCATACCTTAAAGCACTAGGAACACTAGTTTATCATTAAGGACATGTGTAATTCACATTCACATAACCCTTTTAGATTGACAAAGTGCTTTCCTCACAACTCCCTTGAAAGGTAGATGATGATTATAAGTATCATCATCATCATAATACTCAACATATTGAGAACATCAGACAATAGAGGTAATGTTCAACACCTATGGACCTCTGCAAAGGAGTCAGGGAGGGTGTCTTCTTGTATCTCTTCTTTGGGGCCAGGCTTGTTTTTCATTCTTTTGCAACATTTACTTTTGATTATTCTGTTATTGTTCTTTTCATTTACATTGTTGTGGTCATTTTGTAGCTTGTTTCCCTGACTAGGCTTTCCTTACCTCTCTGTATTCATCATGTTTGTCATTTCTTACAGCACAATAACATTCTGTAACTTTTGTGAGACATTTATTCCTTCCTTCCTTCCTTTCCTCCTTTCCTTCTGTCTTTCTTCCTTTTTCTTTCCTTTTTCCTTCCTTCCTTCCTTCCTTCCTTCCTTCCTTCCTTCCTTCCTTCCTTCCTTCCTTCCTTCCTTCCTTTCCTCCTTCCCATCCTCTTAGGAGTCTTCCTAAATCATTGCCCAGTCATCAACATAGAACCCAGCTGTAGAAACTGGAATGAGTAGCTGGTACAGCCCTGAATGAACAGAAAAGTAAAATGAAAACTTGGAAAAATGAGTTACGCCTATACATAGGAAGAAAAATTTGTGTTCCTATATGATGGGGTACAGGCTCTGGGAAATCCTTAGAACTCTGATTGAATCTTCCCAGTTGATGAGGCATTTGTCTGAGGCCATAAGCCTTTCATTATCCCAAGGCCCAGATATCTGTTACTCTTAACCTAGCCTAGCCCTCCATTGTCCAGCTACTTTCCCACCCTCCACCCCATCAAAATATCTATACCCAAACATTGTCTGTCATCTCTAGGTAGCCTTCAGCTATTTCTCACCCTTAATCCCATTCCTGGAGTCTGACCTCAGTTCCATCAAAATCCTCCTTATACTCCCTCTCAAGGCCCTCCCCAAACTCCTCCTCTAGACCACTCCTAAATCCTCCCACAATCTTTCTGTATATAAAATCCATCTTGCTCCATGAAGGGGCTGAGATTAATCTAGCAGAGACTTACTGTGTCAGAAGGATCACAAATACTTAAGCTCCTTAATTCTCCCACTATGGAGAATCTTTAATAAACTTTGTTTTACTTTGGCTGAGAGAAGGCTTGAGTCAAATTCATTTGGCAGGACCTGGCATGTCTGAATTTTGGGGTCTCAAGCATCCCTAAACCCCAAAACTCAACACTATATATTGTGAATGGGTAGGCATTTTAAAACTGCAAGCAACTAATTGAGTAGCCCTAGGACTGTCTCAGTCTTTGACACGATGATTGAAGCCTGGAAAGGTTGCCTTCCCAAACCATTCCAATCCTTTTCCTCAACCTCAAGCCATGGGGTTCAGGTGTGTTTTGTTCAATAGATATTTCTTCAATTGGAACTGTTACTTTGTAAAATTCAAGGCTGATCTCTTATTTGTCTTGCTTAAAACAACCTAATAACATCAATGTGGAAGAAGCTCAGCTGGAGAACCCACTTGATGTAGTAGAAAACCAACTCTTCAAATTACTGTGTAGCAATTCCCAAACAGTGGTGGCTCTAAGCCCCAGTTGCTGCCATGGACCTGGGCCTTTTGAACCCTGCTCTTTTCACTTTTGAATGACAGATTGGCCTACAAATGCATAAGTAATCTTCCCCTGTCCACACGAAATTCCTAGCACCAGGTATGTCTTAGGGACTAAAGTCTTAAGGACATTGTTGACTGAGAAAAGTTATCCATTAAATAGCTTAGTAATATTTGATGAGGTATGGACTCTGGTGAGTGCTATCAATTCTGCCTTCTGGGCAGAGGTCCCAAGGGGCAGGGGTTTGGCCTCTATGGTTTGGTAAAGGCTCACCACTTTTCCTGACCCCTTGTTCAATAAAGCTTGAACCATTTGTGTACCAGACTGCTTCAGGCTTCAGGAGAGGAGAATCTTTCAAATCAGCTCAACTGGCAAGGTCTCCTCAAAATCATGAACCAGGACATCTGAATGGGCACTGTCTGGGAGGAGGGTTGCCGGGTTAAGTGTGTGGCACACCCAAAGGGTTAGGTCAAGGCTATCTAAGAGCAAGGCTTGATATTTGGTGAGCCTACTACTAGCCAGCCACTGGTGGCCCTTTGCTTCTAGGATGCTCTGAATTCGATGGGGAGTTAGAACTTCCAGGGGCTGACCAAGTGTTAAGTTTAGAGGCTTCCTCAATTAAAATGGCTGTAGCAGCTACTGCACGGAGGCAACTACTAACTCTCTCACTGAACTCTGGGCAACCATTGAGGCTGAAGGTAAGGTTACCCACTTTATTATCGCTAAGTTCTCTATTCTAACCAATTGGTTCTACCTTCCCCTTGACCAGTCAGGTCAGGGGCATGGAAGGGAAAACTACCAGATGTCTCTAGACATACTCAGTCCCCTGCCTACTTGAGGATTTGTTGTTTGGACACTCCTTCCTTATGCTCTCCTCTTATCCTGTCCCCTTGTTGGGAAGGGACCTGTTGGTGAAATTGGGAAGCCAATTTTCTCTACTTAAGCCTCCCAGATCCCCCCATATTCCCTCCGAAGTCTGGGAGATAGTTGAGTCAATAGCTGGGATCAGGAAATTCCTGGGTGAGCTTTTTCTGCCACACCAGCATTTGTTTGACTCCTAGATCCTAAAGTGTTTCCCTAGAGTGGTTTATATCTAATTAAGCCCAAATCGAGGTAGGGACTGCAACCATTAATTGCTACTCAAGGCCCAGACCACCAGGTAAAAGCTTTTGAGAATTTGAAAACTAAATTGACCACCACTCCAGCTTTACCCAATCTAGAAGAAACCTTTTACTCTCTATGATAATGGAAGAAGAGAACAGGCTTTGGGAGTTGTTGCCGGTTTTTGAAAACTATTAGATTCTGTGCCTCCTATTGTTTTCCATGTCCTAAATGTTCATGGAGCAATTTAGAAAGGAAAGGGCTATCTGACAGGGTTTTGGCCTTGCCACAGTCATCTTTAATTCCTACCATGGAAACTGTCTTTCCTCTATTTTTTTTTTTTTTTTTGGTGCCTGTTTGGTCTTTGTTTGCTTAACCTCTGTGCCAGGTTTGTCTCCTCCAGGGTTCAAGCCATCAGCCTCTGGATGACCACTAAGGCTATGCAAATCTCTGACTGAATCCAAGTTCTCCAGCCTACTGGACCTGGCATCATCCACGTTCCAGAGTCTGACACCTTGAATGTGAAGTCTGACCCCCTTGAACAGGACCCAGAGAAGCAGGGACAGCTCTACACCCCTTGCCAGCAGGAAGCACTTTCAGAGGCTGAAACCTTTGCACTTTACCCCAAAGGAATTTGGGTCCCATTTGTTTGAGGAGGGAATAATGAGGTATGGGCTCTGGGAGCCCCCTCTAGCTCTCCTTGAGTCCTTAAGGTACAGGCTCTGGGAACCCCCTTGAACTCTGATTAAATCTTCTCACTTGATGAGGCATTTGCATGAGGCAATAAGCCTTACATTGTGTCTGGGCCCAGGCTTCTAGCCTAGTTACTAACTGCTATCTACTAACTCTAGCCTAGTTACTAGCCTAGCCCTCCATTGTTCATCTACTTCCCACCCTTGAGCCTATCAAAATATCAATACACCCTTGAACTGGCCTAGCCCACCATTGTCTGTAGCCTCCAGCTACTTCCCACCCTTAATCACTCATTGACCTCATCAACTCCTCCTGAAGACCCTCCCCAAACTCCTCCCCTAGACCACTCCTAGATTCCTCCCACAACCTTCTGTATGTAAGACTCCATCCTGTCTTCATGTTTGTGAGAGCACCATAGGGATGCCATAGAATAGTGAGAGCTCCATAGAATAGTGAGAGCTCCATAGAATAGTGAGAGCTCCATAGAATGACCTAGCACAGACTTACTCTGTGTCTAATACAAGTGAACTTTTAATAAACTTTACTTTTCTTTGGCTGAGAAGACTTGAGTAGCATTCATTCAAATGCAAAAATATATTGGGAATCTGTGTGCAGAGGTATACAGAAAAAGGCATCTTTGAGATCTAGGGTGGAAAACCATTGGGTGCCCCCAGGGATCTGAGGAAGTATATGGGTTGGGGACTATGGGGTGCATAGGGATGACAGCTTTGTTAACAGCCCTGAGATCTTGAACCATTAGGTATTCTCCATTAGGCTTTTTTATAGGGAGAATCAGGGTGTTACATGGAAATTAGCAAGAGACAAGGATTTTATATTTTAAGAATTTTTCAGTTAATGGCTGTAGTCCTTCCCAGGCCTCAGGCTTGATAAAAATGAAGAGGTTAACCACTAAGAGGGTTAGGGTTGCTCTGGAGACCCCAAAATACCAACACACCAGGTCCTGCCAAATGAATACAACTCAAGTCTTCTAAGCCAAAGAAAAATAAAGTTTATTAAAAGTTTGTTTGTATTAGACACAGAGTAAGGCTGTGCTAGGTCATTCTTTGGAGCTCTCACTATTCTATGGCATCCTATGGTGCTCTCACAAACATGAAGACAGGATGGAGTCTTACATACAGAAGGTTGTGGGAGGAATCTAGGAGTGGTCTAGGGGAGGAGTTTGGGGAGGGTCTTCAGGAGGAGTTAATGAGGTCAATGAGTGATTAAGGGTGGGAAGTAGCTGGAGGCTACAGACAATGGTGGGCTAGGCCAGTTCAAGGGTGTATTGATATTTTGATAGGCTCAAGGGTGGGAAGTAGATGAACAATGGAGGGCTAGGCTAGTAACTAGGCTAGAGTTAGTAGATAGCAGTTAGTAACTAGGCTAGAAGCCTGGGCCCAGACACAATGTAAGGCTTATTGCCTCATGCAAATGCCTCATCAAGTGAGAAGATTTAATCAGAGTTCAAGGGGTTCCCAGAGCCTGTACCTCAAAGAGAGCTAGAGGGGGGTCCCAGAGGCCATACCTCATCAATATTGGTTCAGCTAATTAAATCTTTACCAACTCACATTTATAGAGTTTTATCATTTGCAGACTTTCCCTATCACAATGCCATGAGGCAGGTATTGCATTTCAGCAAAGTTTAAAGGCAGGAGACCTTTCAAGACCCCACCCTACCCCCTAGCTGTGAGTGCTGTCTCTCCTAAGATTACCTTCTATTTTATTGTATCTTACATTAACAAATAGAAATGATCTTTGGAAGTCATCATATCCAACTCCTCAATTCTTAGATGATGCAGCTGAGACCCAAAGTAATTAAATGATTTGCCCAAAGATATACCTGGCAGAAACAGGATTCAAACCCAGGTTCTCTGATTCTGAAGTCAGGCCTTTCCACTGGCATTTGGTCTCCCTTTTCTGATACACACACGTATGTATGTGTGAGTATGTTATATATGCATACTATATATACCTAAACACATATATGTACATATAATATTTTATATACATATCTAAGATAGATAGATAGAGTCTCCCATTAGAATATAAGTTCCTTGAGAACAGGAACTGTTTTAATATTGTATCCCAGAGTTTGGGACAACACCAAGCACATAATAGGAGGTTATTAAAGTTTGTTTATTGATTATGTACAAGGCATTGGGAATAAAAAGTCAGAATTCCCCATCCCTGTTCTGAAGGAACTTACATTTGGTCTGGGGAGGAGGAGAAGTGGATTACCACTTAGAAAGATCAGGAATGGGGGTGGCTAGGTGGCGCAGTGAATAAAGCAGTAGCCCTGGAGTCAGGAGAACCTGAGTTCAAATCTGACCTCAGACACTTAACACAAAAACTAGCTGTGTGACCTTGGGCAAGTCACTTAACCCCAATTGCCCTCCAAAAAGAAAAAAGAAAGATCAGGAATGACTTCATAGAGGAGGAGACAACTGAGTATGATTTAAGAGGAGGCTAAGGATTGTTGTGCCTCTTTCTCAAAAAAGAGCAATGATATCACAAGGGTGATCTCTTGACTTGCTCCTGAATTGGATCTGAGTGAAGCAGAGCTGCAAAAAGTCATCAGTCTCACTCTGTCCTGCAGAATCATTGAAGTCCAGTGGCAAGACAAATGTCAAGATGACTGGGGATGACCCAGGATGCAGTGGGTGACCTTGGCCTTTTTATTTTTTTTTTAAAGCAATTGGGGTTAAGTAACTTGCTCAAGGTTACATGGCCAGTTATTTCTGGGTGTGGTACTAAGTATCTGAGCCTGGGTTGGGAGCTGGTGCTCTTACTCGATGAGCCACCTGGCTGCCTGGACCTTGGCCTTTTTAAATTAAGATCTTTCTCAGATGTCAGTTTGTTTGAGGCAACTCCCATTCAATGAGTAAGAGCTAGGTTAGAATTGAGACCAAAAAATGACCTCTTTTACTGTCACAAAAATACCAGTCTGGGAGGGAAAGACTCTCAAAATTTTTGGTCAGAACAGAAAACAATAGTTATTTACATTCATTTTAAACCTTGAAAACCTAAACAATGAGCCACAGAGGCTTGGAATGATTTGGGTTTTTTATGATTTATAGTCAAGTAGCTCAATATGAAACATAATGGGCTTTTTTTGAGCTATATTTCAAAAAATCATGAATGAAAGCTGCACAGGAAAAAAAGTAAATTGTCCCAACTTTTTGAAAAATAATAAATATATAAATAGAAGTTTTAAAAAGTCTAGTGCTCCCCCCTCAAAATAGCTTTTAAAATATGTGACCAAAATTTCATTCCTATAGACAGAACATCCACATGCAAGGATATGGCACCCTAAGTGGAAAGAGGGACCACATGTGGTGAGGAATGAAGGAGAAGGAGGAGGAAGAAGAAGAGGAAGAGGCAGAAGAGGAAGAAGAAGAAATTTTGTGGAGGTTAAAGTATTAAAACTTAGCAGCTCAATGGATATGGGTGAAAGGTGAGGGAGAAGGAAAGGTAGGGTCAGTAATGAATCTGACTGTGGATTTAAGTGGCCAGAAGGGTGGTTGTATCTTTAGTGGAAATAGGGAAGTTTGGAAGAGGAATAGAATTTGGGGAAAATTTGATGCACTGCATTTTAAATATGTTGAAATATCGAAGTCTATAGAACATCTGGGTAGAGATGTCCAACAGGTAGTTTACCAATGTGAGACTGGAGTTCTAGAAATGAACCAGAGGTCATGGATTTCAGGGAGTCCAGGAACCCCAATAACCAGAGTCCCTGGAAAGCAGTCTGGAATGAATTCAGGAACCCAAGCATTCTTTGAGTCAAGGTGGCAAAGATTTATTGATTTCCTATACAGTGGGCAAGAGTTCTTAGGAACCTGCACCCTCAGAGGTGATATATGATAGTTAATGTAGGATAACTATAGTAAAACCTGTGCCAAATATGCTAACTAGGTGAGTCAGGGTGGGATTAGGGAGGAGTTAAGGAGTGGTCAGTTCTTTTTTTTTTTGGAGGGCAATTGGGGTTAAGTGACTTGCCCAAGGTCACATGGATAGTTTTTGTGTTAAGTGTCTGAGGCAGGATCTGAACCCAGGTACTCCTGACTCCAGGGTCGGTGTTCTATTCACTGAACCTCCTAGCTGCCCCCGAGGAACATGCACTTTTAATATCTACTGCGCAGGTATTTTACCCAGAGTTCACTGGGAAATAGCTTGAGGGAGGGCTACATAGAGGTGTGGTTTTAGGCTTGAAACGTCACTGAGTCAGCTAGCTGTCAGGGCTGACCAAGCTGCCGCCCATTAATGTCATGTTTGACAAGATGGATGTTGGGAGTATATGTATATCCCAAGCTAAGGAGGTATTAAGGATGTACATAATGAGCTAGGAGGTAGACATATGACTGGATCTAGGATACATTCAATAGATATGACCCAGTACACAGCTGCTTCAGCCAGTACACAGTTGGGTCAAACTGCTAAATTCTATAGGTGCAGCTGGCCACTGTACCAGGAAGAGAGAGAAGCATTTTGTTAGGGCATGCTGCCCTTGAGCTATAGAGACACTGCCTGAGACAGCGTTTTGAAGCTAGGGAGATTTGAGGCTAGGGAGAATTGTGATTTTGGAACTGGATGTGATTATACAAACTGTGGTTCAAACACAGGCTTCAAGCACCCTATCTGAGAGAGGTTAGGACACACATTTGAGAGTCAGGAATTGCTTCAAGATGGTAATTGTACCCATGGTGGGGTGAAAGAATCCAATGAAATAAACAAAGGAGTATAAAGAAGATGGGGCTTAAGACAGGACGGGGAAAAAAGATAACAATCCAAAAGAGGACTGAGAAGGAATGGCCTCACTGGTAGAAAGAGGACTTTAAAAAGCAATATTATGGAAGCTATGTGGGAGGATGGAGAGAGCCTGGGAAGACAGGATGGCTGACAGCTTCAAAAGCTGCAGAGAGGGCAAATGGGATGAAAAGTGAGGAAAGGCCATTATATTTAGCAGTTAAGAGAGCACTGGTAACCTTGGAGACAGCAGTTTCAGATGAGCAACTGGGGGAGAAGGAACACTATAAGCAGTTAAGATGGGAGTGAAGTAGGTGGCAAGGGAAGAAATCAATGCCATAAGAGCAGATGATGCTTCCTAGGAAATATGGAATGATAGCTTGAGAGGATTTCAGAGTCAAGGAAAGGTTTTTTTAAGGACTGGGGAAACCCATAAGCATGTTTGTAGATGGCAGAGGAGGCAGTAAATTAGGAGAGAATGAAGATGAAAGAAAGGAAATGATTAAGGGACAAGATCCTGTAGGAGATGGGGAAGATGGGAAGGGAGAAGAAGTGAATAATCATTATATAGTGCCTACTATGTGCCAGACACTGTACTAAGTGCTATCCTTTAAACAACTCAACAAGGTAGTTGCTGTTATTAACCTCACTTTACAGTTGAAGAAACTGAGGCAAAAAAGGCTAAGTGACTTACCTAGAGTCTGAGTCTGGACTTGCACTCAGGTCTTTCGGACTGAGTTGGGCAGCTAAGTGGCACAGTGGGTAGGGCACTGGGTCTATAATAAGGAAGACCTGAGTTCAGATCCAGACTGGAGGCAAGTCACTTAACCTCTGTTTGCCTCAGTTTCCTCATCTGTAAAATGAGCTGGAGAAGGAAATGGCAAATCACTCCAGTTTCTTTGTCAAGAAAATTTCAAATGGGGTCAGTAGAGTTGGACAGGAACTAAAACAACTGAACAACAACACTTTATGACTCCAGGCCCGGTATTCTATCCACTGTGTCACCGCTCTGTCTCTAGATAGAATGAGATATTGCAAATGTTATTATCACCATTTTACAAATGAGGAAACTGAGGCTTAGAGGTGTTACAAGAGTTTCTGCAAAGTCACATAACTGGTGAATGTAAGAGCTGAGATTCAAATTCAAGTTTCTTTCTTGAGTTGAGTTCTCTCTCCACTATATCATGGGGACACCTAAGTCTGACTCGTTTAGAAGGGAGCCTGTCCTCAAAGGTCATGCTAACAGGGTACAAGCTGTTTTTATTATTCTTGGAGTGAATTGGTTAGGGTTCTAATGACATATTGGATCTGCTTTCTGAGAAACAATCTAGCTAAGTCTAGAGATGATTGTCAGTGACAAATCGGCTCCAGAGCGATGAATTCTTAACCTATAGATATAACCATGACCATTGTCACTTAGCAAGAACCTGACCATCAGCTTAGGTTTTGATGGAAGAAGGAGGGATCAGGAACACCACTTCATAGTGGTAGCAGTAGTAGCAGTGTAGAAAAGGTAGTAGAAGAGGAGACATAAAGATAGAGTGGAAAGAATGTCAAAGACTATTTCTCAGTTTTTATTTTCATACCACTTTGTGCTCTTATGTACTTGTTATATTCAATTTTGTAATATAGGTGTGGAATGTGCGTGCATGTGTGCGTGTGTGTGTGTCTGCCTGCCTGTCTGTCTACTATCCCCCACAGGTCTTATTCACCTTACTACCTCACCTAGGCTTTGCACAGAATTCTGCACATAATAGATGTTTAAAAAGTGGACTGAATTTCTTTGGATTGCTGAGGACAAGGATAGTCTATTTGACCACAGATAGCCAGAGTTTACCAGTGTCATTGACAAATGGCCACAATAATGATTTTGCTCCATATTTTATTGCTTGATTCATGTTTTATCCTGACAGATGTTTGTACTATCTATCCAGTTTTCTCCACATTATAATCTTTTTTTTATTTTTCAAAAAAACAAAAATTTGCTTTTAATCATAGCATCAATAACACATAGAGAAAAGCAGTCTGGCATAGTAGATAAGGACTTGGAATTAGAATGCTTCGTTGTTGTTCAGTCTTGTCTGACTCTTCATGGCTCCATTTGGGGTTTTCTTGGCAAAGATACTAAAGTAATTTGCCATTTCCTTCTCTAGCTCATTTTATAGATAAGGAAACTGAGACAAACAGGGTTAAGTGATTTTCCCAGGGTCACACAGCTAATAAGTGTCTGAGGCCAGATTTGTACTCAGGGAGATGAGTCTTCCTTACTCCAGGCCTGGCAGTCTATTCACTGTGTCACCTAGCTACCTGGAAAATAAATATCTAGTTGTACCCAACTCTGTATGAACCCATTTGGGGTTTCTTGGCAAATAAACTAGAGTGGTTTGCTATTTCCTTTTCCAGTTCATTTGAAAGATGAGGAAACTGAGGCAAACAGGGTTAAGTGACTTGCTCAGGGTCACTCAGCTAGTAAGTAACTGAGGCTGTATTTGCATGTTTTAGCCAAGAAAACCCTTAAGAATTAGACATGACTGAAACTACTCAACACCAACGATAATTTACTGCTTTCAGACCCAACACTCTATCCATCGTGCCACCTAGCTGCCCCAGAATTAGCATGATCTAAGTTCAAATTCTACCTCTAAACTCTACTGGCTGAGTGACTGTGGAAAGTCATTTAAACTCTCACCTCCTACCCCTAAATTTGCAGAACAGATGAAGAAGTGCATTAACATAAGGAGTTTCCTCACTGGAAATTCTCCATAC
>NW_027187299.1:6688782-6719599 GCF_028583685.1 Petaurus breviceps papuanus
AAGGAAGGAAGGAAGGAAGGAAGGAAGGAAGGAAGGAAGGAAGGAAGTTTGGACAGCTCCTTCTCTACTCCCAGAGGTTGTTTGTCCTTTGTTCTTGAAGAGGACCATAACATCAGGGAACTAATCTTGTCTGATCTCCAAAACTAAGTAGGGTCAGGCCTGCTTAGTACTTGGATGGGATACTGCCCATGAACACTGGGTGCTATAAGTAAAGACTGAATAGATGATAAATCTCTATTGTCCAGATTTCAACATACATCTGAATTGTTACCACATAGAACTTGTCCAATGGTCTATACATTTTGACTAAACAATACAGACTGACAGTGAGCTGGGCCCAGAGTTGGAAAAGAGGAATAGAACCAGATGAATGCTTTCAAGAAACTTCAAAGCACTTTTATTGAGCCCAAACTCTCCATAATATTTTCAATATATGGATATATGGCACCAACACCTAGAATAACACTACTTACCAAAGGGAAAAAAAAAAAGAACTAAAGACTTCAATGGGGATGAGACCTAGCCTTCTACTGATCTGCCATGGGAGATAGGACCTAACTGAGAATGCAGAATGGGAAGAGCTCAATCTTGTTATAAAGTCCCATCTCAGAAACAAAGTGGAAGATATGAATAAAAGACATTGAAGGTGTAGAGGGACCTAGGAGAACCCAGGCTGTCCAATCTTACTGAGGGGAAGTGGGACAAAGGTCAAGAGTCTTTCCATAACTAGCACAGCCATTGCTATTTTCATAGAAAAGAATTGATACTGACCTTAAAGAGACTGGTTCCTGAACCGTCACTCAGCAACTTTTCCACTTGATAAAGAAGACCTCAAGGGAATATTTATCTCAGTCAAGGGAATACAGTAAGATCTAAGAACTAATCTGATCGGTGATGGCTGAACTGATGTGGGAGACAATAGAGGACTAATCTTTCTTTTCTTTTTTTTTTTTTTGCTTTTTGGAGGGCAATTGGGATTAAGTGACTTGCCCAAAGTCACACAGCTAGTAAGTGTGTCAAGTGTCTGAGGTCAAATTTGAACTTTGCAATTTCTAAGGCACTTATGTCATAGGATTTAGGAATGCATCTAATCCAAATACCTCATAAGGAAACTGAGGACAGTAACCTGGCTTGATATTTAAGCTGCAAGTTGAAGTAGGAGGAAATGTGAGAATGATAGGTCCAAGATGACCCCAAAGTAACTACAATTCCATCCACATTCTCTAATTCTAAAGTTAGCGTCCATCTGCCCCTTGTCACTTGCATTTCTTCTAGCCTATACTCCAGTGGTTCCTCTCCTGGTGATGGAAGGTGCCACCTTGAAAAGGGCTGTAGCTTTCCAGGAGGCTCCATTTGCCAAGTAACACTGTGTATTGTAGTTTTCTGGGATTGAGGCTTATCCACCTGTTAGATCTAAGGCTGTGGAGAGCTTTGCATCTCTAACAGTGCCTATCGCCTGGTAGGGCACAGCACAGCAGTCACTGAATAAATGTTTGTTTAGCAAATGAATGATGGCGAAAGGTCCTCTAAACTCCACCCAGCAGCTAAGATTAAATAAAGATCACAGGATTGTACTCTAAATATGATTCAGCACAAGCTAATACATCTTGTATGAGAAAAAAAATTAAAATGTCTTCATGACAAATAACACAAATCATTTTAGCAAAAACCCTCCATGGTTTAATACAATTTTGTGCTGTTTATTAATCATAATTCGCATTTATATACAGGTTAAAGTGTACAAAGTACTTTTCCCATAGCAACTCTGTGAAATAGGTAGTGCATGAATTCTATCCCTGGACCTCAGTTTTCTCATCCATAAAATGGAAGCACTGATCTGGATGCCTTCTGAGGTGCCTTCCGTCTCTAGAGTTATGATTCTATTACGCTATATCATCCAAAGGAATAAGGAGGTTGTGGAGTGGGAGGGGATTAAAGAGGGGATAAGGATAGATTTAGATCATAGTATATTGAGAGACTAGGGTAAAATTTCGGTGTGGAGGGGGCTAAATACAGAGACTTCAGGCCTTGGGTGCAATAATTTTCAAGGGGAAGAGAACTGACAGTCCTGCAAGGGGCACCCTCTGGAGCTGACAGCTGACTCACTCCCTGATATCAAAGAAAGACAGTTGTTTTAGGATGAACACCTAAATGTTTCTAATTAGTTTTCACTCTCTGGTGTCATAGGCAGATAAGTACCAATTAACTAGGAAGTACCAATTAACTAACTGGAAGGAAGATTCTCACTTTATGGGCTATAGAGAAAAAGGAGAGGGAAGACAGTGGAAGGAAGAAGGAGTAGGGAGCATGTCTATAGTAGAGATATCTTACCAGAAAAAGAAAAAAATAATAAAAACCCAAGCCCAGAAAACCAGAGGTTTTTCTGGAACACCACAACACCTGAAAAGGAATAATATTTTCTTTGAAAATTCAGAATTGACAACGGCCTTTCCAGGTTATACATAGTATGGCCAGAAAAAAATTTTTGGTGTAATTTTCCTCTGCTTAATGTTTTCTTCTATCACCCTCTGTCCATTGAAATTTGTCTCACCTTCACTGTTGGGACTGAATCACCCTCTCTGGTGATACTGGGATGCGGTTGTAAAGATACTCACAGCTAGAAATCTCCCATCTCACTTCTGGCAAATGTGGAGAAGTGCACACTCTATGGACAATTCAGGCTGGGGACCAGGTCTACTGAGTAAGTTTTGGTGCTATCTAATAAGGGTAAGATTAGGGGTCAAGGGGCAGCTAGGTGGCTCACTGAGTAAAGCGCCAGCCCCAGAGTCAGGAGGACCCAAGGTTCCAGCCTCAGACACTTAACACCCACACAAAAAAACTAGCCTTGTAACCTTGGGCAAGTTACTTAACCCCAATTGCCCTCCAAAAAGCAAAAAAAAAAAAAAGATTAGGGGTCAAGAGGGATACTATGAGCCAGGTCCTAAAGTAATTGAGAAAGGAGAGCAAATGTCCTAGTGGTTGATGGGTAAAAGCCACCAAAATCTAGGCTGGTATCACTTTCCTCATTTGCAAGTGAGAGGGTCAAATAAACTAATCCCAAAGTCCCTTCCAACTCTGACATTCTAAATCCTAAATTATTCATACTCTCCTGTGATTCTTTCTATCGGATCACTGGATTGCCTAATAGGGAGCAATTTGCCAGTATGAGGCACTCTGGGGAAGCACCCTTTCTGATTAAAAACTCCAAGAACAAAGGGATGATATTTACTGTTTCCTTTTCTATTTTGCAGAAGTCCAATCCAGGTTCCATGAATGTTTACCAGTTGGTTGAACGAACTAGCTAGTGTTGCCCTTGCTGCCTTCTGCCCTCCTCTTTTGAGGCATAGGCTTCAGATTATAGGATGTGATTTCATAAGCTTGGCTCCTCCGCCACATCCTCTACCTGCTCACTGATGCCTAAGATTCCACAATTAGAATCAGTTTCTCCATATGTATAAAGGTTATTGCTTGCACTACTTAATTCATGGGTATCTCCCAGAGTTGCCCCAGATGCTATAGAAATGTGAGCTACCATTATTCATTCCTGTGGCTAAAGACTTGTCAAGGATTAAAATGAAAATATTTGGAGGGAGGGCAGTGTTTAGCACACTAAACCATATTGATCACATGCCTCTTAATGAGAATGCTTTATCCGAGCTTTTCCTGAGAGCTGGTGGGAATGGAGAGGGAGACCATGAAGATGCTGAGTAGTTGACAAGAAGCAGAGGGACCCAAAAGGAAAAAGGTGCTCCTGAGGAACTCCCCTAACCAATCTTCACCCACCTCATAATCCTTTCCAAAGTCAGTCCTGTTCCTCTCTTTAAAAAAAAAATTCTACAATCTTCCCTTCCTCTTCTTCTTCTTTTTTGCAGGGGGGAGGGCAGGGCAATTGGGGTTAAGTGACTTGCCCAAGGTCACATGGCTAGTATGTGTTATAAGTGTCTGAGGCCAAATTTGAACTCAGGTCCTCCTGACTCCAGGGCCAGTGCTCTATTCACTGCACCACGTAGCCACCCCTTCCCTCTCCTTTTCTCACAAGTCCTGTCTCTAGCTTAGAGATAGGGACCTCATTATTTTGAGCCCCCAATGAGAACAGCAATGTAGTTATTGATATTGATGGCTATTCTCTTCTTATCCTAAGGCCTAAACCAGCTGTGAAACACAAAACAATAGACTTTAAAAATATTCAACTTCAATTTCAGGAAGATTCAACTGGTCTATTTCTAGAGGGAGATGTGAAACACACCCCTGCGTGGGTGCGTGCGAGGGCGAACTCACACACACACACACACACACACACACACTCACTCACTCACTCACTCACACCAATAACCACTTTAGGAAAGATGACTTTCTCCTTAGATTTTTTTTTTAATTAGGAAGGAAACATAATGTGTGAAAATAAATCTGTTGATAAATTATCTTCAGAATATTGTCCTCATGACATTCAGGAAATGAAAAGGCTTTGAATACCCATGACTGATAATCACTCCCTTCTAACAAGAAAAGACAATAAAAGTAAAGGAAAACCAGCTTCCTTCCAAACCTATATAATACATAGGATTTCAGATCTAGAACTACACAGAAACTCAGGGACCATACAGTCTAAATTTCCACTAACCACCCACCCCCATATGTGGAACTGTGAAGCTAAGGGACTGGCTCAAAGTCATGAAGGTATTAAATATCAGGATTTGAATGCTTCTAGAAAATAGATTTGTTGGCTAATACTGGATGATGATAATGGTAATAATAAGCCAGAATAGAGATTTCCAAAGCACTTCATCTACATTATTTCATTTGCAGCTCTGTGAGATAGGTGCTATTATACTCTCCATTTTATAGATGAGGAAACTGAGGCCTAGGGATTTTATGTGACTTGCCACAATCACACAGCTAGTAGTAACCTAAGGCAGGATTCAGACCCAGGCCCAAGTCCATATAGTTCAGGAATGTACTTTCTATGGACCCAACTGGTTACTCAGAGAAATTGAATAGATGTGTGAGCTTCCCCCCAGTCCTCCCAGGGACATGAACTCATCTATTCTTTGTGTTTAATGGTCTAAGGGTGGGGAACCTGCAGCCTCAAGGCCACACACAGCCTGCCAGGTCCTTAGGTGCGACCCTTTGACCAAATCCAAGTTTTACAGAATAAATCCTTTTATTAAGGGAATTTGTTCTGTGAAGTTTGGATTCAGTCAAAGAGTTGCTCTTTATTTTCTGCATTTTTTTCAAATGCTTTATTAACTTCTAGTTTATATCATTCATTTCCGCAAGATTTTGAGTTACAAATTTCTCCCCGTTTTTCCCCTACTCACCACCCCAAAATAGCAGTCTCACCAGATATCCCCTCCTCCAATCTGCTCTTTCCCATACCTTCCCCCATGCCCCCTCCAATTTTCCAGTACAGCAAGCGGATCTCTATGCCCCAGTGCCTGTATATCTTATTTCCCAGTTACATGTAAAATAATATTAATAATAGTATAGATATGTATATATATATATATTTTTTTTTAACATTTGATTTTAAAGCTTTGAATTCCAGATTTATTGCTTTCTTCCCTTGTCACCCACCCTTACTGGGAAGATAAGCAATTGAGTATAGGTTGTACATGTGTAGTTATGCAAGACATTTCCATAGTGGCTATATTGTAACAGACTGACTATATTTCCCTCTATCCTATCCCACCTCCCACTTGTTCTATTCTCTACTTTGAACTCCCCTTCACCCCTACTCTCCTGTAGGGTGAGATACCCTATTTAGTGTGTATGTCATTCCCTCCCTAAGCCAAATTAAAAGAGAATAAGGTTGACCCATTCCCCTTTGTCTTCCTGTTCTTCCCCTCCATTGTAACTGTTTTCCCTTGCCTCTTCTATATGAGAGAATTTACCCCATTCTGTCTCTCCCCATCTCCTCTTATATTTATATTTATAATATATATTATATATAATTATATATAGCATAATATATAAATATTATATTTAATAATATTATATTATATTCGTCTCTCACCTCTTAATTTCACCTTTTAAGTATCATCCCTTACTATTAAATTGATCCTGTGCCATCTATCTATGTATACCTGTAAACATATATGTATATATACACGTTCACATATGTATTCATATGCCTATACACCCTCCAATAAAGACTATATATATATATATATATACATACATACATACATATATATTCTATTCTCTTCAACTATTTTCATACTGAGAAAAGTTTCATCAGTCACAATTATTGTTTTTCCATGTAGGAATGTAAATAGTTCAACTTTGATAAGTTCCTTATGATTTCTTTTCCCTTCTCATGCTTCTCTTGCTTCTTGTATCTGAATGTCAAATTTTCTATTCAATTCTGGTTTTTTCATCGAGAATGCTTGAAAGTCCTCTATTACACTGAATGACCATATTTTCCCCTGAGACATGATACTCAGTTTTGCTGGTTAGGTTATTCTTGGTTTTAATCCCAGTTCCTTTAACCTTTGCAATATCATATTCCAAGCCCTTCGATCCCTCAGTGTGGAAGCTGCCAGATCCTATGTTATCCTGATTGTGTTTCCACATTATTCAAATTGTTTCTTCCTGGCTGCTTGTAATATTTTCTCCTTGATCTGGGAATTCTGGAACCTGGTTATAATATTCCTAGGAGTTTTCTTTTTGGGATCTTTTTCAGGAGGTGATCAGTGCATTCTTTCAACCTCTATTTTGCCCTCTGCTTCTAAAACATCAGGGCAATTTTCCTTGAGAATTTCTTGAAGCATGATTTCTAAGGTTGTTTTTTTGATCTGGCTTTCAGGTAGTCCAATAATTTTTAAATTCTCTCTCCTGGATCTACTTTCCAGGTCAGTGGTTTTCCCAATGAGATATTTCACATTGCCTTCTATTTTTTTTTATTTGTTTGGATCTGTTTAATAGTATCCTGATTTCTCATAAAGTCACTAGCTTCCATTTGCTCCAATCTAATTCTGAAGGAATGATTCTCTTCAGTGAGCTTTTGAGATTCTTTTTCCATCTGGCAAATTCAGCTTTTTAAGGAATTCTTCTCATTGCCTTTTTGAGCCTCTTTTGCCATTTGAGTTAGTCTATTTTTTTAAGGTGTTATTTTGTTCAGTCATGTTGTTGACTCTCATTTCATAATTTTCTTGCATTGTTCTTATTTCTCTTCCCAATTTTTCCTCCACTTTTATTTGGTTTTCAAAATCCTTTTTAAGGTCCTCTGCAGCCAGTAACCAGCTCGTATTTTTCTTGAAAGCTTTTGGTGCAGGAGTTCTGACTTCATTGTCTTCCTCCTGTTCCATATTTTGATCCTTTTTGTCCCCAAAATAGCAGTGTAAAGTTGAGTTGCTCTGCTTGCTTTGCTTCCCTTGTTTGCTCATGTTGCCACTCAATTACTTGACTTTTGGGCTTTTTGCCACAGTAGGACTCTGCTACCAGACAGGGGAACTTTGTTCCAAATCACTGGGGTTTTCTCAGTTCCTGGAGCTGTTAGTTGGGTGCCCTCTCTGAAACCTCAACACACTCTGGCAAGGTGGTCATGCACCGCAGGACCTCCACCCTAGACCACATTCCCGATCCAAACAGGTTAAAGCAAGAGAGATTATCCCTCAGAATGGTCACTTGGTCCCCCTACAGTCTGCAAGCCAGGAGCTGAAGCTGACACGTGGCAGTGGCTGCATGGCCGCAGCACCTCAGCAGCTTTTCCCTCCAGGGGGTAAAAGCCAGACCACACTCCTGAACCACTGGATCCCAAAGTCCACACTGCACTGACTTCTCACTTTGTCCTTAGCATCTATGGGTTGATAATTCTGGAAACCACCACAGCTGCTGGTGATCTGAAGTCCTTCCAGCCAGGGACTAGTTGCGGCCACCCTGAGGCTACAATCTTGGGCTTGCACGGGGCTGGGCTCTGATTCTAGCATTCTGTGCTGGCCGCTTCCTGCCAGCCTGCTGGACTGTCTTCAGTGGGAGGTTAGCTTCTCTCTGTCATTTTGTGGGTTCTGTAGCTCCAAAGTTTGTGTAGAGTCATTTTTTACATGAATTGGAGGAGGTGGAAGCCGGAGCCAGGCAGAGTCCTCTTTCCACTCCCAAAGAGCTGCTCTTGAGGACCTAGAGGGACACATGTGGCCTTGAGGCCTCAGGTTCCCCACCCCTTGTGTAACCCTTCTCTTCTCTGTACCAGTGGAGAACAAAATCTGAGTTTGCTCCTCCATGCTCTAGTTTTCTTCCTCACTGTTCCTTGGTTATGACTCTCAATAATAATGGTAGCCAGCATTGATACTGTCATTTAAGATTTGTGAAGTACCTTACACGTGTTAGTTGATTTTATCCTCACAACATCCCTGAAAGGTAGGTGCTATTATTGTTATTCCCATTTTACAGATGAGGAAAATGAAGCAAAGATAGAGTCACGCAACTAAGTATCTGGGGCTGGATTTGAACTCAAGTCTTCCTGATTCTAGGTCACTTCTGTAATCATCTCTAGGCCTAAGAGTTTCCCTAGGATGCTGCCCAACTGTGCAGGCTTCCCTTCATTCATTCAGGCTTGCCATATTCACTCTCAGTTGGGCAGCACTTTTCTCCGACTTGCTCTTCTTCATCTGCTGCCATTTTGGGGCCTTCTTCTCTAAGACCTTACTCTTCTAGGGTGATGTGATAGTAATGGCATTTAAAGATTCCCCTGTATTGGCTTGGTTTTCAAATTGATTGTGTTAAAACCCAGAGCTTGTTAATCCCACCTGTGGGATGGACTTGTTGACTTGAAAAGAGAGACACGAACTGGGAGGAGCTGGTGACATAGATTTGGAGAGACAAGAGAGAGGCAGAAGAACTTTTTGGAAGCAGCACCCACGTGGAGGCAGAGAGAGAGACTGAGAAGGATTGCTGGGGCCACTTTGAATCACCCTGGACTTTTGAGACCTGCCCCCGGAGCTGCCAAGGACTGAGGAGACATGGCTGTTTTGCTGGTACTTTGTCTGTCTATTTTGATGTTCTTTTGCCAGATTTGCCCACTGGTGAAAGACAGTCCTTTTGTTGAAGAAGTCCTGGAACCTGGCTGTTGGCTAAGAGATCCTGAGACTGTCCTGCAGACAGAGAGTGAATACTGTCCACTGGTGAAGGACAGTGCTGTTGTTGTAGGGGTCTGGAGACTGTCCTGCAGACAGAGTGAATACTGTCCACTGGTGAAGGACAGTGCTGTTGTTGCAGGGGTCTGGAGACTGTCCTGCAGACAGAGTGAATGCTGTCCACTGGTGAAGGACAGTGCTGTTGTTGCAGGGGTCTGGGAGCCTTTCTGTTGGTTCAGAAGCCCTGAAGAAGGATTTTCTTGTTGTATGTTTACAGAAATCCTGGGAGAGGGTTTTGCTAACGTTCTCAGGGGTTTTAGGACTGTTCTACAGACAGAGGATGAATTAATGAAGGGACTGGCAATGTATCTTATGGCCTTGCTAAGCCTTGTCTCGCCAGGAACTAAGATTGCTGAGAACTTGCCTCATGTCAAGATGAAGAAAAGACCTCCATTTGGGTATTAAGTGCTGTGCTTAAACTTGATGTAACTCTGGGGTAGATTCAATTGTGATCAGGGGTGGGGAACTTTTGACCTTTTTGTGTTCTATGGTTGAACAAGTGAATGTACTTTACTTATATTTGGAAACTAATCTCCATTTGAGAAGAGGGGCTTTGTGGTGGACTAAATGAAGGTATAGCCTAGGGGTGGAGAAGTATTTAAAACAGGGACTTTGTAATTGATTGAATGATTGGAAGGTCCTGGGGTGGGGTAGTACTTGGAGATTATTTAATCATCCTTAGTAAATGCTGTATTTTGAATGATGTCATGTTTTGATCTTCTCTGTTCTTGGTTGGTCACTGAATAAAATGGAGAGCACCTATGCTGGTATTCTGAACCTTGGGAAGTTGCCTTTCCTTGGTATTACATTACAGGTGACTCGGTTCCCTGATAACCATGTTGCTTGCAGGGCATGCATGGGACCATGCCAGCTTTCCTCCAGAGAACTGGAGCCTTGGTATGTCAAATTGACCTCTCTCTGACTGCCTTGGTTACAATTTTCTCTGTGTCTCATATCTCTATCTCCAAGGTACTAGGTACTCTAAAATTAAAGGTAAATCATCTTTAATGTGGTATCAATGGGCTAAGGAGGTCTCAAAAGCAAAGAAAATTCACACCTTATCAAGTAGACACTAACAATTCCAGGTCAAATCTGCTTAAGGAATTTAACATCACTTGGCATTTCCCTGTTACACACTCTACTTACTCTAGAATCATCTTATACAGCTTATTTTTAACCAAGAGGAAGTAAAGTCAGGAAAGCAATAGGCATTAATTATGCTCCCACTACATACCAGACATTATGATAAGTCCTGGGGCTACAAATACAAGTTAAAATGAAAATAGTTACTGCCTGCGTGGACCTTATTCTCTAATTGGGAAGACAACACACAAAGGAAAGCCAGAAGGAGGAGTGGGAGGAAAGGAAGAGCACAGAAATTACCTGAGTTGGGGCATGGTGACAAAGTCCATTAGGTCAGAAGCAGAGGAGGGAGGAGAATGATACTGGGCCAGCTTGGGTCCCTACCCAAAATGGAGGCCCCGGGAGAAAGTTACCAGTGGGAGAAAGGAGCTTCCAGGATGGAGGGAAGTCCCAGGGGAACATAAATATTTCACGGTGAGGAGGCCCAAGGAACTGAGGGAAGTTCCAGTAACTGAGGCATGTTGGCAAAATCTCAAGAGGTGGTAATGGAAAGAGCCCTGAATTTGGAACTGATTCCAAATTCTGATTCTGCTCCTTGCTTACATATATAACTTTGGGAAAGTAACATCCTCTGGACCTCGGTATCTGAGTTCATCTATCAAATAAGGTGCAAGAATTAATGATATCCTTTCCACATTGTAGGGGTTAAGGGAGCAGGGCTCTGTGATCTAGAAAATTCATGAAAAAATTTTTTGCTTTTTTTTTTTTTGGAAGGCAATTGGGGTTAAGTGAATTGCCCAAGGTTACACAGGTAGCTTTTGTGTTAAGTGTCTGAGGCCAGATTTGAAGTCAGGTCCTCCTAACCCCAGGGCCGGTGCTCTATTCACTGGACACTCCATGAAAAAAATTTTTGGCCCTCCTTTCATACCAGAGAAGAAGTCTAATTTTTTTCTTTTTCTTTTATGGGGTGTTTGTAGTACCTTATTATAAAATTTGGGTTAAGTATTTGGTCATAGGCTCTGTGTCATCTCCTGGCCTTCAAGGTTCATCTGTAGCTTCTGCAAAACTCCCCCAAAATTCCAATTTAATTTCTTATGCCAACTTACAAAATACCAAAACCACAAGGGGGAAAGTCAGGATATGGAAAGGATAACTATATATCCAAGACTCCTCTTAGTTCTAAATTCCACAATCCTATAGGACTGTGGTTTGCCCTAAATGTCTTTAGGAAACTGAACTTGGCTCTGTGACATCTACTATTTTATTTGAGACACCAAATCTTCCTATGCTCGGCCTTATGGACTCCCAAAGGGAGCTTTGTTATTTGTGTGGAGGCTTTAAGAGCCAGTAGGAATGATATTTCCAAAGGATAAAAAGGAAATACTTTGAGGATCTATGTTGGTATGCACACAACCAACCTGTTTGGGTGGGGAAGATGTAGCAGCAACTACATTGTCCTACCTAGGATGGCTGCTAGCACAGGTTCTTAGATTTGCTTTACTAGGAAAGATAGCTATTTAAGGGGTCAACAATCTTTTTTTTATCACATTCACTCATTCAGGGGAAAAGTCAGCCCTCTAAACTTCAGAGAAAATACAAGCAGAGAAATAAAGACCAATAGACAGGGCTCTGACTGCCTGAGTCAACCATACACTTTACATACGTACCTGGATTGAAAGTGATCCTTTACATCTGAACAACTGGGGAGCTCTGAACATACCACCACTCAGAATCTCGACCAGGGAATCACAAGATCCTTCTCATAAGTGAGCCCCCAAAGCAAAATACCAACACAGAGTATATATACGCTTCTCAGAGCCAGAAGGCATCACAACCCTCCTGACTCAGTGCCTAATTAGAAATTAAGAAAAGGTGTGAAAGCCTTCCTACAAGCAAGCCTCCCCTAAGCAGGCTTTCCTTAATAGGCTCCATGTGAGGCCTAATGGGTGGGGAAGATAGTATATCCCATTAACATTGTGCTGTAACGTGCTGTACACTTAACATCAAATCAAAAGATTTAGTAGACAGTCTTCCAGAGATGCTTATGAACAAACTGGTGATGAGCCTGTCTGAATCTAGCGTGGATATCAATAGGCCTTTGCTCAAAACTTTTCCACCTTTATGAGGATCTGCAAGACCTTACCCTTTGCAAGTATAATTTTCAAGAACTCAGAATCACCTTCACACTCTAATGAAACATTGGGGAGGACCCTAGTGGAGAGAGAAGGAAACATTCTTTAAATATTATAAAAAGGAAGAGAAGCTGGGAATGAATCAGGAGGATTCAAGACCACTCTTATGATCACCCTGGAGGAGACAATATATGAAGACCACCAAGAAAACCTGGTGATTGTTTAACCTGAAGCTAAAACCTAATTCTAAACATTAAGGTTGTTTCACAGGAAGCTCTCTTCTTAAGAGGTCTGTTTGTCTTTACCTGTCTTCTACTGAACAGATCAAATGCTAGAGAAGGATAAAAGAAAGAAAGAAATCTATATAGCTAAGTTGCTCTATTTTAGGGGGAAGACTGTTTTATGAGACAAATTCAGTCCTAATAGAAATTATGTTTTAAAACAGTAATCATCAAAAATTTGTTGTTGTTGAGTCATGTTTGACTCTTTGTGATCCTATTGGGGTTTACTTGGCAAAGACATTGTAATGGGGGGGCAGCTGGGTGGTACAGTGAATAGAACACTGGCCCTGAAGTGAGGAGAACCTGAGTTCAAATCCAGCTTCAGACATTTGACACTGAACTAGCTGTGTGACCTTGGGTAAGTTACCTAACCCCAATCTCCTTGCCTTCCCCCCTTCCAAAGAAAAAAAGATATTGTAATGGTTTGCCATGTCCTTCTCCAGTTCATTTTACAGATGAGGAACTAGGGCAAACAGAGTTAAGTGACTTGCCCAGTCACACAGTTGCTAAGTGTTTTAGGCCAGATTTGAATTCAGGTATTCCTGACTCCAGACCCTGTTCTCCATCTACCGCACCACCTAGCTACCCAAAAAACCCTTTGTTACTGGTGATTTTTTTATGATTGATGATTTCTGTCTCTTGTTTATTTAAGAATAGCCTCTGGACATAGCTAGCCACACACCCCCATTTCCTTTTTTAAATAATTAATTAATTTATATTTAGTTTTTAACATTTAACATTTTAATATTTTAACATTCATTTCAATAAGATTTTGAGTTTTGAATTTTCTCCCCCACCCTCTCCTCCCTCCTCCCCAAGAAGGTGAGCAATCTGATATAGGCTCTATTTATACATTCATATTAAACATTTTTTCACATTAGTCATGATATAAAAAAGAATTAGAACTAATGGGAGGAACCATGAGAAAAAAGAAACAAAACAAAACGAGAGGGGGGGGCGGAGTCAAGATGGCAGAGTAGAAGCAGGACTTCCCTGATGCTCCAGCTTCCACCTTCCCCAATCCATGTAAAAAGGGGACTCTAAACAAACTTTGGAGCTGCAGAACCCACAAAATGACACAGAGGAGCTAACCTCCCACTGAGGACAGTCCGGCAGGCCAATAGGAATCCAGCGCAGTGCTCTGGGAGCCAAGCCCAGCCCCAAGCTGAGGCTTTAGCCCTAAGGTGGGCTTGACCAGCCACCGGCCTGAGGGACTCCACATCAGCAGCAGCTGTGGCCATTTCCAGATTTATCAACACATAGATGCAAAGGACAAAGTGAGAGATCAGTGCAGTCTGGACTTTGGGACTCAGTAAGTGGGAGTGCATGGCTTTTACCCCCGGGGCGAGAAGCCACTGAGACATGGCACAGCCAGCCAGTGCCATGTGGCAGCTTCAGCTCCTGGACTGCAGAGTGTAGGGAGACCAAGCACCAGTCTGAGGGGTAATTGCTCTTGCTTTAACCTTCTTGGATCTAGGGTGGAGGTCCTGGAGTGTGTATCCAGCTTGCCAGAGCGTGTGGAGGCCTCAGAGAGGGCACCCATCTAATACCTCCGGCAGCTGAGAAAACCCCAGCATTGGGATGAAAGCTCCCCTGTCTGGTGGCAGAGACCTACTGTGGCAAAAAGCCCAGGGGTCAAGTGACTGAGGGGCAACATGACCAGGCAAAGGAAACAAAGCAGACAGAAGATTCCAACATTAGACTCTTATTTGGGGGGAAAAAAGGAGCAAAGCATGGAACAGGAGGAAAACAGTGAAGTCAGAACTCCTGCACCAAAAGCTTCAAAGGAAAATACAAGCTGGTTACAGGCCATAGAGGACCTTAAGAAGCAGATAAGAGAAGTGGAGGAAAAATTGGGAAGAGAAATGAGAATGATGCAAGAAAATTATGAAATGACAGTCAACAGTCAGCCTGACTGAGAAAAATCATACCTTAAAAAAGACTATTCAAATGGCAAAAGAGGCCCAAAAAGGCAATGAGGAGAAGAATGCCTTAAAAAGCCAATTTGCCAGATGGAAAATGAATCTCAAAAGCTCAATGAGGAGAATCATTGCTTCAGAATTAGATTGGAGCAAATGGAAGCTAATGACTTTATGAGAAATCAAGATGTTGTTAAACAGATCCAAACAAATGAAAGAATAGAAGGCAATGTGAAATATCTCATGGGAAAAACCACTGACCTGGAAAATAGATCCAGGAGAGATAATTTAAAAATTATTGGACTACCTGAAAGCTATGATCAAAGTAAGAACCTAGAAATCATCCTCCAGGAAGTTCTCAAAGAAAACTGCCCTGATGTTTTAGAACCAGAGGGCAAAATAGAGGTTGAAAGAATCCACCGATCACCTCCTGAAAAAGATCCCAAAAAGAAAACTCCTAGGAATATTATAGCCAGGTTCCGGAATTCCCAGATTAAGGAGAGAATATTACAAGCAGCCAGGAAGAAACAATTTGAATATTGTGGAAACAAAATCAAGATAACCCAGGGTCTGGCAGCTTCTACACTGAGGGATCGAAGGGCTTGGAATATGATATTCTGGGGGACAAAGGAGCTGGGATTAAAACCAAGAGTCATCTACCCAGCAAAACTGAGTATCATGTTTCAGGGGAAAATATGGTCATTCAGTGGAATAGAGGACTTTCAAGTATTCTTGCTGAAAAAACCAGAGTTGAATAGAAAATCTGACATTCAGATACAAGAAGCAAGAGAAGCATGAGAAGGTAAACAGGGAAAAGAAATCATAAGCCACTTATCAAAGTTGAACTATTAACATTCGTACATGGAAAAACAATCATTGTAATGTATGAAACTTTTCTCAGTAGTTACAGGGAATAGAAATATATATATATATATATATATACACATATATAATATGTCTATATAGGAGGGTATATGGGCATATGAACACATATGTGAATGTGTGTATACATATTTACAGGTATACATAGATAGAGGGCACAGGACCAATTTACTAGGAAGGGATGATACTTAAAAGGTGAAATTAAGAGGTGAGAGGAATATAATGAAAGGAGATGGGGAGAGACAGAATGGGGTAAACTATCTCATATAGAAGAGGCAAGGGAAAATGGTTACAATCGAGGGGAAGAATAGCAAGGCAAAAAGGTCAACCTTATTCCCATTGAATTTAGCTTGAGGAAGAAATGAAATACACACTAAATAGGGTATCTCACCCTCCAGGAGAGTAGGGGGGGGAAGGGGACAAGAGGGGGGATGATGGAAGGGAGGGCAGGCTAGGGGGGAGGGAAGTTGGAAGCACACACTTTTGAAAAGGGATGGGATCAAAGTAGAGAATAGAACAAGTGGGAGGTGGGAGAGGAGGGAGGGAATTATAGTCAGTCTTTTACAATATATCTACTATGTTATTGTTTTGCATTAGCCACACATGTACAATCTATACTGAACTGCTTATGTTCCCAGTAAGGGTGGGTGACAAGGAAGGAAAGGAATGAATCTGGAATTCAAAGTTTTAAAATCAAATATTTAAATATATATATATGTATGTGTGTGTGTGTGTGTATATATATATATATATATATATATATATACACACACACCATTATTAATACTATTTTACACATAATTGGGAAATAAGATATACGGGCACTGGGGCATAGAGACCCACTGGAAAAGTCGAAAGGGGTATGGGAGAAAATATGGGAAAGAGCAGATTAGAGGAGGGCATATTCTGTGGGAATATTTTGGGGTGGTGGGTAGGGGAAAAACGGGGAGAAAATTTGTAACTCAAAATCTGGCGGAAATGAATGATGTAAATCAGAAGTTAATAAAGCATTTGAAAAATAAAAAAATTAAAAAGGAGAGTAAATATGCTTCTATTTGTGTTCAGACTCCAGAGTTCTTTCTCTGGATGTGGACAGCATTTTCTATTGTTAGTCTTTTGGAGTTGTCTTAGATCCTTGCATTTCTGAGAAGGGCTAAGTCTGTCAAGGGCAGTCATCACAAAATGTGGCTGTTATTGTGTACAATGTTGTCCTGGTTCTGCTCATTTCATTCAGCATCAGTTCATATAAGTCCTTCCAGGGTTTTTTGAAGTCCACTTGCTCATCGTTTGTAATAGCGCAATAATATTCTGTTACATTTATATACCACAACGTGTTCACCAATTGATGGATATCTCCTTAATTTCCAATTTTTGGCCACCACAAAAAGAGCTGCTACAAATATTTTTGCACATGTGGGTCCTTTTCCCATTTTTATGATCTCTTTAGAATATAGACCTCCAAGTAGTATTGCTGGAAGAGAACTGTCTTTTTGATCAGAATTATTAGGAAAACTGGAAAGCAGTCTGACAGAAATTGAGTTTATAACAACATCTTATAGAACATATTATATGTTCAAAGTTGATACATCATATCTTTAGAGATATACCATAAAAAGCATTATTAGTATATTCTACCTCAATACACCCTTAACCATTGCTATGGGAGCTTTGGAATTAAGAAGTGACTATTCAAACATGAGCAGAAATTTTTCCCCCAGTAGATAGTATTTTATTTTTTTCCAATTACATGTAAAGGCAATTTTTACATTCATTTTTCATGTAAAATTTTGAGTTCCAAATTTTCTCCCTTCCCTTCTCCCTCCCTAAAATGGTAAGCAAACTGATATTGGGTATAGCAAACTGATATATGTACAATCATGTGAAACACATATCCTTATTAGTCATATTATGAAAGAAGAAAGAGAACAAAACGTAAAAATCACAAAAAAATAAAGTGAAAATATTATACTTTGATCTGTATTCAGATTCCATCAGTTCTTTCTCTGGATATGGATAGCATTTTCCATTATGAGTCTTTTGAACTTGTCTTGAATCATTTATTGCTGAGAAGAACTAAGTCAATCATCAAACAATGTTGCTGATACTGTGTACAGTATTTTCCTGGTTCTGTTCACTTCACTTTGCATCAGTGCATCTAAGTCTTTAGAAGTTTTTCTGAAATCCCCCTAAGAGTAGATATTTTTACCCAGAGTTCCCAAATGATGGTGGCATTGGAGTAGAGGACACCAGTTTAACCATGGGTACTAGGTTATAAAATTTGGTGGCTATCAAACCTGAATCTGTTTTGTTATTCAATCAAGGAATAAGATAAAGAGAGAAAGGATCCTAAAAGAGAATATAAGTCTAAAAGAGATAGTGTAGCTAGGGAGGGGGAAGCCAGAGCCAAAGAGAACATGTATATGTTTCACTCAGTCAATAAGCATTTGTTAAAGCCCCTACAACATTCCAGCACTTGACTGGGAATATAAGCACTAGTAAAAAGAAAGATAGTTTCTGTCCTCAAAGAAGTTATATTCTAATGGATAAGACAACACACAAAAGTAAGCTAAACAACATGGGTAAGGGAATGAAAGTAACTAGTGTGGCTACAAGGTCAGGATGGAGAAATTCAGATTACAGTCAGGTAGGAAATAAAGAAATGTCTAGCCTGGTCCACCTCCTTAGATGGATGTTCTAGAAAGAGATACTTTTATGCTTTCATATTTTCCATGATTGATACTTCCATAACCTTTCAGAATATATACAATTCCATTCCTGTCCTAGACTCATAGAGTATGGAAATCATCTCCAAAATTGCTAAGGGTGTTGAGATTGGCAGAGAGATTGAAAGTGAAGAAGAGGCTGTCTTTAGCCTTGGCAGACCTGGAGATCCTTGGCACGTCTACCCTAAGGGCCCCTTCTTCCCTGGGGATACTTGACACCCACTGTGTCTCAGTAGTACTATAAATTAAAGTCCTTGACAGGCTGGCTCCAGCCTACCTTTCCAGGCTTATCACGCATTAATCTTATTTACACTCTCTAAAATCCAGCCAGATTGGACTACTTGCTGCTACTTGACAATCCATGACTTCCCTGCTGTCTTTGCACAGTCTCTTCCTAATGCCTGGAACTAGGGACATCTCATCTTCACAAATATGTTCAAAGCATGGTTCAGGTGACACATCCTTAGGTGAATCTCTTTGTGATCCTTCCATCTCCCCAATAACTCTATATTTACTTTCTAGATCTAACCACTGGGGGAACACATAAGTGAGGTGGGGCCCTATGGTAGCATGACAAGACACAATTTGGAGCTTTCTGGCTCAGAGCCACAAGAAACAACTTTTATTTTCCCTCTAAGTGCTGTTTTGGGCTTGCTCTATCCAACGTGGAAGGTATATAGAAATGTCTCAGACTTTATATTTTAGGTTTGTTTGTTTTAAAACATGCTTATGAAGCTCTAACACTAGTTTCTCCACTTTGCTCTCCCTCTTGGGTCCAGTTCCCAGATCCATTTTGGCTGAGCCAAATGTGTATTTATGTAATAACCCCTCTGGACTTATCTCCCAGTTTGCTCTCATACTTTTGGGCATCCTCCATTGGATTGACTACTCTAGTGTACACCGTGGGTAAGTTGCTTCTAAAACTAGAGGTCACAAGCCCACACTAGGGTGCTTCCGTATAGCAATTGGTCAGTAGATGCCACCGAATTTTAGTAAAGGTATTTATTACAATGAATAGTAAAACTAGTAGTAAATAAAGGTTTATTAAGCACTTACTATGTTCCAGGCTTCATGTCAAGCACTGGTACTATGAACTTTTTCAGGGAAAAACAGGGGGGGAACAGCCCCTGTTCACAAGAGCTCACATTCTAATGCGGGAGACAATATAAGAACAACTATGTTAGTACAAGATAAATACAGGCTAAATTGGAGGTAATTTTAGAGGGTGGGTACTAACTGGGGGTGGGGGAAGTCTGGGGGAAGGCCTATTATAGAAGGTAAGGTTTGAACTGAGTCTTGAAAGAAGCCAGGGAAGCCAAGAGGCAGAGATAAGGAGGGAGAAAAATTCTAGTCATTGGAACAGCCAGTGAAAATGTAGAGATGGAGTATCATATTCAAAGAATAGCAAGGCCAGTGTAAGTGGATTATAAAGTACACAGAGGGGAAAACATTATAAAAAAAAAACTGGAAAGGCATGATAGGGCCAGGTTGTGAAGAACTTTTTTTTTGCTTTTTGGAGGGCAATTGGGGTTGTGACTTGCCCAAAGTCACACGGCTAGTTTTTGTATTAAGTGTCTGAGGCCAAATGTGAACTCAGGTCCTCCTGACTCCAGGGTGAGGGTTCTATTCACCATGCTACCTAGCCACCCCTTGTGAGGAATGTTAAAAGCCAAATAGGACTTTTTGTTTGATACTAGAGGCAATAGGGAGTCACTGGATTTCATTGAGTTGGAGAGTGGCTGTACTTTTGGAAGATCATCTTTGACAGTTTAATGGAGAATGGACTAAAGTGGAGAGAAATGCAGCAGGGAGACAAACCAGCAGGCTATAGTCCAGGCATGAGGGGATGTGGGCCTCTACTAGGATGGTGGCAATGTCAAAGAGAAAAGGGCATATATAAAAGATGTTATAAAGATAGAATCAACAAGATTTGGCAACCTATTAGATATATGGAATTAGCAAGAATTATTAAGGATGATAAACCCAGGTTGGGAATCTGGATGATAGGGAGATGGTGGTGCCCTTGACAATAGGGGTAAAGTTCAGAAAAGGGAAGGTCTGAGGGGGGGGGGAGTGAAGATGATGAGATCTATTTTGAACATGTTGAGTTTAAGATGTCTATGGGGCTTCCAGTTAAAGATGTCCAACAGGCAGTTGAAGATGTAAGACCGGAGGCCAGAGATATCAGAGCTAGATAAGTAGATGTGTGAATCATGTGCATAGAGATGATAATTAAATCCATATCAGCTAATGGGATCTCAGAGCTAGATAGTATAGATGGAAAAGAGAAAAGGTCCCATAACAAAATCTGGGGGTGAACTGGATAATGAACTGGATAAAGGTCCAGTAAAGACTGAGAAGGAGCATTCAGACTGGTAGAAGGAGAACCAGGACAGAGCAACGTCACAAAAACTTAGAAGAGAATATCCAGGAGAAGAGGGTAATCAATGGTGTCAAAGCCTGCAGAGAAGCCAAGAAGGATGAGAATTGCTATAAAGCATTCTCCACATTTTTGTTGTTCACCCTTCATTTTTTAACACATAAGCCAGGGGCGAACTCTCCCACAAAAAACATGTCCATGGCTCAAAGTTAGAGTATCATAGTAACGAGGCACACTTAAGATACATGTGTGACAAAGGCAACTCACAAGTCCTGTTATTTCAAATTCTGGAAGTTCTTACTTATTGAATTCTCACATGACTCTCTTGGGTTGCAACATTTCTGCTGAAAAGGTTTACTTAGCTATTCCCAAGATCTGCTTCTCTTTGTCTCTCTCTCTCTGTCTCTCTCTCTCTCTCTCTCTCTCTCTCTCTCTCTCTCTCTCTCTCTGTCTCTCTCTCTCTCTCTCCCTTTCTCTTTGTCTCTCTCTCATTTTCTTCCCTCCCTCCCCCTTCTATAGACATTCATATTTCTTTGATTTTTGTAATCCTTTTTTTTTAATTTTTTAAAGTTAATCTATCCCTCCCATGACTTCTTTCCTGCTGAAAAAAATTTTAAAAATAAAAAATAAAGCCTCAAAACATGGCTGCTAAATAAATTCCTATTTTATCTATATCTGAAGATTTAAGTCTTTCTTCATTTTAAGCTTATCACTTCTCTGTTAGAAGGTGGGTGGCATGTTTCATCTTCATTGTTTTGGACTCAGGGTTTATCATTGTTTTGATTAGAATTTCAAAGTTATGGGGCAGCCAGGTAGCTCAGCGAGTAAGAGCACCGGCTCCAGTGTTGAGAAGACCTGGAGATCGAATCCCGGGCTCAGACACTTAGCACCCACCCAGAAACACCTGGCCATGTAACCTTGAGCAAGTTAACCCCAATTGCTTAGGGGCAGCCAGGTGGCGTAGCGAGTAAGAGCACCGGCGACCTGGATCAAATCCGGGCTCAGATACTCAGCACCACACTCAGAAATAACTGGCCGTGTAGCCTTGAGCAAGATATTTAACCCCAATTGCTTATTTTAAAAAAAAAAAGAATTTCAAAGTTATTCTTTTTTATAATATTGTTATCATTATTTTCCTAGTATGGTTCACTTCACACTGAATCAGTTCATAGAGGTCTTCCTAATTTCCTTTGAAATTTCTTGTAGCAAAATAATATTCCAGTAGGTGGCGAAGTGGATAGTGTGCCAAGCCTGGAGTGAGGAAGATTTAGCATATCTGGCCCCAGACACTTACTAGCTGTGTGACCCTGGGCAAGTCATTTAACCCTTTTTGCCTCACTTTCCTCATCTGTAATATGAGCTGGAGAAAGAAATAGCAAACCCCCAAATGGGGTCACAAAGACTCAGACAACAGGAGTCTACATTCCATGACTCTTCTCACATAGCTTCCTAGTGCTACTTCAACCTTAAAAAAAAAAAAACCCTTCAGCCTTAAAATCAGGATCAAAGTTGGAGCCTAGAAATTGGGAAACTGGATAAGTCTACCTCACCACTGGAATCACTCAAGACTCAAGCCTTCGCCCTCTCCAGTTGCAGCCCACATGTATTTACTTATATATGTATGCATTATTTCTCCCAGTAGAACTCCTTGAGGGCAAGAACTGTTTTTTTTTCCTTTTTTTCTTTGTATTTTTGGTGTCTAAGCAGGATGCTTATAGCCCATGGGCATACAAAGCAGGTGTTTCATAAATGTTTGTTTATTGATGGACAGGTGTTACTTTGTCTCTTGCTTGAGATGACAAAACAATAAAATATTCAGGTACTTGTGAGAGCTTTCTTTGATTCACTTTGAAAAACTACAGAAAAAGGTGGCAGAATTAGTTTATTCCTTGGGCTATTTATTCTGCTTGCTTCTAATATCACTGGTTTTTCATTTGAATTTAACCCATTGGATGATCCTCCTCTGTTAGATTTACTGTAGAAAATGAATTAGAGTGGCACAGGACGGGCAGGCAGGGATGAGTTGCGATTTGCATGAACGGAGGGAGTCCTCACATTGATGTAATCCTGCATACAGTGGAATATTGGAGAGCACTGGAGTCAGTTATGAACTTGAGCAGGATTTATCAGTTCATTTGCAGAATTTCAGATTTTCTCTTTTGAACCATAATATATACATGATATGGAGTATTGGGACTGGGAGGCCCAGGAAAGTTTACCAAAAGTTGTACTGGGGCTGGGCTTCAAATTTCTTGAGCATGTAACTGTACTGTATTGCTACGAACCCTGACCTCAATCCAATTATACCTCGATGTTTCCTTGTTAACACTGCTTGAACCTTTACTGAAGCTTATAGTTACCTTACCATCAATATGCCCCCGGGTTGCAATAGGTTAGGGGCCGGGGAGAATTATGAAAAATGTTTCCTACAGCACTTCTCTTGGGATTCTGGGAGAGAACATCAGTGTAGCAGAAAGAACATTGACCTAGGAATCAGGAGAACTGGATTTGAAACCTGGTTCTGCTTTATAATTATAGGAAAGTCATAGCAGCTCAGTGGACAACAGTTTCCTTATCTACAAAATGAAGAGATTGGAGTAGAAAACCTCTAAGACAATTCCCTTCTGTCTCTAAAGTTGGCTGATCTTTCTGTCCTTGGCATACAGTTCTTCTCTTTCCATCTGTAGCCCCTAAACAATTATCTTCAGGATCTCATATTTAAAGGAACAAAACGTGAAGCCCAGGAATCTTAATCCATTTGTTTCATGTTACTCTGAGTTGGGCCAGAAGCAGAGCCCAGCTCTTCTGAATTGAAGCCTACAAGCCCAAACCACTGGCCACCACAACCTCCTAAAAATAGTTCCTCAGATCTAATAGCCAATCACTTTAGTTTGCCCCATAAGGCAAAGGCAGAGCACAAATCATAACTTTAAAGGCACTGTAGCCTTCAAACGGGGAGGGTCACAGCAGGCAAGAAAACAAATATAGCCTGAACTGTATTGTCCGAGGAAGGTAGTATAAATAACCAGGGATGGCATTTTCCTATTTACGGTCATGGTCAGGTTACCTATCAAGGACAGCGTGACTAACAGCAGTAGGCAGTGATTGAACAAAGGACACCACCATGAGCTCTGCATGAGGGCTGGTGTACAGTACTGTGACCCCCCCCCCCTAATTTCCCCTGGACATACAGCTAGCCTCTAGGGCATTCTCTTCCCCCACTCCCAACTTTGGCTGGGAAGGCTGGTGTTTGGTTGCAACATCTAAAGTTGCAGAAGGAGATTGCTGATTTGCATGAAAGAGAATTTGTTATTGTGGCAAAAAGCACAGGAAAGCAGGAGGTGTGATCAGGATAGACAGGGAGAGAACTGGACAAATGAGACTGTCATTCAGTCATTCTTTTCCAACCCAAGAGGGTTCTGGTTTCAAAGTAATCATGGAATAACTGCACAACTTCATTGTCACTGAACAATCAGAAGCCTCTTTCCTCAATGATCTCTTCTCTTTCTCTCTGTTTCCCTCTCTGACACTCTCTGTCTTTCTCTCTCTGTCACTGTCTGTCTGTCTGTCTTTCTGTGTCTGTCTCTCTCTTTCTCTTTGTTTCTCTGTCTTTGTCATTAGCTTTCATGAATTAAACTAGCATATCTATGTAGATGGTTTATAAAATTAAATTGAATTGTTCCTCTACATGTTGCTTTCCACTATGACTTTCAACCTAAGCACCCATTATATAGATGAGAAAATAAGCTGAGGTTAAGTGACTTGCCCAGGGTCATGCAGATACTAAATATCTGAGAAAGAGAGGTTTGAAATCCAGTCCAATGTTCTATGTACACCACCTAGTTACCTCTAAATAGGTGCTATTATTGTTGCCATTTTATAGATGAGGAAAATGAGCAATTTAAGATCTGTATTTGTATTTAACAGCATGTTTCAGCATCAGGGGCTGGTCACATAGCCAGAGACCTAGAGGAAGGTCACCTAGAACATTAGAGGACTCTCCAATGGAAAATTTACAGGTGGAAATAGACAAGAATCCATGTGACTAGTTTTCTCAAACATGCAAAGTTTGGTGTGAATGGCATAATGAAAAAGCAGATGAAAACAGTCTGTACAGCCTTAATATTTTTGCCAGGAGCTGAACCTGGTCTGGGGTATCTTGTCCCAAGGTTTAGAGACCATTCCATTAAACTTACCAGGAAGGAGCAACAGGGTAGACATTCTTTGACGGTGCAAAGATACAGCCCCTCCCCACTAAATTCCATGCCCAGCAAGGCCTGAGGGCACTGGCAGCCCTGAGATATGGAAAAGTTCCATTGGCTATAAGAGGGAGACATGGAAGCACCTGGGGCCTAATTATACATACAAATCAAAACCCAAGATATTCAGTCCTATCTGTCCAAGGAATGAAAGAAAGCTGATATCCCAGGAGAGCCTGGACCCACTGGCTCTAGTCCCAGAGTCGCAGGGCACTCAGTCCTAAAGGACCCAGAAACTCAGGCTTTGTCTGTCTGGGATTCTGTAGCACCCTATATAGAGACAGATGAGCTTCACTGGAGAGAATGAGAAGCATGTGACACCTGCCAGGAGGCACCAAAATCTTTCACCCACTGGCACCAGAAACCTTGGGTACAAGGGTAGGCAGCAGGCCTAGTCAGGTCTCCAGTGTGGCATCATGCTATCATCCTCTCTGCCTTCTCCCTTCACTCTCCATCCATGCTCTCAACCGCACGGTTCTTAGGGGATCCAAGGGAAGTCCTTGGGGTGGGAGTGGGGGACAGGGTAACAGGAAGGGGGCCAAGCTTCACAGATTGCCAGTATGACTTGGAGAGTCATTTTACAGAGAAGGACACTGAGGCATATTCATTCTTTGATTTATTCACTCAGAAGCAACTAGGTGTATAGTGGATAGAACTCTGAACCTAGAGTCAGGAAGACCTGAGTTCAAATCCAACCTCAGATAGCTGTGTGATCCTGGGCAAGTCACTTAATCTCTATCTACCTTAGTTTCCTCAACTGTAAAATAGGGTTAATAATAGCACATACCTCCGAGGGTTGTTACGAGGATCAAATGACATAGTAATTGTAAAATGATTATCAGAGAGTTTGGTACATAGTAAGTACTTAATAAATTAGTTATTCCCTCTCTCCCTTTAACTGTAGGGGTTTGCCCAGAGTCCAAATCCTCAGTCTCTAATTAGAGTTAAATTACACACCCCACCCTTCCTGTTCCTATGATGAGACTCCAGGGCCCTTTCTCTTCCCCATGGAAAGAATTTGGGGCCCTTTCCATTGCTGTTATAGTCAGACACTGGTTCTGGGAAGCCAGAAGGCCAGCAAAAGAAGGGGCAAACAGTTTATTCAAGCTTTCACCATAAGATAGGTCACACAGGGTGCTCTAACCTGATCCCATGGTATGCTTTCTTCTGACCTTTTATCTATCTGACCAATTAACCTCCAGCCCTAGCCCTGACCCTAAGCTTCCTCAAAGGGCCAGGAAAGGGGGCCAATGGCAGTTGCCCCAGGGCTGAGACAGGCAGTGGGCACAGTGAGTCCAGAGGCTTGCCAACTGGCTTGGCTGAGTGGCTCTTCCTTCTAAGGTATTAGCTTTCATGATTGGCAGCACTGCATGTCCAGAGGGTGAGGGGACTAAAATCTTAGCTCCTTTAAAAGACTCTAGGTGAATTTCAACCTATCTATGGTTACTGGGGAAGTTGCTCCTATCTTGGGACAGGAACCCCATATACGTTTTTGAGTCCTAATCCAGGACTGTTCCTTACTTCCTGAGTGACAGTAAGAAGTAAGTCCCTCTCCTTGCATCTTAGTTTTTCTGATCTGAAAATCGAAGAAGGAAAATAAATGTTGTTTGTTGTTTCTGACTCTTCATGACCCCATTTGGGGTTTTCATGGCAAAGATACTTTAGTGGTTTGCCAATTCCTTCTCCAGTCCATTTTACAGATGAGGAAACTGAGGCAAGCAGGGTTAAAGTAACTTGCCCAGAGTCACACAGGTAGTAAGTATCTGAGGCTGGATTTGAACTCAGGTCCTCCTGACTTTAGCCAGTGTGTGAGAAGGATTGTTGTTGTTCCCCACACCTTTTTCAAGGATAAAGAGATATGTACACCTTAGATATGTTCCACTCATCCACCATAAAAATGAAATATTACTTTTACTGTAAAAATGAAAAAATCAAAATTGGCTAACCAGATCTTTACTGACTGTCTACAACATGCCAGGGACAACATTAGGGAATAATAAAGAAACACAAGGCACAGCCCTTCATATCTGATGACTAGAAGCCTGGAGTCAGAAGACTCAAATCCATATGACCTTAAGCCACCTTAACCTCAGTTTACTCAACTGAAAAGTGGGAATAATAATAGCACTTGACACCCAGAGTTGTTGTGAGGACTGAGATAATATTTGCAATATGCTTTGCATCTTAGCAAGTTCCTGGTACATAGAAGGTTAATAAAGACTTGTTCTCTCCCATAATGTATATATAAAGTGCTATGAACAATGCTAAGTGCTAAGACAAAAACAAAACAAAACAAAACAATCCTTGCCCTCAAGGAGTTTATATTTCCTTCCTTTGAGGAAGCTCATAGTTTCATTTAAGATGAAACATAGCAAATGAAATTTAAAAAATAACTGCCACAGAGGGCAATATGCAGAAGTGTCTTGGCCATGCCTTATAGATCACCAATGGGAAGACCCAATCAGACTCTGCATGAAGAGTTGTAACCTGGGCTTGTCCTCACTGCTTTGTCCCTCAGTCATGATCTTTCCACAAACACCCAAGGAATACATGATAAACCAGGGACTCAGATTTTCATCGTATTTCAACCCCGTGCTGCCTTCCTAGACTCTGTATACATAAATTCTCAAGTCTGCACAATGAGGCTGATCATGAACCTCACTACTAGCCAAGCAGTCTTTACAGCAGACGTGTCTAATGCACAGCCTGCAAGTCACACATGGCCCATATCACTACTGTGTATGGCCTGAGCCAGATTAAAATGTAATTGAGAAATATTTATGGGCAGCTAGGTGGCAAAGTGGATAGAGTACCAGCTCTGGAGTCAGGAAGGCTCCTCTTCCTGAGTTCAAATCTAACTTCAGACACTTAATAGCTGGGTGGGTCACTCAACCCTGTTTGCCTGAATTTTCTCATCTGTAAAATGAGCTGGAGAAGGAAATGACAAACCACACTAGTGGTATCTCTGCCAAGAAAACCCCAAACGGGGCCACGGAGAGTCAGACACAATTGAAATGACTCAGCAACAACAGCAACATGGGCAATATTTAACAAAATAAATTTAAAAACAATAAAATAGAGACACTATTAATATGGGGTTTTCTAAGTCAACATGTATCTGGCAGTGATCCTTATGTATGGTTTAGTGGCCCCATTTCCATTTGATTTTGACACCACTGTCTGTATCTGGAGGCCACCAGGAGGATGATGGACAATGTTGTTTTGAAGAATAATCAGTTAGCCAACAAATATTTACTGAGCAACCCAGGGTATATAGGATTACATACTGGAGGGAGGAGAGAGAAACCACACTAAAGAATAAACATGATCTCTGTTCTCCTGTTCTTCAGAAGCTTATAATTAGCCAGTTAGATCATAACACTAATAATGCCAAGGTCATAGGTTAGAGCCCGTGATGTATGTGCTTCCATTCCACAATCACAGGCCCCGCCCCTTGCTTCCAGTCAGATTGTCTCCTGAATATGGCCTTCTGCACAGTCCAGCGTGGCTGGGACACCAGCAAGAGTTCCATCTGACCAGCCCTATAGTTTGGAGGGTATCTGGAGATGGAGGAAGGGAGAATTAGGCTCTGTACAATGGACATCCAGAGATGGTCTCTGGGCATCCCTTACGTCTAGTTTACAAGAACTAATTAAAGGCCCTGAAGGATCCCAGTATACCCTCTCCCTGGAAGTTGTCTGCTACTTCCTTTTCTATACATGCATTATGTAGACATCATGGGACAGTAGATTAAATGGAGACTGGAATCAGAGAGCCTGCCTGGGATGAAATCCTGCCTCTGATGTTTGCTAGCAAGTCACTTAACTTGGATCTTCGTTTCCTTCACTGTAAAGTGAGGGGATTGGCCTAGATGGCCTCTGAATTCCCCTCTCTCTATAGGCCTAAGATCCTATGATGTCTGGGCTCTGCATATCTGTGGAGCCAAGCTCAGGTTTCTCCAAGAACAGAAACTGCCTGTTAGTTTCCCTCCCCTTCTTTTTTGGGGTAGACAGACTATGAATGAGAGAACAGCTGCCCATCCCCAGAGGATTTCCCAGAAAGGAGAGATGTTTGTCTTATAACCAGGTGACTGCTATCTCAGCTGTGACCCCAGGGTTTGGGTGAACGTTTGAAGGAAGCTCCACCTGCCTATACCCACCCACTCCAAACCCTCGTTATCAGATGAGGTGAGCAAGGAGAGCAAACATTCAACAATCCTTGGTGAAATTTGCCTCAGTCTACTTTGGAGTTCAAAAGTCACCAGAGCTCCTCTCAGATCACAGTGGCAAAGTATCATGGAAAAACAATGGACTAAAAGTTTGGAGTCTTGGGTTTATATCCAGTCTGCTAGACTTACTAGATGTGCCCTTGGTCAAGTCCCTTCATCTCTCAATTTCCTCATTTGTAATTTTTTTTCCGTTGGTCTGGAAGTCTAATTAATGGATTTGGGGAATTCCCTATGTGTAATTTTCCTCTACCAATGCAGGTCAACACCAGTTCTGAAATGTACTCTTAAAGAGTTGCCTAGGGTTCTGAGAAATTAAGTGACTTGTCCAGGGTCACACCAACATATATATATACCGTGTTTCCCCGATAATAAGACACTGTCTTATTATATTTTTTGGACAGAAAAACACCAGAGGGCTTATTTTCAGGGGAGGGCTTATTTTAATGAACATTGACAGCAATTTTAATAAACAGGTAAATGTGAACAAAAAAATGTACCTTTATTCAATAAGCAAATCACTGGGGAAGAACAGGATGACGCGCTCACTGCTGCAGCTCTGATTGGATGCAGCTCGGAGTGTGGTGTGCATTTCACGCGGGGGGAGTGCATACAGAGGGTACCGTAATGTAGCATGTAGCGCAGGGGATCACCTTCACTACAGTAGCAATCTCAATAGGGCTTATTTTCGGGGGAGGGCTTATTTTAGAGGAATCTTACACAGAGGGCTTATTTTCGGGATAGGTCTTATTATCGGGAAAACACGGTATATAGATATAGTATATAGATACTGGCTCTGTCCTTATCTTCCTTGAGCATATCATATAACCTCCTTAGGCCTCAGTTTCCTCCTCAATAAAGTGAAGGAGCCAGACTAGATGGCCCTAAAAGTCTGTTTCAGCTCTGAGCCTATGATCCTCTGATTTAATCAACCAGTCTATCAACATTTAAGTGCCTTCTATGTGACATGCACTTAACTAAGTGTTGGGGTGGCAAAAGAGAATCCCACCTTCAAGAAACTCATGATCTAATGAGGGTGATAAAAAGCAAAAAAAAAAAGTACAAATAAGGTATATGAAGCAATAGTTAAAAGAAGAAATGCACTAGAATTCAGAGTGGTTGGGAAAGGCTTCCTACAGAAAATAGAATTCTAGTTGGGACTTAAAGGAATTAGATAATCTATTTCAGGTCAAAGGAGATAAAAAAAATTTTATTCCCTTGTGGTTTACTTGTCTCAGGGCTCTGAAATCCATCTGTGTTCTTTATGATTCACTTAGCAGAACTCATAGTCAAGAAAAGAGGTCATTCCAGCTAAGCTGTTTCCGTCATTCCTCCATCCAGGAGGAATGTCCCTTTCCCCTGACCTGAGGAAGCTTCCCCTTTCCCAGACTATGAGTGGCACTCTTTGCTGGGAAAAAGGGCACACATTGGGAATCATGACTCAAACTCCTCTCAGCCTTTACTCTCTTTGAGTGCCCTGAGCTCTGTGAGGAAAGGAATTACTGGCCCTATACCAAATGAAGGAATAAACTAACCAGCCTCTTCAAAGTATCTTTGTTACAGCTGCCATGGAAACAATGTTAAGCTGAGAATAGGGCCCTTAAGAATAAGAACTTGTTATTCTTAAGATACACTTGAAATATTTAAAGTATTTCTTTTTAAAAGATCCATAATTTGGGGCAACTAGGTGGTGCAGTGGATAGAGTACCAGCCCTGGAATTAGAAGAATCTGAGTTCAAATCCATCCTCAGACACTTACTAGCTATGTGACCCTGGGCAAGTCACTTAACCCCAATTGCCTC
>NW_027187299.1:6719699-7035713 GCF_028583685.1 Petaurus breviceps papuanus
ACGGCCACCCCTGAAACAAAGAAATAGCTGTCTCAAAACCCCCCCCACAATCTCTTCAGAGTTTGGCCCCCTGCGCACCCCCCACCCCCCCCCCTCCCCCCCCCCCCCCCCCCCGCCCCAATCCATAATTTCATCAGTTTTGGGGTACTCCCTTAACCATTGTAAATGACAATCCCTCTGAGCCTTTGTGGCAAAGGTCTTCCAGGGCGAAACAAAAAAAAAAAATGATCACCTGATATCTAGCCTTCTAGTGATGAACATATAATATAGAGTGAGGCTGTTGCTTCTATGGATTGTTGTGTGTATCTACAAGTTGCCTAAATGTGACTTCTTTTTTCTTTTCAAGTTTCACATCTTTATTCATTTGTTAAAGTCAACATGATTTCATGCAGCATGAGGGAAAAATCAAGCATTCCCTAATTGTATGCAGGATTGTGCGGATAGCTTGTGGAAGACCTTCCTTCTCAGCAGCTGAAAAAGCATCACTTTCAGTCTGGGCCTTCTTTCTTCAGTTTGCTATAATCCACATTCACTGAGAAGAACTTGTACTGGTCAGTGGGGCTCATCTTGTTCCAGGGCTCGGGGCTGTTCTTTCTGTCTTTCTGTCGGGGTTGAAGAGCGCCAGTCGCATGACACGTAGAGCGTGGCCCCGGTGCCTCCCGCGCGGATGAACGGGAACAGGGGGATCAAGCTCGGGTGCTTCTTGGCCTGGATGATGATCATGCGGAACATGGCTGCGGCAGCGGGCCTTGGCGGCTGCTTTCGCTCGTTCGCTCGTGGCCCAATGTCACCGCAGAAGAGGCGGAGGAGGAACTAAATGTGACTAGTTCTAGAATCTTATCTAAACTTCTCCAATGGAGTCTTTGATTCCAACCAGGAAAAGAGCAGGAGATTGGGGCAATAAAGTTAGCTGGTCTGCTATCCTCAGAGAGGAAGTACTGGAATAGAAATTTATCCATTTGCTCCCTTACATAGTCTGGGGGAAATGGTTTTCAGGTTTAAACTTCTTCCCTGGTCACTATCTCTTAGAGGGAAGGGGGTGTAACTGATACCGGAAGGTTTTAGTTACACGAAAAAGCATGACAAATAGTGAAGATTGAATGAATCAATTTATCCAATCATATAGTAAACAAAAATAAGAGAAGTTGTACAGATAAGAACACAGTAGGGGCGGCTAGGTATAGTGATAGAGCACCAGCCCTGGAGTAAGGAGGACCTGAATTCAAATCCGACTTCAGACACTTAACACTTACTTAAGCCACCTGACCTTGGGCAAGTCACTTAACCTCAATTGCCCTCCAAAAAAAAAGTCAGCTCCTTGAGGTCGGCGACTGTCTTTCTTTTTTGCTTGCATTTGTATCCTAATAATTAGCACAGTGCCTGGTACATGTTGTTGTTTGTCTTTCATTTTTGAAGAGGACTAGTGACATCATGGGGTGATGTCTTGACTTGAGCATGAATTGCATGTGAGTGAGGCAAGTTGCACAAAGTTGTCAGGCTCACTCTCTCTTCCAGAGTCACTGAAGTCACTGAAATTCAGTGTGACAAGACAAAAGTCCAGATGACTGGCAGTGACCTGGAATGCAGTGGATCACCTTGATGTCTTCAGTGTGCTTTAGCTGCCTTCATGGCTACTGGAACAAATTGCTCTCATCCACTCATTCCACCAGGGGATGTCTTTGCATGCTTGGGGTAGACACTATCCCCCAATTCACTGACAGGTTTGAGTCCCATCGGTTACTCTCAGCCTACATTAGCCCATCTGCTAAGATGGTTTACTGGGGTGTGGACGCTACACATGATATAGCTTCTTGGAGTCACAGGTAAGAGTTGAGTGTCAGGTAGACAACAAAGGTGGATGAGTAGTTCTGAAAATGACTCACCAAGCTCTCACACCAGAAGTACTAGCGCTCCTTGAACAGAACTTAATAGATGTTCCTTCCTTCCTCCTGTCTTTCCTTCTTTCCTCCCTCCTTTCTTTCCTTTTTTTCTTCCCTCCCTTTCTTCCTTTTCCCTCTCTCCTTCATAACATAAACACTTAATAATTGCTTGCTTCCTTCCCTATTTCCTCCTTCCATCCCTACTTTCCCTCTCTCCCTCCTCTCCTTTCTATCTCTATCTCTGTCTTTTTCTCTTCTCTCTTTTTGTCTGTCTCTCTGTCTCTCTCTATTTCTCTGTCTCTGTTTCTCTTTCTCTGTCTGTGTTTGTTTGTCTGTCTTTCTCACTCAGACACACAAAATTAAATCATGATCTTCTCCACTAATAAAGAGAGTCAGATGAAAATAATCCAGGCTTACAAATCCCAGGTTACAATAACATAACAACAATCCCAATGGTGATCATGATCATGACCATGGCATTAAATGATGTTACGATGCATTGGAAAGAGCATTGGACCTGGAATCAGAGAATCTATGTTCAGATCTTGGCTCTGTCCACTATTTGACTTTGGGTAAGTGTATTCACTTCTCTGTACCTCGATTTCCTCAACTGTAAAATGGAGAGCTTGGAATAAATTACCCAGAGGCCCCTTTCACCTTGAAATCTTTGATTCTACACACACTATTATTGTATATTTAATATATTAGTACAAAATGTTAAACACTATGTATTTCAAATGCCTATTAATAATAGTATAAAGCACTTTCCTGGTGAAATTTTCCCCTTTGCACTTAAAACTAGATAGGTTGTTCTGATTCACTGTTTACTCCCTTCCCCAGAGCATGTCTTTGCTGGGAATGATCTGGCAAGTCTTTTTGCCTACATACAGTGGCAACTCCAAATGCCTCATTATCAAAAAGGTGAAGATCTCCATGCAAGAAGGAGGGATTGCCTTTATAATTCCTATTTAGGCTTCTAATTATTCCCTCTGTCCACAGTCTCTGCCATCAGAATCCCATCCACAATGTGGAAGGCTTATTTAGCAAGTCAGATATAGCCTGGCATGAATTTAAAAATAGAGAGAGACATGATGCTGGGAGCTGGGCAACGTGACTCAGAAGCCAGACTGCCAGTAGGGAAGCCAATCAGATGTTTGCTGGGGGTGTTCATTGAGCTGTGCTGAGTTCTCCCCAGCATGGTTCCTGAGAAGCAGATACCCAAGGCAGTAAATCATGGTTATTTAAGGTGGATTTCTCTAAGGCACTTTAACATTCCTTCTTGTTGGCACATAAGTCAGGAGGGGGTGGAAAAGCAAAACATAATTACAGAACTGTTTGTTCTATTTCAATTTTTGTCTTATGGTAATCTCCCTCCCCTTACCCTCCAAGAATTCCCCAGCCTGATGATTTCCTACAAGTTATTTTCTCCAAATAATAAGTAGGACCTAAGCCTGTCAAGCTGAAAGGTAAACGTGTGATAGAGGGAAGAAATCGGCTGTAGAGCACAAAGACCTGAATTTGAATCCTTTGCCACGCACTACCTGGGTGACCTTGGGAAAAGTCTTCAGAGGCAGCATGGTTTTGTGGATAGATTGTTAGATTTGGAGTCAAGAGGATGTAAGTTCCAACCTGATTCAGACACTTTGCAACTACATGACTCTAGGAAAGTCACAGCCTCTCAGAACCTCCTTTTCCGCATTTGGGAAATGGGAATTCCGTCACCTGTCTCGCAGGGTTGTTGTGATGATCATATGAAATCATGTGTGTTAAAGTGTTCTGTAAATGTGACCTATTACTGAAATCACTGAACCTCAGTTTCCTCATGAAGAGTAGATGACATTTGAGGTCCTTTCCTATACATCTTGGAAATACATCCCAATATGGAGTAACTCAGAGCTCAATTCTTGATTGTTTTGGGGTAATAAGGGATCAGTGAACCCCACAACTAATCCCTAAACCTCACTTTTGTCTTAGAATCAATTTCCTCTCCTTACCAAACCTTTTGTTAGAGCAACTAAAAGGTGACTCAAATGACTGATAATAGTAATAGCTGATATTTATAATGCTTTAATGTTTATGTAGCTGAGATTAAATTGACCTATAGTGGCCATCCCAGGGAATATATTCCCAAAACTCCCCTAGAAACTTCTGGGAGACTCCAGAGACATGGTGATTAGGCTCTTTGGGGATGAGGAACTGCTGCTTCCAGCCATGTGGTGTCTCAGAGATGAAAGGACTTGTCACTTTAGTTTGATGCAGAAAACTGTGAATGGTACCTTGGTCTCTCTCATTATGACCCTCACACACACACAGTAGCAGGGGGTGGGAAGAGACAGGATGCTGTGTCAAAAGGAGAGACATTCTCTGCCTCCTCTCTTCCTGTACACCTCTTAGTGGTATCATGTAACTTTGAGATTCCCAATGACATGTGGGGAATGGTCTGGTCTTCCCTGTCCCACCATCATGGTGACCATTCTCACTTGGCAGATAGAGTAGGATGATTCCCATAGGAGAGCTTCAAACTGCTTTTCCCAGTTGAGTTTCTATTCCTGAGTGAGTGATTGGGCATTAACCTTGATGTTGACTTATCTAGGTCTGAAGGTGCCTTTGTGAGATTGAGAGGTCCTAAGGGCCATCACGTCTGTGAAATGGAACTGATTGGTGACCAGGGAAGTTTCTTTACTAGAGAAGATAACTATCAACAGGCTGATGATGGGGTTATTTGAACAGTGTAAAAGTGAAGTGAAATGTACTTAGTAAATGATTTAGTAATCCCACATACTGCTTTGTGTTCTGATGAGGTTTGTCAACTTAACAAGAGATATTTAACAATAATCAGTCAGTTAATCCACATTTATTAAATGCCTACTGATGTGCAAAGCCCTGAGCTAAAATAAAGAAAGACAAAAAATATTCCCAGTTCTCAAGGAGCTCCCAGTCTAATGGGCGACACAATATGAAAACAACCATTTACAAACAAGATATTTTGCTGTTATTCAGTCGTGGCCTACTTTTTTGTGCCCCTGTTTGAGGTTTTCTTGGCAAAGATACTGGAGTGATTTGTAATTTTATTCTCCAGCCCATTTTACAGATGCAGAAATTGAGGCAAACAAGGTTAAGTGATTTGCCCAGGTCACACAGCTAGTAAGTGTCTGAGGCTGGATTCTAACTTAGGAAGAGGAGTCTTCCTGGTGCCTGGCCCAGAATGTTATCTGCTGTACCATCTAGCTATCCTAAAGGATAAAGTGGAGATAATCAAAAGAAGGTAGGCAGTAAGATTAAAGAGGACAGGGAAAATCTTCTTGCAGAAGGAAGAGGTTTAGCTAAGACTTGCAGTGAGCCATGGAAGCCAAGAGGTGGAGATGAGGAGGGAGAGGATTCCAGGCATGAGGAACAGCCAATGAAAATGCCCAGAGCCAAGAGATAGGGTGTTATATATGAAGACTAGAAAGGAGGCTCATGTTACTAAATGGCAGAGTATATTGAGGGAAGTAAGGTATAAGAAAACTGAAAAAGTAAGAAGGGGACAGATTATGGTGGATTTGGAAAGTGGAACAACTTTTTATATTTCATCCTAGAGATAATAGGAAGTCATTGGAGTTTACTGAATCATGGTGGGAGGTATATGACATCATCAGATCTGTGCTTTAGAAAGACCAGGCAGACCACCAGAAGGCTAATGTAGCAGTCCAGGTAAGAGGTAATAAGGACCTGCATCAATGTGGTCAGACGAAAGAAGGGGGCCATATATGAGAGATGTGGTTGTAAACTAAGTTATTGAATTCTGTTTTAAGTCTTCTCTCAATGTACATTGTTTTTTGTGACCACTGGCATTTCTTTTGTGTATGGGAAATAAATACCTGTCCCATATTTGATTTACATTGTAAACTGAGAATATTCTCCTTTTGGAGAGGCCATAAACATAAGCCAAAACCTAAGGCTTAAATAATTCCCTTCAAGATGCTGCAATGGGGATTTAACAATTCAAAAAGTATGAGAAAAAGGAGCCAACTCCCTCTTATTGAAGAACAGACTGCCCCAGGAATGAACTTGTTCCAGGTCACATGTGTGGGTCAAGAGTAGAGAGGACCTTAGGTGAAGCAAAGAGTAAGTAAAGTGCCCCAACCCCCTGGGTCCAACAAGAGTTCTTAATTTTAGATTAGCAAAATGTTTTTGAGTTTTGCCCCTTCTCTCTGCTCTAGCACAACAAGTACTTTACATATTACTTTAGTGGACTGCAAAAAGGTCAATAGTATAATGAGTCAATAACATGAAAAAGGCAGCCAAAAAAACCCCAAAACCCAACCCTAATATAATTAGGTGGCACTAAAGGCAAAATAATGTCCAGAACAGGTGAGCTAAGAGTCCTGCTGTACTTTTCATGGGTTAGACTGTGAAAGACCGTGAACACTAAAGTACAGTGTTCAGTTCCATGTACAGCATTTTTAGAAAAGATATTGACTAGTCTGATTATGTTCAGAGATCCTCTGGATTCTGGGATCTACCAAACTACAACATACAAGAACTCAGTAGAGAAACTGAAAATATTTAGTTTGAAGGGGGTGACTAGGTGGGGCAGTGAATAGTGCACCAGCCCTGTAATCAGGAGGACCTGAGTTCAAATTCAGCCTCAGGAACTTAACACTTACTAGCTGTGTGTCCTTGGGCAAGTCACTTAACTCCAGTTGTCCTGCTTTCCCCCCTCCAAAAAAAAAAAAAAAACCAAACCAAAACAATATTTAATTTGAAGAAGAGAAGACTTTGAGGGAACATCTTACCTTTTTTTTTGTTTTGCTTTGTGTTTCATGATTATTTTATTTTATTTTTCTTGCATTTATTTTTTTAATTAAATTTTATGTTTATTTTTAGTTTACATCATTCATTTACACAAGATTTTGAGTTACAAATTTTTCTCCCCGTCTTTCCCCTAACCACCACCTGAAAACAGTGATCCCACTGTCTACCCTCTCCCCCAATCTGCTGTCTCCTATGTCCTCCCCCTTCTGACTGTCCAGTAGCCAAGATGGATCTCTGCACCCCAGTGCCTGTATATCTTATTTCCCAGTTGTGTGTAATAATAATAATAATAATAATATGTTTTTTTAAACATTTGATTTTAAAACTTTGAATTCCAGATTCTTTCCCTTTCTCCCTTGTCACCCACCCTTACTGGGAAGATAGCAATTCAATATAGGTTGTACATATGTAGCTACACAAAACATTTCCATAGTGGATATGTTGTGAAAGATTAACTATATTTCCCTCTATCCTATCCTGATGTACACTTGTTCTGTTCTCTACTTTGACCCTGTCCCTTTTCTTTTTTTAAAAGCAATTGGGGCTAAGTAACTTGCTCAAGTTTACACGGCCAGGTGTTTCTGGGTGGGTGCTAAGTGTCTGAGCCCGGATTCCATCCCAGGTCATCTCGACTTGGCCAGTGCTCTTACTCATTGTGCTACCTGGCCGCCCCCGACTCTGTCCCTTTTCAAAAGTGTGTGCTTCTAACTTTCCTCCCCCACAACCTGCCCTCCCTTCCATCATCACCCCTCTCATCCCCTTCCCCCCTGCTCTCCTGTAAGGTGAGATAACCTATTTAGTGTGTATGTCATTCCCTCCTTAAGCCAAATTCAATGAGAATAAGGTTGACACGTTCCCTTTTGCCTTCCTGTTTTTCCCCTCCATTGTAACCATTTTCCCTTGCCTCTTCTATATGAGATAGTTTTCCCCATTCTGTCTCTCCTCATCTCCTCTCATTATATTCCTCTCTCACCTCTTAATTTCACTTTTTAAGTATCATCCCTTCTTATTCAATTGGTCCTGTGCCTTCTATCTATGTATACCTATACACATACATATACACATTCACATATGTATTTATACACCCATATACCCTCCTATATAGACACATATTTACATATATATATATTTATTCTCTTTAACTATTTTCATACTGAGAAAAGTTTCTTCAGTTACAATTATTGTTTTTCCATGTAGGAATGTAAATAGTTCAACTTTGATAAGTTCCTTATGATTTCTTTTCCCTGTTTACCTTCTTATGCTTCTCTTGCTTCTTGTATTTGAATGCCAAATTTTCTATTCAACTCAGATTTTTTCATCAAGAATGCTTGAAAGTTCTCTATTTCATTGAATGACCATATTTTCCCCTGAAACATGATACTCAGTTTTGCTGGGTAGGTGATTCTTGGTTTTAATCCCAGCTCCTTTGACCTCTGGAATATCATAGTCCAAGCCCTTCAATCCCTGTGTAGAAGCTGCCAGAACCTGTGTTATCCTGATTGTATTTCCACAATATTCAAATTGTTTCTTCCTGGCTGCTTGCAATATTTTCTCCTTGATCTAGGAATTCTGGAACCTGGCTGTTATATTCCTAGGAGTTTTCTTTTTGGGATCTTTTTCAAGAGGTAATTGGTGGATTCTTTCAACCTCTATTTTGCCCTCTGGTTCTAAAATATCAGGGCAATTTTCCTTGAGAATTTTTGTTTTGGCCTTTTGGAGGGCAATTGGGGTTAAGTAACTTGTCCAAGGTTACATGGCTAGTTTGTGTGGGTGTGTGTGTGTGTTAAGTGTCTGAGGCTGGAACCAAACTCAGGACCTTCTGATTCTGGGGCCAGTGCTTTTATTCACTGTGCCACCTAGCCACCCCACCTTGAGAATTTCTTGAAGGATTATTTCTAGGTTCTTTTTTTGATCATGGCTTTCAGGTAGTCCAATAATTTTAAAATTATCTCTCCTGGATATATTTTCCAGGTCAGTGGTTTTTCCAATGAGATATTTCACATTGCCTTCTGTTTTTTCGTTTGTTAGTATCTGTTTAATAGTATCTTGAGTTCTCATAAAGTCACTAGCTTCCATTTGTTCCAATCTAATTCTGAAGGAATTATTCTCTTCAGTGAGCTTTTGAGATTCTTTTTCCATCTGGCAATTCGGCTTTTTAAGGCATTCTTCTCCTCATTTACTTTTTGAGCCTCTTTTGCCATTTGAGTTAGTCTACTTTTTAAGGTGTTATTTTCTTCAGTCAGGTTGTTGACTCTCTTTTCATACTTTTCTTGCATCATTCTCATTTGTCTTCCCAATTTTTCCTCCATTTCTCTTAATTTTGTTTTCAAAATCCTTATTAAGTTCCTCTATGGCCTGTAACAAATTCATATTTTTCTTGGAAGCTTTTGGTTCAGGAGTTCTGACTTCATTGTCTTCCTCCTGTTCCATGCTTTGAACTTTTTTGTCCCTAACAAAATAATCCAAAGTTGGATTGCTGTGCTTGCTTTGCTTCCCTTGCTTGCTTATGTTGCCACTCAATTATTTGACTTTTGAGCTTTTTGTTGCAGTAGAGCTCTGCTTCCAGAGAGGAGAGTTTTGTCCCAAATTGCTAGGGTTTTTGCAGCTGCCAGAGCTATTAGTTGGGTGCCCTCTCAGAAGCCTCCACTGGCTCTGGCACACTGGTCATGCTCCCCAGGACCTCCACCCTAGACAGCAATCCAGATCCAAGCAAGTTAAAGCAAGAGAGAGTATGCCTCAGACTGGTCACTTGGTCCCCCTACAATCTGCAGGCCAGGAGCTCTAAAGCAGCCACCCAATGGTGGCTACCAAGACTCAGCTGCTTCTTTCTCCAGGGACAGAGGTAGGATTGCACTCCCAGACCCCCTGTTCCCATAAAGTCCACACTGAACTCTTAACTTTGTCTTTGACATTTATGGGTTGATAATTCTGGAAACCACCACAGCTGCCAGTGATCTACTCTCCTGAAGTCCCTCCAGCTGGAGCTTGTCGTGGCTGCCCAGAGACTAAAACTGCATCCTCATGGGACTCATGGGGGGCTGGGTTCTGCTCCCAGCATGCTGTGATGGGCCCTCCTGCCAACCTGCTGGGTTGTCTTCAGCGGGAGGTTTGTTCCTCTCTGTCATTTTGTGGGTTCTGTAGCCCTAAAGTTTGTTTAGAGTCATTTATATTTTTTGTATATTTATACACACAGATATAGGTATAGATATATCTATGTATATGTGTGTAGTTAGCTTCCCTGGCTGTCCGAAGTGTGTATCTATTTAACCATGTGTGTATACACATACATACATATTTACATACACAGATATAAGATATAGATATATCTGTGTGTTAACTTCCCTAATTAACCAAAGTATGTATACACATAAACACATATTTACATGTACAGATATAGATATCTTGTGTGTGTATCTGTAGTTAACTTCCCTGGCTATCCAAAGTGTGTTTCTATTTAACCATATGTATGTATGTGTGTATACATACACACACACAGAAGAGACAACATGAAAACACCAATGTATAAACAAGATATTTGCAGGATGAGTTGGAGATTGTCAACAGAGGGGAGGTACTAAGATTCAGGAGAACTGGGAAAGTCTTATTGTAGAAAGTGGGGCTTTATCTGAGGCTTGAAGGAAGATAGGAAAGTCAGGAGGTGGAGATGAGGAGGGAGAAAATTCCAGGTATGGAGGACAGACTGTGAAAATGCACATACACGTGTTTATATATGCCTATAAGTATATGTGTGTATATGCATATGTACATATGTATGAAAATACACACACACACTTTGGGTAGTGAAGGAGGTTAAATAGATGCAGGGCAGTGTAGCCCAACTGGTAGCTTTCTCATGGGGACCTGGAGGCCTGGATTCTTAGGCTTGGACTCTTCCAGTTCTGTGACATGTCATTCCACCCTCTCTAATCTTTGTTTCACCATCAGTGAAAAAAGAAAAATAAGACAGGACTGGCAACAACAGGTGTGTTGACTCATACAGCAGGTTGTGATTTGAAGGAAGCTGGGAAGCTGCCCTTCCCCATCCCTCACCTCCAAATATGCCTGAAGTTCCCATAAATTCCTATGAGTTAAGCCTTGGTTTCAGAAAACCCTAGTAAAATCCAAACATGGGATCATTAATCTATTCATTCTCTAGCTGAGAAAACGTCCCAGGAGGATGAGAGAAAAGACAAGTAAGGTAGGCTGTGGGTTGGAGTAGGCTCAGCAGGAAGCCTTCATTGTTCCAATGTAAGAATGTAAGAATTTTGCCTACAGTCCTAGCACATCATACCTTGCCCTTGCCTCGAGGGCAGTCCTTTGAGCTCATCACTGTCTTATGTTTGAGGGGGTTGCAGTTAGATCCATCCTCCCAGAATAGCCAAAGTTTCAAAGGTGAAATTAGTTCTGAGAGTACAAGTCACTTTTTCAGCATAAATGCCAAGAAGCTCACAGCAAAGGCATCAGGATTTTATTTTTGAAATATTTTAAATTATTTTAAGTATTCATCTGCTAGAATTTTCAAGAGAAGCAAACATGAAGTGGTCACGAGGTCCATGACAGGTGGGCAAGTCTATGGGGAGCTGGGAAAGGGACAAGTCATTCATTTCCCCAGGGAAACTTTCCTTTGCCTTTGGGATAGAAGGATCATAAATGTAGAGCTATAGAAGAGATTGTAGAGATCATCTAAATGTGGACAAAGCATTGGGAAAGACATACCTTCCTGAGTTCAAGTCTGGCTACAGAGGCTTACTAGTTATGTGACCCTAGGCAAGTCACTTAACCTTGTTTGCTTCAATTTACTCATCTGTCAAATGAGCTGGAGAAGGAAATGGCAAACCAAAAACCCTAAATGGGTCACAAAGAGTCAGATATGACTAAAAACAACTTAACAACAGCAACTTACTCTCTTTTTAGATGAAGAAACTGAGGCCCAGAGAGTAATTTTTCCAAAGGATACAGAGGAAACTAGATGACACAGTACATAAAATACTAGTGTTGAGTCAAAAAGACCTGAGTTCAAATTTGACCTGACACTTACTAACCATGTGACCCTGGGTGAGTCACTTAATCTCTGACTACCTCAGTTTCCTCAATTGTAAAAGGGGATAATAATAGCACCCACCTCCCATGATTGTCATGAGAATGCAATGAGAGAAATATTTGTAAAGTGATTAGCACAGAGCCTGGCACATAGTAGCTTAATAAATAATTATTCGGGGCAGCTAGGTGGTGCAGTGAATAGAGCACTGGCCCTGGAGTCAAGAGGACCTGAATTCAAATACCACCTCACACACCTAACACAAAACTCACCATGTTACCTTGGGCAAGTCACTTAACCCCAATTGCCCTGCCTTCTCCACTCCAAAAAGCAAAAAGTAAAAATAAATAAATACTTATTCATTCATTCATGCAGAGCCTCTATATGGACTTAGGTCTTTGACTTCTCACTAAGACTGTATTATAAAGTCCCTTCAGATTTTGCACTTGACTTTATTGTCAAGAACACCTCCATTCTTCTAGTCACCAACATTTAGCGCCTTAGAGACAGACATCCTTGGCTATTCACTATCCAATTATCTATCTGTCAGGTTCTCCCTACATGACACCTTGTCTTGCACTTGTGTCCCCCTCTTCACTCACAGAAAGGACAACCTCCTGGTTCAGGCCCTTACCATCTCTCCCTTGCCAGTTGCAGTTACCTTCTAATTGGTCTCCAGGCCTCAAGTCTCTGGCTCTTTATTCCATTCCCCTCAAAAGCTCTCAAAGTAACCTTCCTAAAGCACAAGCCTAACCATGGCACAATCCTGATCAGTAATCCCCAGTGGCACCCTTCTACCTCTAGGATCAAAGACAAACTCCTCTCTTTGACATTTAAAGCCCTTCACAGCCTGCCTCCAATTTCTCTCTCCACACTCATTTTCTATTTCTCGTCTTTGTTGTTGTTCAGTCATGTCCTACTCTTTGTGACCCTGTGGACCACATTGCCTATGAGGTTTTCTTGACACGGATACTGGAACGGTTTGCCATTTCCTTTTTCAGTGGATTAGGGCAAACAAAGGTTAAGTGACTTGCCCAGGATTCCACAGACAGTAAAGTGTCCCAAGTCTTCCTGACGCCAGGTCCAGCACTCTATCCATTGAGCAGCCTAGCTGCCTCCTAGGCAAACAGGAGTTTAGTGACTTGCCCAAAGTCACATAGCTAGTAAAAGTCTGAGGCTGGATTTGACCACAGGTCTTTCCGACTGCAGGCCCAGTATTCTATCCATTGGGCCATCTAGCTGCCCTTACCCTTCTTTACAACTTTGTATATCCACTACCTGTAAGTGCTTAATAAATGCTTGTCGATTGATTGATTCATTATGATAAAAATCATCAGTGATTCCAAACATTTCCCTTCTGTTCTTTTTTGCTCCTTTGGTCTACTTCTTTACTAATGAACTATCACTTAATTGAAGGCTTGGAGATTCACAGAGAACTTTTCTTTTTCTCCCACCATAGCCTCAAAATTCAGTCCCAGGATCTACCCTTCCAATGGAGTGATCTAGAATTGTAGCAGTTATGTGGTACAGTGAATAGAGCACTGGGCCTAGAGTCAGGAAAACCTCAGTTCAAATCTAGTCTCAGAAACTTACTAGCTGTGAGACCCTAGGCAAGTCACTTAACTCTGTTGGCCTTAGTTTCTTCATCTGGAAAAGGAAATGGCAAACCACTTCAGTATCTTTGCCAAGAAAACTCTAAATGGGGTCACAAAGAATCAGACACAACTGAAAAATGACTCAAAAAAGAATTATAACACTAGCCAGAATTCACTGTCCTTTATTCCATTCTTTTTCATTTTATGTGCGTGTGTGTATGTGAATGTGAATGTGTGTGATCCACTGATCAATTACCCATAGGGGAACAAAGGGTTACAGTAAAGGTCATGCAATAGCACTCATCAGTGAATTATTGGCTTTGTGTCAAAATATACAAGCTGGGTCAGTACCTAAGCCTTGAATAGCATCAAGGTCTCCCAGACCCCAGGACTCTTTTCTTTACTAGAGCACATAGCCCAGAGATGAAAGGGGCAGGCTTGTCTAAAAGTCCCTTAGCATTTTGTGACCCATGTCATGAGCTTTGTGGTGTTCCAGGAACATTGACTACATCCCTAATCCCCTCCAGCTGTCTTGTAAAATGCATGCCTTTGATCACAAGTGGCAGGGGTTTGAATAAGAGAGTATAGATGGATCAGCATCAGAATTAGGCAGCAAACCTAGACTGGGGAAGGGGAAAAGGAGGGAGAGAGCCCTAATGCCTTCCCCTTTTGTCTTACCTTCTTCCATTTACTCTGTCCCATGTATGTACTTAGTTATTTATACATCTCTCCCATTAGAATATAAGCTCTTGGCGGTCAAGGAGAATTTTTGCCTTTCTTTTTTCCCTAGTACTTACTACAGTGAATGGCACTTAGTAAGTGCCTAATAAATATTTATTGACTGACTGTTAGAAGGATTATTGACATTGGCCCAAGGTAAAATACACATATTGTGCCCTTGGTGTCCAATTTCCCCTCCCTCTTCTTTCAGGGCCCCCCTCCTCTACCTCAATGCTTCTAGCTAAGAAAGTAAGGCATTACTCCTCCCCAGAATTATTTCTGTAAGTCTCTTAAAGATTAGAAGTCTTACAGGACCCAAAAGAGTTATTTTCTCCAATTGCCTGATAGATTCTTGATCTCACAGATAAAGATTGTCCTCCTTACCAATGCAGATCACAGTCATTCATTCAATTTTTTTAAAAAGCCAGTTTTTACGTTTAATTTTTATTTTTTCTCACTTACATGTAAACAATGTTTTTAACATTTGTTCTTTAAAATTTTGAGTGCCATATTCTCTCCTTCCCTTCCCTTTCCCCTCCTTGAGAAGGCAAGCAATTAGATATAGATTATACATGTGGGGTCATGCAAAACATTTCCATATTAGCCATTCTGGAAAAGAAAACTCAGACCAATATAAAATAAAATAAACCCCAACAAGAATAATAAAGAAGTTTTTAAAAGTATGCTTCAATTTGATTCATGTGCTATCAGTCCTGGGTAGTATTTTTCCTCATGAGTCTTTCAGAAATGTCTTGGATCATTGTATTGCTGAAAATAGCTCAGTCATTCATAGTTGATCCATGTACAATATTGTTGTTATTGTATACAATTTTCTGGTTCTGCTCATTTCACTTTGTATCAATTAATGTAAATCTTCCCAGGTATTTTTCTGAAAGTATTCTGTTTCACATTTCTTAAAGTACAATGGTATTCCTGTATAATCATATACCATAACTTGTTCAGCCATTACCCAGTTGATGAATATCCCCTCAATTTCCAATTCTTTGCCACTGCAAAAAGAGCTGCTATAAATATTTTCGTACTTACATGTCCTTTACTTTTTAAAAAAAAATCTATTTAGGGTATAGACCTAGTAGTAATATTGCTGAATTAAAAGGTATACACAGTTTTATAGCCCTTTGGGCATAGTACCAAATTGTTCTCCAGAATGATCAGATCAGTTCACAACTTCACCAACAGTGCATTAGTGTCTCTGCTTTTCCACATCCTCTCCAACATTTATTATTTTCCTTTCTGTCATATTAGCCAATCTGATACGTCCATGCCATTTTATCCTACGCAATTCTTATTAAAGTCCTCCCATAAATTCTCTATAGAGGAGCTACTTGTGTATTGAAGGCATCTTCAAGGTCTTTTAATGATTCTTTAGTTGAAGTACAAAACTCCTCGTTCACATTATTTGACCAGAACATTTTCTTTTCTAGTCCTGGGTTCGTGATGATGATTTTCACTCCATTTCTTACATGGAAGTCATCTATATCTAGACCAAGCATCTAGAACAAGCATCATGGAACTTTCCATTGCCTTTTAAAGACTTCTGAGATAATAAAGTTCCATGATTCCCAGTATGAAAGAGTAGGAATGACTGCTGGAGCAAGGTCATAGGTGGAATGGAATCATGGATACAGGTAAAAGCATTAGCCTTATTAGGTAGTGGAGACATCTCTTCTATGACTAGAGTAAAAAAGGAGAGAGAGTGATGATGGTGCCATGGTTTGATAAATTAAGGAGGAGGGTTCAAGAATGTCAAATTGACTCAGTCTTCTTGGTGAATTAGAAAGCTTGGTTGTTGACTGTAACTGGAGGAGGGGGAGCAGAGCAGTGAGAAGGTATGTGATGAAGACCAAACAGAAGGATGGAATATGAGGATTATTCACAACAGGGATGGCCCAGATGAAGTTCTATACAATGAATTTATAACTATCATACAATAAGAGGATCAAAAGTTAGATTAATATGGTCTGAAACCATGTGATTGCTACCAACCTTTGTCCACCTTTTCCCACTCCATCACTTTCACTAAGGAAAGTTAAGATGGCACACTGTATTTCAGCATAATTGGTATTTTTAAAAATATCATGGTCTGTCTTGGTTAAAAGGTCATCATTTATTGGCCAACTTTCCAGGAATGAGCCTCTATGTTCTTAATTAGGTTGGTCATTGGACAGCAGCTAGTCTGTCTCCAAGACTATGTCTAAAACCTTTCCAAGTTTATATAACCTACCAGAGATTGTGCTTTGCTGGCATAGCCTTCAAGATTCCAAGATTACCTCCAGACCATGATGAGGACTTTCGTGGAGGAATGAAACTCTAATTGGAAAACTTTATTCACCCCATAAGCTATTTGGAATTTTATGGTCCAGGACACTATAAAACTTGGGAGGCTTGAGGTAATCTCCAGACTCTTACAATACTAATCGGTGCTGTTGTAAACCAAGACTCTATGGAACAGGCCTGGAAGAGTATGAGTTCATTTTTTCCCCAGGAAGAAAATATGGGATCCTGATGGGAGCTCCTTATGCAATAGCTATACAAATATAGTTTTACTACCATGTTTCCCCAATAATAAGACACTGTCTTATTAATTTTTTTGGACAGAAAAACACCAGAGGGCTCATTTTCAGGGGAGGGCTTATTTTAATGAACATTGACAGCAATTTTAATAAACAGGTAAATGTGAACAAAAAAATGTACCTTTATTCAATAAGCAAATCACTGGGGAAGAACAGGATGACGCGCTCACTGCTGCAGCTCTGATTGGATGCAGCTTGGAGCGCGGCATGCATTTCACCCGGGGCGGGGGGACGGTGCATACAGAGGGTACCGTAATGTAGCATGTAGCACAGGGGATCACCTTCACTACAGTAGCAATCTCAATAGGGCTTATTTTCGGGGGAGGGCTTATTTTAGAGGAATCTTACACAGTAAGGGGAGGGCTTATTTTTGGGATAGGTCTTATTATTGGGGAAACACGGTATGTTATCAAATTGCTTCTGAGAGGCCAGGTAACTTCCTTGTTGACTGTTTTTAATATCCTCACTGGTAGTTTTTACTTTCCTGGATGTATTACTGCTTTGGTGACTACTTTTACCTGAGTATTGTTAGATGTGTTTATTAAAAGACTTATTTATCTGGACCCTCAGACTTTGAGTGATACATTGAACTACATATGGAATTGCAATCTGTATTGGGAGATATTTGAGGATATCAATGGCCTGTGTTCCAGCTAAACTAGCTCATCTACTATTTCCAAATACAGAATTTCATCTTCTATGACTATGCCTTTATAAATACTGTCCCCTGTAGATGAAATGTACTCCCTATTCCCCTGCTTCTTAGAGTCTATAACTTCCTTCAAGTCCAATGTGAGTTGTCACTTCCTTTGGGAATCTTTTCTCAATCCCCTTGTTTATTAGTGTTCTCAGTCTCCTTAAATTATCTTATATTTACTTACCTGTAAAAATGTGGCAAATTCTCCTCAATAGAATGCAAAGTCCTTGCAGTGAATCAGTATGACCATTTGGGAAAGCAATTCAGAGTTATGTAAATAAAGTGATGAAAACATCCATACGGGGATTCTACTCCTAGGCATATAACCTAAGTAAGCCGTTGATAAAAAAAAGTAAGTCTCCATGTACAATAAAATGTAATAGCAAAGAATTGAGGGAAATGAAATAGATGCCAATCAACTGAGGAATGTTTTTTTTTAATATAGTATGTGAATGTAACAGAATAGACCTGTGCTTAAGAAAGTGATAAATTCGATGAATCCAAAAAAGCATGGAAAGTTTTGTACTAACTGATTCATAGAGAATTAAGCAGAGCTAAGAAAACAATATACACAATGGTCATTGTGTAATGTATAATTCACAACAACATAAATGAATAAAATAATCAAAAGTTAATGTTATAAAATTACAATGAATAAACATGACTTCGAGGAAATTATATGAGAAAACATTCCCATTCCAGTGCTTTACTGAGGTAGGAAGATCAAGTGTGGTACATTGCACATATTTTCTGATTCTTTCCCCATGTATTGATCAATTTTGCTGATCTTTTTGCCCTTCTTTGTCTTTAAAAATATTCTTTGTCATGTGGGATGGCTGTCCAGGAGAGAAAAGGAAGAAAGATATTGGAAGAAATTTTGGTTATGTTAAAAAAAAAAGATGGAAAATTAGTTTTAAAAACATTTTTAAAGAAAGTTCTTTCAGTTATTCCCTAATTAATAAATAGTCAAAGGATATGAAAAGGCAGCTTTCAGATGAAGAAATCAAAGCCATCTATAATTATATGAAGAAATGCTCTAAACCACTATTGATGAGGTAAATGAAAATTAAAATGACTCTGAGGTGCCTCTTCACACCTATCAGGTTGGCTAATATATCAGAAAAGGAAAATGATAAATGTTGGAGGGGATGTGGGAAAATTGGGACACTAATGCCCTATTGGTAGAGTTGTGAACTGATCCAATCATTCTGGAGAGAAATTTGGAACTGTGCCTAAAGGGTTATAAAACTGTGCATACCATTTAATCTAGCAATAGTACTACTAGGTTTGCATCCCAGAAATTTTTTTTAAGGCTGGGGGAGGAGGAGGAAGGATGTATTTGTACAAAAACATTTATTTTTTGTGGTGGCAAAGAATTGGAAACTGAGGGGATGTCCATCATTTAGGAAATAGATGAACAAATTATGGTATATGATTGTAATAGAATACTATTTTGCTATAAGAAATGAAGAATAGAAAAACCTGTCATGATTTACATGAACTGATACAAAGTGAAATAAACAGAGGTTGTACACAGTAACATCAATATTGTATGATGATCAACTGTTAATGACTTAGATATCCTTAGCAATACAATGATCCAAGACAATTCCAAAGGTCTCATGATGAAAAATGCTATTCACCTCCAGAGAATGAACTGGTGGAGTCTAAATGCAGATTGAAGCATACTGTTTTTCACCTTCTTTGTGCCTGTATTTTCTTTGGCAATGTATAAATAACCTTTATCAAATTGCTTATCATCTCAGGGATAGTGGAGAGAAGGGAGGGAGAGAATTTGGACCTCTAAATTTTATTAAATGTTTTAAATTGTTTTTATGTGTAATTTGGAAAATATAAAATATTATTTAAAAAGTTCTTCCAAAAAATACACTCCTTGAAAGACATTTTATGTTGTCTCTGTCACCCTGGTATGGTACTTTGCACTCTGTAGATACTTAATAAATGTTGATTGAATTGAATTGACTTTCTGATATATCTCAGATTATAACAGATGGGTGGCAAATGATCTATTTCACCAACTCATGAAGTTGAGCCTTCTGATTATAATTATTTTAGGAGACACCAGGCCAAGTCATGACATGATCATTTTTCCCATAAGAATCTTTGCATTCCTCTAAGGTTCAGCTGATGTGCCTCCTATTCCATGAAGCCTTCCCTTCTCCCCTCAGTTGTTATGCCCTCTTCGTCCTCAAATATATTTGCCAAGGCAAAGAGACACATATAATATTTCCATTCCATTCCTTGAGAATAGTCACATCTGGAACCAGGGGTGGGCAGTCACCCATAATGTAGCACTCCAGGAGCACAAAAGGCATATTTGTTACTATTATTATAAATAATTTCCCACCAGAAACTTGTGCTCTCCATATTCTATAGGGATTTATTTTGCGATAAGGCATATACATTATGGTAAAGACACAGTCTCTGGTGAGAGTGAGTGGGCACAGTCTTCAAATATAGCAAAGTATGATTTTTCAGACATTGTCTAGAATGTAAAAATGCCTATTTCTGTCTGAGATAAAAAAATTTGTATTTTTCAGCCTTTCAAATGCTTCTTTTCACCATCCCCTTGAAGCTTCAGTATTAGATAAAGACCAGGAAACCAAATCAAAGACAAATCCAGGGAGCTGCTAGCACAGAGCTCTACAGGCTATGAGGAGAAAAAAATGTTTATGAGGTCCGTGTCCTTGCTTGCCAGCCCTCTCAAAGTACAGTCACTCCAGTTCCTGGTGGCTACTTCCACCTTTACGTATAGCTATGACCTTACTTCACAGGGACAGAGAGGAGGGCATGGAGGCAGAAGAACCCACTAATAGTAGTTCAACAAGGACAACTTCCCAGCTGCAGCATAATCTAATGTCTATTTTTCTTGGCTTCTTTGTGATTGAATCATGTGGCAACGGAGATAAAAGATTTTAAAGGGGAGGGTCTGTTTTGGGATTTTGAGCATCACTTTGTTGACACGTTGTCAGACTTGTTTCTTCTCCACAAAGACAACTAGTTGGTTCAATATCATTGACAATATCCAAAAGGAAGGGCAATGATTTAGAGAGAATAAGAAAGAAGAGGAGGAGGATTTACTGTCTGTGTAACATTAGGCAAGTGTCTTAAATCCTTATGAGCCTAAGTTTTCTGACCTGTAAAATGAGAGGGGTCAGACTAAATGTCCTCTGAGGTCCCTTCCAGGTTTAAATCTGTGATCCTAGGATCATAAGGAGGTTGAGAAGTAGGAAAGACAGGGAGGAAAGAGGGCTGGAGAAGAGATGAAAAATTAATTTTCAATGAGTTGGCTGAAAGGAGAGGAATAAAGGAAATATTTGGCATTTCAGAAGCAGTGTAATCTTGTAGAAAAATCCCAAATACTGGCATAAAGAGACTTGGAAAGTGATCCCAACTCACCACTGTTTAAAGATGTTTGCCATCACAGCCACCCCAGCCCATCCCCCACCACCTCTATGAGCCTCTTCTGTGTTCATTTAGCTTTGACTAAATGAAGATTCCTGCAGTTGTGGGAGGCAGTGCCACTCTCTGGGTTACACAAGACCAGGGCTTTGACCAGCCTTCCTGTACACAATGAGGAAATGTTCTCCCCAACAAGGGACAATATCTGGAGCTCATTCATCTACGTTAAAAAAACACAATGTTTTGTAGTAGGGAAATTAGTCTCATGTGGTTTCTGGGGTTGGATGTGAAGCCTAGCTACAGAATCCACAAGTGCTCAATGCTCCTTTGTGCAATTGTCCTCCCTTCCCAGAAATCTCACAGTGACACAGAAGGTACCAGAAGAGCTACTGGATGGAAACAGAAATGAGGACTGTGTGTTCATGTTGGGAAGCTCTTCAAAGTGGGCTCCTTGAGGGAAGGGACTTGTATTACCATTTTTCATAACTCCCATAACACCTGGCACTTAGCAGCTCTTCAATAAATATGTAGTGTGAATGAATACCATCAAGTTAATCCAAACATCCATGGTTCTTACCATGTATAATTTAATGTAGGGGTTATATTCTTAAAAGGAGATACTGAGAAATAAGGGGAAAGGTAGGAAAGAAGTGGACTTAGCAGTAACAGATCTCAAACCATACTACAAAATAGTAGCCACTAAAACTGTTTGGTACTAGCTAAACAATGGAAAGGTTGATTGGTATAGCAGATTAGATAAAGAAGACCCAGGAAAAATCAAACATGGTAGCACAGTGTTTGATAAACCTAAGGACATAAATTACTAGGGTAATTATTCTCTATTTAATAAAGGATGCTGGGAAAACTAGAAATCTATTCTGTGCAAATTAGGATTAGACCAATTTCTTACACCACATACTATAATAGACTTCAAATAGATACAGGTCCTAAATACAAAAAGAACAATTTCCCCCCAAAATTAGAGAAGATGCTTCTGATAACTATGGCTAAGGAGCATTATTAACTAAATAAACATTAGAGATGATCATAGAAGATAATATAATTATAGAAAATTGAGAAATTTTTGCATAAGTGAAATCAGTGGAAATAGAATGGAGTGTTAGAATGGAAAGAGTGAACTGGAAAAAAAAATCTTTGGAGTAAGTTTCTCTGATAAATATGTGATTTCCAAGATGTATAGGAAATTGATACAAATATATAGGAATAGGAGCCATTCTCCAATCATTAAGTAGTCAAAAAATATCAACAGGCAGTTTTAAATGACAAAATATAAACTATCTCACTTAACCGCAATTGCCTGCCAAAAAAAAGCAAAAAAAAAAAAAACCTATCAACAACCATGTGAAAAATGTTCCAAATAACTAATAAAAGAGTAATATAAATTATAACAACTTTGAGATGAGATCTCATACCTATAAAATTGACAAGGATGACAAAAGATGAAAATGGTAACTATTATAGAGTTAGTAAGGACAGATAGAGGTAATAAAGGACCCATCTTCTCTGGAAAACATGACTACATTTTCCCCTGGTCAAGGTCAAGGTGAGGGTGAAAACAGAAAGATGATGGTAGCACCTGCTGTGAGGACAGGGACAGCAGCAGGATAACCTTCCTGTTCACCACTAAGAGCGTGCTGAAGAAGAGAAAAACAGAAGGGAATGTACTATTCCTAATGAAACTGTGGAAACTAGCAGAAATTCTAAGCAGAGATCTAGATTTGGTGTGGATGAAGCTTTCCAATTGGAGATTTTACCATGGGTTTTGGTTTTTTGCTTTTTGGAGAGGGCATGGCAGGGCAATTGGGTTAAGTGATGTGCCCAAGGTCACATGGCTAGTAAGTATTAAGTGTCTGAAGCTGGTGGGTTTTTTTGTTTTTTAAAGTAATTTTGGAAACAAGCATGAAGATGTACTTGTTCAAGAATGGGTTCTGAATAAGAAATGATGAACAGGCAGATATCAGAAAAACCTAGAAAAACTTGTATGAACAGATGCAAATTGAAATGAGAAGAACCAGGAAACATTGCACACAGTATCAGCAACATTATGTGATAATCCACTATGAATGACTCAGCTCTTCTCAGCAACACAATGATACAAGTACAAAGGAACCATGAAGGAAAAAGCTATCAATATCCAGATAAAGAACTGATGGACTCTGAATGCAGATCAAAGTATTTTTTCACTTATTTTATTCTTTATTGTGTTTTTTCTTTTCTTTTTGATCTGTTTTTTCTTTTACAACTGTGACTAATATGGAAATATTTTTACATGATAGCCCATGTATAAACTATAAAATTGCCTACCATTTTCAGAAGAGGAGAGGGAAGGGAGAGAGGGAGAAAAATTTGGAACTCAAGACCTTGTAAAAATGAATGCTAAAATCTTTCTTGACAAGTAACTGGGGGAAAAGTACTAATATAAAAAAAAACAACAAAAAATGGTACTGAGTTTAGTATTCTATTAATTATGTTTATTAATTATAATTTGGTGTTCTATTAATTACAATTGGTAATCTATTAATTGTTGTAATTCCATCCTGATTAGATATTTTAATTATCATTGAATATTGCTTGCCTGGTATGGTAGCATGGTGAAAACTGAATTTAGCTGACCTTAGAAATTCTTAGTTGTTTTTCTTTTAATTGAGTAGCAGCACAGTAATCAAAAGCAGGTGGTTTGCCAGATGAGGCAAATTATAAATTAGTGATACCTCCACAATCTAAACCCTATTCCATTTTAAATTAGGAATCAGTGGCATGCAAATGATATGTCAAGAACAGAACTCATCATCTTTCCTCCCAAACCAGCTCCTCCTCCAAACTTTTATATTGCTGTCAGGAATGCTAGCAAGTTTGCAACCTCAGAGAACCTTCCCTCTCTCTCAACCACATATTAATCAGTTGCTAATTTTTGTCATTTCAACCTCTACATTTCCTGCTTTTGTTCCCTTCTCTTCAATCATATGAACACTCCTCTAGATCAGACCTTCATCACCTTTCATGTGGACTGCTGTGATAGTCTCCTAATTGGCCCTGCTGCCTTTACTTTCTCCAATTCATCCCCCACATAACTACCAAATTAATATTCCTAAAATACTGCTCACTCCTTGTTTAACCATAGGCAAGTGACTCCATTTTACTCGGCTTTAGTTTCCTCATCTGTAAAATAAGGGTGTTGAAACTAGATGGTTGCAAATGTGGTACCTTCCAGCTCTAAATTCTATGAAAAATTCATTTCAGGTTCCTTTCCTTTTCAAGCACCTTCCTGTGAGAACTCCACCCATTCTTAGTTTTTATATATTTCTTTCTTGGCCCTCCATACCCTTACCCTAAAGGCAAGGAAGAGACTCCCATATGCAGCTAAGTAGATCAATGGTCAGCTAATTCAATACATAGACTAATTTTTTCATAGTAAAACATCTAGACAGTGGTATCTGCCCAACCAGCATTTTCACTAGGCCTAAAGGAAGACCTAAGCAGGAAGACCTGAGTTCAAATGCTGCCTTCAATATTTATTAACTGTGTAACCCTGGGCAAGTCACTTAACTTTTGTCTGCCTCAACTTTCCCAATTGTAAAATGGAGATAATAGCACCTACATCACAGTGTTGTTGTGGAGACCAAAGGAGATATTTTTTTTTAAGCAATTGGGGTTAACTTGCTCAAGGTTACAGGGCCAGTTATTTCTGGGTGTGGTGCTAAGTATCTGAGCCCAGATTCAATCCCAGATCTCCCGACTCTGGAGCCAGTGCTCTTACTCACGGAGCCACCTGGCCTACCCAAGGTAATATTTTTAAAGTGCTTAGTGCAATGCCTGGAGCATATCAGGCATCTAATAGATGCTCGTTCTCTCCCTTTTAAGTGGGGAAAAAAAGAGTCATTCTCATCCAAAGGATTCTTTTTTTTCATTCATTGTAGGATCATAGAAAACCGTAATGCTAGAACTGGACGAGGCCTTAGAGATCATCTGGTCTAAGCCTTTCATTTTAAGAGTGAGGAAACTGAGGACCGAGTCTCTTCAACAAGATACATGCATCATAATGGGACAGGTTCCTTGGGGCTTGTGGTAGATCAACCTCTTGATATTTAGTGAAAAGCTGCTTTCTTTGAGTAGCTCTGCTCTCCCAGATCAGCATCAGAAACAACTGAATGCTACATAATTATAATAACCAGGGTTGGTTCCAGAGAAGAGCTGAAGAAATGCACCTCCCCGCCTTCATTGCAAAGGTGGGGACTCTGGATGTAAAATGTTGCATATAATGGCAGATACCATTGATAAATTGGTAGTTTTGCTGAATTGCTTTTTCCCCTTTTTGTTACAAAGGATAGCTCCCTGGGGAGGAGGGGGAAGCATGTGTTCAAGAATAAATGTGAGACAGGGGCAGCTACATGACCCAGTGGTTAGAGCATTGATCCTTGAGTCAGGAGGACTTGAGTTCAAATCCTGTCTCAGACACTTACTAGCTATGTGATCTTGGGCAAGTTATTTAACCCCAACTGCCTCCCCACTCAAAAGGAAAAGAAAGTATTAATGTGATATAAAAACAAATTACATCAGCCAAAAATAAAGATTTTTTTTTAAATAAAGAAGTAGAAGTTTATTTTGATAAAGTTAATGAAAAATAAAGACACCCTTAGTTTTGTTATAGAAGTAAGGCATAGTGTCTCTTAAAAAAAGGGGAAAAAAGCATTTCCTGTAGCCAAATGAGCTAACTTGTGATTGTCAGGGCACACACATAGTACTCCTTTATTACACCAAAGTTTCTTCATCCTCCCTGGGTCTCTTTAGAAAGCAGCAGCCGCATATAAACGTCATCCAGTGTGATAATTCTTGGATAGTCCCCTTCCCTCTCCCAGGAATATAGATAAACTTGTCTCCACATTACAGATGGGAAACTGGTGATTAAATACAGGAGTCAGAAATCTGAGCAGCAGAATCAGAAAGGACTTAAGTCACCATATCTATCAGCTGTATCCCTAAGTACTGCTCCACCCAATTTTTACTGAATTCCTGCCAATTTGACTATGAAAAGGCTACAATCAGCCCTCCAAAGTAGAACACTGTGTTTAATAATAATTTCTTCAGAGCTATTGCCAAATTGACACTTTATCTTCCTTAATAAAGGAAACTACCTGATGATTTTTTTTTCCAAATTTCTGAGTTATAATTCAGCCTTTGGGCAAATGACAGAATTATTAAGAGGATTATCTCTGTACCAGACGTGTCTATTTATAGTCACTCATTTTTTCCCCTCTTTCCTATTTTGAAAAAGAATTTATTGATTTTATTTATTTTTTTTCTGCATTGCCAAAATTTCCTCCCAGTGTCCTTCCTCCTACCCCTGCTAGAGAGCCATCACGCATAGAAAATGACATTTGAAAGAAAAAGAAGAGGAAAAAATAAGGAAAACTAATCAATACAATTTAAAAGTCTGAATTATGTTTAAAATGCCACCCTCCTGGACCTCTCACTTCTGCAAAATGTGGGGAAAAGGAATATGCACTTATTAATCCCTGACTATGTGCCAGAGGTACTGTGCTAAACCCTGTACAAATATCTCATTTGATCCTCTGCAAAGCAGTGGGATGGAGGTGTCTTTTCACATAGCTTCTTTGGAGCCAGGCTTATTCTCTGTAATTTTGCAACATTCATTTTTGATTGCTTTGTCATGTTTGTTCTTTCCGTTTACACTGTTGCAGTCATCGTGTATATTCTTTTCCTGGCTCTGCTTACTTCACTCTTCATCATTTCCATCCTTCTCTGTATTCATCATAAACACCATTCATTATAGCACCAGCGATATTCCACTATATTCATGTAAGAGCCCTGGACCTGGGGTCAGGAGGACCAGAGCTTCAATATAGCCTCAGACACTTAATAGTTATATGACCTAGGGCAAATCACTTAACCTCTGCCTGCCTCAGTTTCTTCATCTATAAAATGGGGAAAATGATATCTATTTCCAACAGTTGTTGTAAGGACAAACTGAGATAACATTTATAAAGCACTTTGCAAACCTTCAGGCACTATATAAATGTTAGTTATTGCTATTATCACATACCACAATTTGTTTAGACATTTCCCAGTAGGAGAGCAAATGTTTTTAATTGAACAACTTATCTGACAATTTTAGCACTTTCTTTTGAATTTCTATAGAATCAGATTCTGTAGTAACTACTGTGGTGTCATTTCACAAAAATTGTTGAATAAAATTATTTGTTTTTAATTCTCTCTTTCACTCATGCAACATTTATTTTTTAATGTAAATAGCATTTTTTCTAATTACTTGTAAAGATAGTTTTCAATATGCATTTTTATAAGGTCTTGAGTTCCATATTTTTCTCCCTCTCCCTTCCCCAAGACAATAAGCAATCTGATAGAGATTATACATGTGCAATCATACTAAACACATTTTCACATTAGTCGTGTTGTGAAAGAAGAAACAGACCAAAAGGGGGAAAAACACTAAAAAAGATAAAGAAAGTGAAAATAGTGTGCTTTGATCTGCATTCAGACTTCATAGTTCTTGCTCTGGATGTGGACAGCATTTCCCATCATGAGTCTTTTGGAACTGTCTTGGTTCATTGTATTGCTGAAAAGAACTAAATCTGTCATAGATGGTGATCACACAGTGCTGCTGTTACTATGTACAATGTTCTCCTGGTTCTGCTCACTTCACTCAGCATCAGTTCATGTAAGTCAAGGTTTTCTGAAATCTGCCTACTTATTATTTCTTATAGCACAATAGTATTCCATTACACTCATATACTACAACTTGTTCAGCCATTTCCCCAACTGATAGGCATTCCCTCAATTTCTAACTCTTTGCCACCACAAAAAAGAGATTCATACAATGCTTATGAAGCAACTATAGAACATTGTACTAGCTCTTGGAAAAGTACAAAGATAAATAATGCAAAATCCCTTATATTCATGGGGTTTGTGGAGGTAAAAGCACACACATAAAAAGTGTAATAGAAATTAAAATATCTATGCATAAAGAATATAGCTCTCATGAGTGACTACCAACTTTGATGGACTGGACTCTTCTCAGCAATGCAAGGTTATAAGACAACTCCAAAAGACTCATGATGGAAGGAGATGTCTACATTCAGAGAAAGAACAGAGTTTGAATGCAGAATGAAGCAAACTACCTGCTCTCTTTCTTTTTCTTGTTTGGTTTTGTTTCCTCTTTCCCATTGTTCATTCCATTGGTTACAATCCTTTACAACCTGACTCATGTCTAATTTGAAAGTATTTGCAGATCCTATACTTGATTGCATGCTGCCATGGGGGGGGGGGGCGAAATCGGGGGGGGAAGAGAAGGAAGAGAGGGAAAGGGAGAAAATTTGAAACTCAAGGGATTCTGGAACTGAATCTTGTAAACTAAAAGTAAACAAACAAATTAATAAAGACAAAAAAAATCAATTAAAAAAAAACAAAAAAGAATACAGCTCTCAGCTGTATCTGAGAAAAGGTTGGTTGGGCAGATACCACTGTTTAGATGTCATTCTACTATGAAAATGTGGCTATCTGTTGTATTAGCTGACCATTAATCCATTTAATTGCATATAAGACTAGGTCTCTTTTTTGTCTAAAGGGTGGGCCAAGAAGGAAATATATGAACAAGTATATGAAATGCTATACAGTAAAGTGGAGACACCATAATCACCAAAGATGTTCCTACAAAATGTAGATGTATAAGGTAGATGATGTCAGTAGGGATTCTCATTCCTATATTGGAAATCCTTAGGATGTCAAGTCTTGTGGCAACACTTATAATTATCATCATGAAGGATATATAGGGATTGGAAATCATCAGTGTCCTAACTCACCTTGAGCAAGTAATAATGTATGTCCAGTGGAAAGATTCCTCCTACTTGCAAGTAATTTCATTCTCCTTGAATCAGTCACTGAACTTTCTTTGGACCTCACCTACAAAATTGCTGTATTTGTGTGTACAGTTGTCTTATACCTTCCATATTATAGTATGATAGAGCACGTAAATGCTGGACTTAGAGTCAGTCGGTCAATAAGGATTCATTCAGTTTCTACTATGTACCAGACACTGTTGACTAAGCAATTGGGATGCAAAAAAGGCAAAAGCCAATGATTTCTCTCAAAGAGCTCACAGTCTAATGAAGACAAGATATGTACAACTATGTACAGTAAGGACACAGGAGAAATTGGAGACAACTGACAGAGGGAAAGCACTAGAATTAAGAGGCATTGGGATCTGGGCTCAGATACTCAGCACCACACCCAGAAATAACTGGCCGTGTAACCTTGAGCAAGTTACTTAACCCCGATTGCTAAAAAAAAAAAAAAAAAAAAAAAAAGAGAGGCATTGGAAAAAGCTTTCTCTAGCAGGTGGGAATTTAGCTGGGGCTTGAAAGAAACCAAGGAAGCCAGGAAGTTCAGGTGATAAGGGAGAGTATTCTATGGCAGACAGCTAGGAGAAATGCCCACAGTTAGAAGATATAGTGTCTTGTTCTAGGAGTCAGGAAGACCTGCATTCAAATCCTGCTCCTGACATTTAAGAGTCATGTGACAATGGGCTAGACACAACTTCTTAGCCCTAATTTCCTCACCTGAAAAAGGAAATGACCTAACAAAGTTGTTAACCCCAACTGCCATAATTCATATGAAGTACTACATATATTTATAAATATTATATTATATTACCTTCTCTCCCCTACTAAATCACTAAATTCTTGAGAGCATTTCTTGACGGACTCATATCTCAGTGCCTGGGCCTTGGAGCAGAGCAGATGCTTAAGAAAAGTCTGTTGACCAATTAGCTGAATGAACGAACCCCGATTTTGTGCCCCATGCTCTCCTTGTCGCACTACAAACCTTGTCCTAGGCTTGGAAGAGTTAACAGAGTTTATCAAAGACCACAGTTAAGTATGGGCTGTTGGGCCCTAAAAAGTTTGAGTAACATCCCTTTTTGATAGTTTCATAAAGACAATGTCAGAATATTTAAGAGGACAGTGTGATCATTCGGAACTGTCTATATATAGTTTTGTTGTGGAGTTGTTTCAGTCATGTCCAACTCTTCTGTGATCCCATTTGGGGCTTTCTTGGCAAAGATGCTAGAGTGGTTTGCTATTTCCTTCTTCAGTTCATTGTACAGATGAGTGAGTGAGAGAGGAAAAACTTCTCAGACTACTCTAAAATCCAGTAAGACTTTTCATGGGAAACAGGCCCAAATTCCCCTTCACCAGAAATCACATCATTTGCAAGGACTCAAAACTCAGAGCAGTAGAGACTCACCCCTCTTCTCGGTGACACCTCAGCATAAGATATGCCAAATTAAGGACAGAAGTACTTTCTCAAATGTATATTGGGTGGTCTACTGTTTCCTTATTCTGGCACTTGAGGTAGATTGCTGCACTTAGATTGGGCACCTCACTTCCAGCCAATGGAAAAAAGGGTCAGAAGGGGGATGGGGGAGAATTCTGCATTAGGGCTTTATAACCGCCATTTCCTTTTGTAAATTACTTCTCCTCCCTGACTATTTGTCAGAAGGAGGGGTTGCCCTTTCTGGAGATTGTAATAAACCATTATTTTCTGCTTCCTACCTTGAGAAGCCTCTGTGTATTATTTGGGTAAGGATCTCTGTTGCACACAGTTTTGGGGTGCACACATGAGGAAACTGAGGCAAACAATATTAAGTGACTTGCTCAGGGTCACACAGCTAGTAAGTATCTGAGGTCAGGTTTGAACTCAGGAAGATAAGTCTTACTGATTCCAAGCCCAGTTCTCAATCCACTGTACCATCTAGCTACACCATTTATGTGTAAACTTCATTATTAAATTTTTTCCCACATATGATTAGATATCAATAGATTAGCATCCCTTATGCTCATGTCAGAATGGGCCACACAATGTGATTTGCCACTGGTGGAAATCTTCCATAAATTCAAAGAGGAGTTTCAGTTTAAAAAATAAAATAAAAGCATTGTATGAGTCATTTCTTTATTATTCCCAGAGGGAGGGAGGCATTATCTTGTAAATAAACTATACTTTAATCCTAACAATTAGGTTGGTGCTTTGAGCAAAAACTTGCTTAATTTAACAGGTTAGCCACCCTTTGAAAAGCTATTATTTTCTGGGCTACTGGCTATATTAATTATTCAGGTTGTGCAGGCATATGAATGTATTCATGTATGTGTATGTACTCCTAAGACTGTATGTAAATCTATCATGATTATTTATGCTTTCCTTGAAATATCGTTAAACTTAAAATAAATTTGTCTCATTTGTGGCCTTCCCCTAACCTGGGTAGAATGTTAAGTTATACTTTATGGTGATTGTGATGGCAAACACTTTTTTATTCAGTTCTCACATTCTACTGAATAATTTTCATGGTATTTGGATTTGCTATACTGGTGCCCTTGGGAACTCAATAATAATTCACATTTATGTAGCACTTTAAGGTTTGAAATTTTAAGTTTTCCTTTTAACAGTTCTTTGTGGCAACTAATCCCTTCCTCTTTTCCTCCTTCAAAGACCCCAGTCTAGGCCTTCATTATCACCTGCTTGGATTAATCCAATAAATAGCTCCCTAAAAGGTCTTCCCCTTCCCTCTCTTCATATCCATCATCCTGTGGTAATAATCTTTCCTATGGATAGATATGACCATGTCACTCCTGATCGAAAAATCAATGACCCTTTATTGTCTCTGGAGTAAAGTTCAAACTTCAATGCCTGTCATTCAAGGCCTTCCACAATGTTACCATTCCAGATATATTTAATATAACCAGCTTCAACAACCCCACCAACAGAGATAATAGATAGTGTTACTATATCTTTAAGGGGAAATGGAATCTCGGAGTAACCATTAAACTGTCATTCTATGAGGAGTCTGTTAGAAGAGGGAGAGTGGAGTCTGTGACCTGTCACAGTAAAAGACTCATTGAGATACTGACAGAAAGAAAATGAAGAGAATTTCTTTCCTGAGGGAATTGTTATAACTCTTATACTGCAAGATTATAAATTATAAAGAGAATTCTTGAGAGACTTTGGCTATTATTTTGAGAGAATTGAATGGGAGGACTGTGTTTCCAGAACTGAGAAGTCAATAGTTGGACCTTAGCTATAATCTTTCTCACAGGCTGTTGAAGATGGTGTTGTACTCACATTATTGCCCCCTGTGTACTCTACAATACAGACAAATTGGACAACTTCCCCCAGATGTATTCTGCCTTCTCACACTTGTCTTTGCTCAGAATGTGCCCTATGTCTAGAATATTCTCCCTCTCTTTTTTTGTCTATTGAAGAATTACACGTTTAAATCTTAATGCAAATACTACCTTTTCTACAAAGACTTTCCTGATGCCCCTAGTTGGCAATAAGCACCCTCTCAGACTTCACATTGCACTTTGTTTTGTAATTCTTTTATACAATTATATGATAATGCTACTATAATACTTTGCATATGGTTGGCACTTAGTGGTCATTGTATTATTTATCATAGTTTTATGTTGTCCTTAAGGACAACTCCTAGAGATCTGGGAATATATCTTATCTAAGCTTTTTATTTCCCTAAGCACCTAGCACGAAGAATATTGCTCTGCCCACAGTAGACACTTAGTACCTACTTTGTTGTATTGTATCATTGTAGTGCAAGAAGTATTACCCACATTTAACAGACAAGGAAATGGAAATTCGGATATTAAAATGAATTATCTTGGGTCATACAACTAGTAAGCACAAGAACTAGGATTCGAACTCAGATCTCTTGATTGTAAGCCCAATGCTCAAAGAGAAGTAGCATATATGTCTGGGTGCTAGTCACATGTATATATTTAATTATGGAATCTCATTGATGGCTATGTCTGGGTCAATATCATCTAATCAGAGGATAATAAGCTTTCTGAGAATTTGGCAGGAAACCCCTGATGCTATTTTTGGTAAGATATTCTCCTAATTGCGAGATTCTGAATTTTCAAAAGGGTAAAAAACCTCTACTTTTCTAGCTGGGTTGCAATATTCTGAACTTTATTACTACTGCTCCCCTCCTTTCTCCTCACTCTCTTTTTTCTGTCTCCACTGCCCCATTCCACTTCTCTCTTTGCCCTACCCTTCCTTCAAAGTTTAGCTCATGTTCCATCTCTGCCATGGAGCTTTCCCTAACCTAGCCAAGCCAATCCTCAACATTCCTCATCCTACCCCTCCTATGAATTACTGTACTGTCTCTTCCTGTTATTGGACACTTCACCCAAGTTACTCTATGTTAATGAATGTTTATTTCTGTGCACATATGACCTGTTGTCCTAAACAAATTTTAAGCTGGTAGTTCTACCTCTTCAATTCTCAGTTTCTATAACATAGGCATGAGGTCAGTGTTTCATGGTGATATTCAAGGAGGTTTTTTATTTTGATTATATAATGATCATTATAATTTCCAAATTAAAGTTGGAATATTAAATGCATAGAGTAATCTTTAGTGCTATCATTTAATGACTTAAACCCTTGACCAATTTTTTTTTAAGTTACTGCTCCATCTAAAATAGTAAGTTTGGAGGAAATGCTTCATATTTGTCTTTATATACCTGATGCCTGGCATATAATAGGTGCTTAACATGTGATTATTGGAAACAAGGGGGGGAAAGTAAACTGGATATAAGATAGGTGGGGGGGGGTTTCTATTGAGGAGAAGAAAACGTTAGCTGAACTCTGAACAGATCTCAGTTCTGAAACAGGTTATGTTAATCATTCAGATGTTCTCATCAGTTTGCAGCGTACAGCACCATGGTCAGCTCCTGTGCAAATGGGAGTGCTTTCTCCTGCCTCTTGGAGAGGAGATAAGGCTTGTTCCTGGACACACATACTGCTCATAGACAAGATTTATTTCAGAAATTTATTTCAATGTTAAGCAAGGCTAACCTCTGACCTGTTAAGGTACAAGAAGGGCCTCTGTAAAGAATGTGATCCAGAGAGGAACACTAAGAAGAAGGACTTGAAGGTGGAGCTTTTCTACAGAATCAGGACTAGAAGGGATCTCAGAAATCAAAATAAAAATAACTGTAGCTGTCATTTACATATCAATTTAAGGATTGCAATGCACTTTATGCATATAATTTTATTTAATCCTTAAATCAATCCCATTAGACAGATATTACAGGAATTATTAGTCACATTTTACAAATGTTATAACCAAGGCTCAATGAGGTTAAATAATTTGCCTTTGGTCACATACCTATTAAGTGTCAGAGGTAGGAATTTGAGGGTAGATCTTCCAGACTGTGGCATTCAACCCACCATCCCAAGCTGCTTCTATCCAATCTCTTTCTAAAAAAGAATTTCCTTTATAGCATACCTGAGAAATAGTCTTTCAGCTTCTGTTAAAAGACCTTTTGTAAAAGGGACCCCACTTCCTCATGCCCATTATACTTTGAGGTATCTTTAATTTTTTTTTTCTTTTTGGAGGGCCATTGGATTTAAGTAACTTGCCCAAGGTCACACGGCTAAGTTTGTGTGTGTGTGTGTGTGTGTGTGTGTGTGTGTGTGTGTGTGTGTTAAGTGTCTGAGGCTGGATCCCAACTCAGGTCCTCCTGACTCCAGGGCTGGCACTCTGCTCAATGCGACACCTAGATGCCCCTTTGAGGTATCTTTAATTGTAATTAGAAGTTTTTCTTTACTTTCAGTTAATCAAGCAACCAACAAGTATTTACTAAATATTTTCTACCATACAAATAAAAAGCAAAAACAGTCTCAACTCCTAAGAAGCATGTCATTCTAATTGGGTCCAGTTACACTGAATCTAAATTTGCTTCTATGCAACTCCTACGTGTAGTTCCTAGGGTTGCCTAAGGCCAATCTTTTTCTTTTTTCCATATGGCAGCCCTCAGAAACTTAAGGTAGCTATTGTGTCACCTTGTCCCTAAGTCTTTTCTAAGATAAACATCTCCAATTTCTTCAATGGGTTTTTATAGAAATAGTCTTTAGTCCCCTCACCACCTTGGATAACCATCTCAGAAGTATTTCAGTTTATCACTCTCAAAACTGAACACAATGGGACTGATGTGGCCTGAGTACAGTGGGCACAGTGGGACAACCTTCCTCCTTCTTTAAACTGTTCAATGATGTGGGAGAAAGAACACAGAACATTAAAATCTTCGCTTATTATGATGATTCCATAATTGTGTGTATGTGTCTGGCAAATCATTTAACTTGTCTGAATTGAGCTCAATTTCCTAATTTGTAAAATGGGAATGATACCAATATTACCTATATGTTGTGTTAATTTTGAAGAAACTGCTTTGAAAATCTTATAACCCTAATAACTGAGCATGATTATTCAATAGTGTGAAATTTGTTAAAGCAAACAAATGAGGTGGATGTCCTGTCCAAACAAAGCGAAAAATATCACTCTCTTCCCCCAACACTCCCCCTCCATAAATAAATAAAAGGACAAGATTTATGGGACTTGACAGAATGACTGAATTTAATGCTTCTTGAAGTTTTCCATTTCCGCAGGGTTTTGTTTTAAAAATAACAAAACAAGATAAAATAAATTAATTTATATACACTTTACAAATGTTGTGTCAATTGGGGGTTTGCAGCAACAATAAGAGAAATGTTAATGCCATAGTTATTTGACTGTTGCAAGAGCTCAACCACCTGCAACTTAACAACATCCGTCATCCTGAGAATAGTGAGCACACTGGTCTTGTAAACATGTTTAGAAGCATTTGCGGTGGACAATGGAGGGTCCAGCTTCATCGTACTCCTGTTTGGTGATCCACATCTGTTGGAAGGTGGACAGGGAGGCCAGGATGGAACCACCGATCCAGACAGAGTATTTCCTCTCAGGAGGGGCAATGATCTAGAAGAGATCACAAAATCACAAAGATCAGACAAAATAAGGAAAGAATGGGTGGAGAGGGGAGTCCTGAGGTGGGGGGGAGAAACTATGTAGATGAGAAGTACTGAACTCCTAGAGTTTTTCCTTGTCTTAGATAAGAATCATTGCTCAGTGGATATGGAGATTTAAGAATTAACTAAGAAAGACAAAGTCTCCATTAGCTTCTTGCCTCCTTTAGGACCCTACCTTGATCTTCATTGTGCTGGGGGCTAGAGCTGTGATTTCTTTCTGCATACGGTCAGCAATACCAGGGTACATGGTGGTACCACCAGACATGACATTGTTGGCATACAGGTCCTTCCTGATGTCAATATCACACTTCATGATACTGTTGTAGGTGGTCTCATGGATGCCAGCAGATTCCATACCTTGGGACCAAAGGAAAGACAGGAGAAGAAGGAAGAGAAGTAGAGGTAGAAAGGGGAGGAGAAGAAAAGCGGAAAGAAAATTTTAGAAGAAACAAAACAAAACAATGAAATCAAAGTGAGCCATTTGGTTCAATCATGGATTGGATTCTAGACAAAGTGGACCCTGAAAAAGTCCCAGAGCAGTCTTACCAATAAAGGAAGGCTGGAAGAGAGTCTCCGGGCAACGGAAACGCTCGTTGCCGATAGTGATGACCTGACCATCGGGCAGCTCGTAGCTTTTTTCCAAGGAGGAGGAGGAAGCCGCGGTGGCCATCTCATTCTCGAAGTCCAGGGCCACGTAGCACAACTTCTCCTTAATGTCTCTCACGATCTCACGTTCAGCTGTCAAGTGGAGGAAAAAAACACTGATGGGTGAGCTGGAGAAAGTGGGATATGGAAAGGCACAAATGCACACCCCAGAGAACACTCACAAGCCCATCTACACATCCTATTTGCATAAGAACCCTGGACCACTGGAGGCTGAATGCATGTGTGGGGGCGAGGACTCACTCCTGGTTAGGTACGGCTGCCGCCTTGGCAAAGTTCGTCCTTTCTTATTGTTAGGGGTGGAGGGGTTCTAGGGAGGAGGCGGCAGTTACTAACCAGTCTTGTGGGTAACTCCAAGGGCCTGGCTGACTCCCATTCCTTATTCCCCGTCCCGATCTCCCTCCCCTTGGCTTCTGGTGTCCACTGCTGCTCACCAGTGGTCACAAAGGAGTAGCCACGCTCAGTGAGGATCTTCATTAGGTAGTCAGTGAGGTCCCGACCGGCCAAATCCAAACGCATGATGGCGTGGGGCAGCGCATAACCTTCATAGATGGGTACGTTGTGTGTGACACCGTCGCCAGAGTCCAGCACAATACCTAGTAGAGGGGAAAGATTGAAGAGGATTTAACAGACCTGAGTGAAGAATGACATAAACTTACTACTCGCCCACGCACGCACATGCGCACCCCCCCATACACACACACACACACACACACACACACACACACACACCAAATGCAGCAGAGATACGGAAAACTACTATAAACATTTTCCTTCACTTCAGAGCTCAGGGTTTGCCTCAGGCACTGCGAAGGGGGAGAGAGGGAGCTACTAAACAGTAGGGTAGGATGTGTACCTAAGTAGGCCAGTAATGTCACTCTGGAATTTGGTATGGGCTTGATAACTTCCTTAGGGGTAAAGGCAGTTGCCCAGTAGTATCCTGGATCTATGGAGCCACTTTAGGTGCCATTTTACTAAAAAAAAAAAAAAAAAAGGCGGAGTATGTAGTCTGATGGTTTTAAACGGTGCATGCACCTAGCGCCCTTGCTAATCTGACATGTCTGGTAGGGGGAGGGGAGTTGATGTGAGCTGGAGGGAGAGAACTGCGGAAACAAGCAGAGGGAGAAGGACATAGCAAGTATTTGGTAGATAGTTGGGCCAGTGTTGAGAGTCTGGAGGCGCTGTGACTGTGGGCCAGGATGTGTTTGTAAAAGCAGGTATCCTGTCTGTGAGAAATGCAAGTGGGAGGGGGCGGACCTAGACAGTAAGGCTAGCTAGTGAGTGAAGAGTGAGCCCAAAAGCGAGGGTGGAGGGGCCAGTCACTCTAAGTATGGAGGAGTTCCTTCCGGGCCAGGTCCAGGCCTGTTTCTAGCCGGGATGGATCGACCTCTTACCGGTGGTACGGCCGGAGGCGTAGAGGGACAGCACAGCCTGGATGGCCACGTACATGGCCGGGACGTTGAAGGTCTCAAACATGATCTGGGTCATCTTCTCGCGGTTCGCCTTGGGGTTGAGCGGAGCCTCGGTGAGCAGGGTGGGGTGCTCCTCGGGGGCCACGCGGAGCTCGTTGTAGAAGGTGTGGTGCCAGATCTTTTCCATGTCGTCCCAGTTGGTGATGATGCCATGCTCGATGGGGTACTTTAGGGTCAGGATGCCTCTTTTGCTCTGAGCCTCGTCGCCCACGTAGGAATCTTTCTGACCCATACCCACCATGACGCCCTGGGGTACAGGAAGAGAAGAAAAGGGGGGAAAGCATTAGGCTTCAAAAAATGAGCTTTGGAGTGACAGCTATCCCGTGTTGTAGGAAAGTCTTGGGGAGAGGGAAGCTCTCAACTAACTGAGTCATTTCTTTCTAGTAATCCCATAAAAGAGTCTGAGGTGGAGCTGAAGGAGGTAAAGAAGAATTGACATTTACATAGCACTTCAAGGTTTTACAAAGTGCTTTCCTCAGTACTACCCCAAGAGGTATTTGGCACGATTATAATTTGGCACCCCCATTTTTGTTCTTCTTGTTGACTCGTTTTAGTAGTGTCCAACTCTTCGTGACCCCATCTGGAGTTTTCTTCGCAAAAATACTGAAGAGGTTTGTTTGCCATTTCCTTCTCCAGGTCATTTTACAGATGAGAGAAACGGAGATAAGGTTAAGTGACTTGCCCAGGGTCACACAGCTAATAAGTGTCTGAAGCTGAATTTGGATTCGTGTCTTCCAGACTCCAAGCCTGGCACAATATCCACCGCGCCACCTAGCTGCTCCACCTTCCATTTTACAGAGGAGGAAACTGCAGCTCACAGACTTTACTTGACCCAATCATTAAGATAGTCAGTGGCGGAGCCAGGATTCGAACCCATATCTCTTGATTTAAGTTCCTGAGCTATTTCCTCAGTATCCGTTGTCCTCACAGGCTGGATGCTAGTACTTTGAGGAATATACAGGATTGGTGCTTTCAGAGGGACAGCACCTCCGTAAAACAAGGCTGGTTCTGTTTTTCAACACATCACCCCATCCCTCATCCCCGTTACCCCCTTCCTCCCCTGCAACACCTATCTGCATTGGGGAAGAGGGAAAAGGTTTGGTGTATTAGGTCTCACCTGATGACGCGGGCGGCCCACGATAGAGGGGAACACTGCCCTGGGGGCATCGTCTCCGGCAAAGCCGGCTTTCACCAGGCCAGAGCCATTATCGCACACGAGGGCGGTGGTCTCATCTTCGTCGCACATGGTGTCTGTTTTCTGCAAAAAGAGGCCCTATGGTAGTGCACTGTGTTTCCATCCTCTTTCCAACAGCTGCCCTCGTCCCTGGTCCCACGGACAGAAGCCGAATTGGGACCATGAGCCAGCACTCATCCAGGCTGGTAGGGCAGGGAGACGTGGTCGATTCAAAAAGGCCACTATGTTCCTCGTAGGCACTCGCTCAGTAGTAGTGTACTGCGTCTTGCCCTCCAGTTAAGTACACTTTAGCTGTACACTTTAGCTGAATTACTTTGTTTCCTTCGATCGTTAGGAGCCCAGGGGTTTAATTAATTGACCACACTGGGACTGAGTTGAAGTACCCTGTAATGTGTAGATTTGTGCCTATCGTACCTTTTTCAAGACCTATGATCCAGAGTCAGTAGAGATCCAATCTTTCTCTCCTCGCCCCCCTGAATTAATAAAGCTGAATTATTTCAGACTGAAGATTTTATTAAAGTAAACCTGTCCATATGCCCTTTTTATACACAGATATAGATGGAAGCTCAGATCGTTTGAAAACCTTTAAAAATAGACGAAATTTCGTATCACTGGTTCATAGATTTACAGCTAGAAGGGACCTTAAAAACAAGCCATCTCAATCCTTTCAGGTGGGACATTTCCATCTGATTCCTCTGACCCTAGGTACAGAGGAGAGTTGGAGAAGGGAGCTGAATTTCCCCCTCCTACCTCCCCAAATCATCTTTTCAGGAAGCTCTCTGTTTAACTGTGTTGCCTGAAGAATTCTCCCCACCCGCGTTCCTTGCCGGCTGTCGCGCTGTTCTAGCAGCTGTGACTAAGTGGAGCTCCCTGTAAAATCTCACTCTCTAAATCCAAAAGGCTTAGATGTAAAAAATCACTATCCTCTCACTGTTCCCCTAGGAGTGGGGAGTGAAGGCTGATTAAGGAAGACACCGTCCTTCTTTTTTTGTCCAGCTCAGCTGGCTTCCTCGTTTTGGACCTGGAACTCGGTTTAGGAGAGAGTCTCTGCTTCCTAACTGCTGGTGGAACTTCAAGAGGAAGGTCCTAGTCCCTGAGACGGATAGATTCTTTTTCAACTAAATCTGGGATGGAAGGGAAAGCCGAATCGGAGATGAAGTGAAGTTGGGGAATGGGCCCTTGGGAAGTTGTTGAAAGCCGGTTGAAGCGGGGTAGGATGGGGTTCGACGTAAGCAGAGCTGGGAAGAAGCGGTTCTGTGTACTTGATAAGTGGGAGACAGTTTGGAGGGCGGTCCTGAGCTAGGCTGATTGTTGGTCTCTCCACTAGAAACTGTTCCCACTTTCCCTCCTTCACACCCTGGTTCTCCTCCCCTTTCTTGCCTCCTTTCTCCCTCCTCTCCTTCCCTACCTGTGTGGGTTGGCTGCTGGTTCCTCTTAGCTCCGACTCGGGCCCCTGGGTATGCCGCGGGAGGCGCTTCTCTTGGAGTTGCCGGGTGTGGTGGGTCTGCAGCCCCCCGGGCAGGTTTTTATGTAGCCCAGGACTCTCCGCTCCCCGCCCCCCACCAGACCCGCAGGAATGCCTTTACCCTTCTGTAGCCATATTTGGGTGTTGGGCACTAAGAGCCCCCTCCCCTCCGGTCCCTCGGCCTTGGCCCCCAACCCCCAAGCTCTGCCCAAAGAAGGAGAACCCTGGCCCTGGCCCAGGTAACACGGGCCAGGCCGTATAAGGAGTGTCTCCCCGGGCTTGCAGCTCCTCCCCAATCCGCCCCTCCAACTGGTCAGTGGAGTTGGGGGCAGGGGAGAGGGTCAGTTCGGAGGGAGGGGAAACAAGAGGGGTGTGCACGTGAGTACACTGGTGGGCACGTATGTGAGCACCCGCGTGTATGTACTGGGGTGTTTCCCATCCCTGATCAATAAATGGCTATGAACATAAAGCAGAAATTGAGAAGATGGGTTTGGTTGGATTTGGGGATAGAGGAAATATGAAGGATGGGCCCCCGACGTCTAGGTGCAACCCCCACTTTTGTTCCTTTTCACACCCCACCGAGCCTTACTGAATGACATCTCTTGGGAGAAGGGAGGAGGCGGTGTGTAAGTGATGGGGGTATGAGGAGAAGGGAAATGAACAGCTGCTGTCCCGGGATGCCTCCTGCGAGTTCATCCGCCTGAGAGCAAGGGAACAAGGCCACTCCATTGGTTTTCCATCACCCCACCCCAAGGGGAGATTCAGGCAGTAGTATGTGCAGCTGTCAGAGAACAAACGCGCAGTTTGGTCCGGGAACAACTGACCACAAGATGTGAGGAGACGCCGAGAGAAAGCAAGGGGGGGTCCCAGGGCCAGAGGCCACACAAGGTCCCTACACAGTCCCAGGGCAGGGACACAGTCCAGCAAGGACCTGTTCTTCTCTCTCAGTCTAGGAGTGTGTGTGTGTGTGTGTGTGTGTGTGTGTTTGGGGGAGGGGGTCCCTTCCTGGCACTGCCCTGACCCTGGAGACTCTGTTGTGCAGCTGAGAGTTTATTCGGAGATGGCCTTGAGCTATTAAGCTAGTCTCACTACTCCAGGACAGGTGAACTGGAAGTGTGAAGCAGGGAGTTTACTGGCGGGAAGAGGAAGGCAAGGATAAATGATGAGGGAAATGCTACTACTCGGAATCTTTGTCTCCCCACACCACCACCACCCCCGCCCCTTTCACGATTAAAAGGGAATACAATTATGGTCCAGCAGTTTGGATTTGTTTTGTGTTGGTCTTTTTGTTTTTGCCACTCCAAAAGGCTATGTAAAATCAGCTTTATATATAGAGGATGATTCCCATCCCTGCGCAGCCAGGCCACTTGCCAGGATGCATTGGAGAGTTACCATATACCTAGAGTCTGGGGCAATGGAGTCTATTTATATCTCTGATATGCTAGAAACTATTTTTTTTTCAATTTTCTAAATGGATTTGAATTTACTTATGTCAAAGTGGAGGTCCGGTACTAATTCGAGGTTAGTAGAGTTTACAGGCACAGTTGGTGGTGACTGTCTCACTTTTCTTTTGATAACTAAAGCAGCAATAGTAGCCTGACAGAAGGAAGATTTGAGTGTCTTATTTATTCTTAAATCTCAGAGGTGGCTGTCAGTGGCTTTTTGAGCAGTGGACAAACATTCTGGAATTATTTATTTTTCCAACAGTAGAGTTTCTGGTTCATTACTGAAATAGCAGCATTTCACATTTGTCAGAGATCAGATACTAGAACAGGTGTGGCTTTTCTTAGGGAGGGATAGAAAATCAAATGCTATGCACTCTCTTCCATTCAACATCATCTATTCCTCTACATGGTCAAGGGCAAAAGAAATCAGCTTAAAATAGAGATGAGGGAACCCAAAGGAATAGTGTTCTGAAGTTTCTGTGGCTTTACAGAATGCTGTTCTTTCCTCCATTTCTTCAAGGAGTTTTCTCTTCCTTAAGCCTTCCAATTATTTAGTGCTGGCTAAATGGGTCAAGAGAATGAAGAAAGGTACAGTCCATTCTTAACTCTTTCCTATTCAATTCTATGGAAGGGAAATGGAAACATTCAGAAAAGGTAACCTGCCAGAAAACTGGAATATACCTTTTTAAGGGAATGACTAGTTTGGGTCCTGTGGGGATGGTAAGCAATTTGCTTTCAAACAATAGCTAACTTTTTTAAAATTTCAATGGGGGAGGGGAAGAGGGAAGGAGTTTTAAAAGTCTAACTTATAGTAACACAACTTTAACTCTGTAGTAAGGTCTTTCTAGCTGACAAAGTCCATTTAGAGTCAGCTTCAAAAGTACATTACATTTGCTTATGAATAAAACATGCAAAAGCTAATGGAAATCAGTTACCAGAGCCACAGACACCTCAGAGATGCTGAGAGGAAGAGAACAACCTATTCAGGGATTTCCTTCTGCCTCACATGACTGAAGCTGGTTTAATTGGCCTCTAACCAAGCCTAATAGGTAGGGGATTCGAATAGTTCCATTACAGATCTGCTAAATGCCTGGTTTAAAAGAACAGGCTTGATGGGTATCTGTGGAGTTGCTCATCCATACATGTACAATTTTAGGAGCAGTAGACTGCTTGTCCCTGAGTGAGGTGGTACTCTCTGGATAACATCTGAGAACTATCAATAAAGGCCAGCCATGTGGGTGTGGGGTATGCTCCACAGAGGTTCTGTTTGGCAATGTTTCTAAAATTTCATGTCTTGGTACTCCCCAAGAGGGACCCTTCTGCTCTAACCTAGAAGCTCCCTACCCTACTCTACCCTCCCTCCCACCCTACTTTCCATTCTTCCCTCATACTGTCTCCCCCACTCCAGCCTGAATACCCTTCACCTTTCCTCCCTTATCTATATGCTTTTTTAAAAAGTTAGCTTTTTTTCATATGCCTGTTACTTTACCGAGACTCTCCTGTCCTCTCCACTCTCCCTAAATATAACTTTAAGGGGTGGCTAGGTGGCGCAGTGAGTAAAGCGCCAGCCCAGGAGTCAGGAGGACCCGGGTTCAGTTCAGGCCTCAGACACTTAACACCCACACAAAAAACTAGCAGTGTAACCTTGGGCAAGTTACCCCCAATTGCCCTCCAAAAGCCAAAAATAAATAAATAAATATAGCTTTAAGACCTAGTCCACATTTTTCAAGAAGCTTCCTTTACTAACTTTATTCTATTTGTTCAATAAATAGCTAAGTAAATTCATGGAAAGCCCTGGATATTGTGCTGGGGCTAGGGGGAGAGAGAAGAGATACTCCAAAATGACAGCTCACTCACTTTGTACTCTCATAGCAATTACATTTTGAATTTTTTTTTTAATGACTCAGTTCAACAAATACATGACACATTTGCATTGCATGAACGCTTGCTGACAGTTTCCAGTTGTTTCGAATATGTTGAGTAATTCAAGGAGCTAGATTATAAATTTAAGAAGAGAGGCAAAGATTGCTGTGCATATAGTAGATTCTCAATAATTCTGAATGAATGACAAGCTTGACTGGAGTTGAGTTACAGTTTTACCAACATTACCATGCTTGACAAGAAGATGGAGACTTGGCAAAAAACTAAAGATCTTTTGCTTACATTTCACACCAAATTAGTAAAGGTGTATGACAGACAGTCAAATGACTTGGGTTTTCCCTTTTCCTGTTTGGTTGCTTGTTCTTTCACCTGAGGCTGGCTCATCTCTGCTTCTGTGGAAATCTTAAAATTTGATCATGCAAACAGAACAGCAATCTTTCCCCCTCCCTCCCTTTTCCATTGTGCTTTATTTCTGATTATCTTCCCTTACAAAGACCAAAAACCAGTTGAGATTAATGTTCTTGCAAATTACTAGAATGGCTTTATAAAAAAATAAAACATCAATAGGTATAACATCTGAATTAAGTATCTGATGTTTTGGGATGATGGAATCTGTCTATGGCACCTGAAAATTAGAGGGATTTTTAAAATACCTTTTTCAAAAGCACATGTCAAGCACTTCAATTAAGATGCTTAGTGTTTAACTGAATGACTTTTAAGGTGACATATAGGAAAAGTTATTTTTTCTTTATGTATCCTTCGGGATTAAAATGTCCAGGAACGGGCAGGTGGGGCTAAACCAATATTTTCACAGTGCTCAGCCACAACACAGACAAGGGTGTCAGATTTCAATAGGGCAGTGTTTGATCTCCATGGTGGGGTGGATTTTACCTTTGCTCAAATTACTGGGGAAACTGGAGGCATGTAAAAGCACTCTTTCACTAATTTCAAGATTAAAACCAGTTGTGCTAGATCTTAGTTCTAACAAACAGCCTCTGATATTCATAGTAGACATAAATTCTTTAAGGACTGTATGGTATGTTACAGATCCCAAAAAGAGAAAATATATTCAAATTTTAAACAAAAACCATTTTAGCATGCCCAAACTGTATGACAATAAAAGTCACTTTATATTGAGATAGTGAGATTTCAAAAAAGTTCTTTTAACTTACTTCTAAAACCCTGCTTTGGGGTGGCTAAGTGACAGAAGTGAATAGAGCTGGCCCTGGAGTCAGGAGGACCTGAGTTCAGGTCTGGCCTCAGACACATAACACAAAAAAACTAGCTGTGTGACTTTGGACAAATCACTTAACCCCAACTGCCCTCCAAAGAGTGGGGAGGGGGGGGGAAGAAATAAAAAAACAAACCCTACCCTAATCTTTCCTATCTCAGTTGCTCAATCCAAGATCTCCACTACCTTTTAACCCCCATTCTTATGAGTATTCATCAGAGTTCTTTGGGCTGATTTATTTTATGTCCACACCATATTTTCCCTGCTTATTGCCACAGAAAGAAGTCTTGGATTTCTGAGAGCATTAAAAAGCTCTCAAAGGCATAAGGTCCCAAAATAACCACCTTACAGGTTCGAAAACTATACTTCATGGTAGAAATATCTATATGTAACTGTGCATTTACAGAATAGGATCACACTAAATGTTTATCATAATTTCTAATTTATTCATACATCTGAGAGAATTCCTTTATAGGTATTCCTTTTTAGCAGAAGTAAATTCTATGGTGTTATTTTATAGAAAGTTCCTATGTAAGAATGGGTACTCAATGTTTTATAAGAGAATTTAAATATATTACCAGCATTACTTGAGTGAAGATATAATCAATCAACAAGCATTTGTTAAACACTTACCATGTGCTTATACTGTGCTAAATGTTAGAAATAAGAAAAAAAATAAAAACAAAGAAGGAAGAAATAAAAGATAAATTTCTGATTTTGGAGCTGTGGAAGAGAGAATTGGTACATCTATAATTTTCCAGGGATAAAATATAATATTATTGACCCTAGAAAATAATTAACTTTAAAAAACTGGATTCATAAGGTACCACCCTGATCCAACTTTTAGAAATTAAATAAACATAAAAATTATTCTGAATTCCAGTATTTAAATCTAACTTAATTTTTTTAAAAAGTCACTGTTAAAAACTACTGGGCAAAGTAGTCAAAGGATAGTTCTCAAAAGAGTTGCAAACTATTAGCAACCATATGAAAGGATGCTTTGAATCACTAATAATAAGAGAAATACAAATCAAAACAACTTTTTGAATTTTCACTTCCAAGCCTACAAATTGACAAAAGTGATAAAAAATGCAAAGTCAGCTTTGGAAGGGCTGTTAGGCAGGTAAATTAATGCATTGTTAATGGAACTGTGAATTAGTATTACCATTTTTGAGGAAAAACTGTAATTATGCAAATATAATATCCATAGCCTTTGACTTAAGACATTCCAATGCTAGGGGTATACTACAAGGATATCACTTAAAAGTCTAAATACACCAAGATAACAGCATCACTTTTTAAGGTAGTAAAGAAATGAAAATAGAGTAGATGCCCATTAACTGAAAAATAACTAAGCAGACTGTGGCACATGAATGTAACAATATTTTTGTGCTGTAAGAAAAGAAGAAGCGGGACAGGTAGGTGGTGAAGTGAATAGAGCACCTGCCCTGGAGTCAGGAGGACCTGAGTTCAAATCCAGCCTCAGACACTTGACACACTAGCTGTGTTATCTCGGGCAAGTCACTTAACTACAATTGCCTTGCCCTTCCCCCCTCAAAAAAAAAAAAGAAATTAAGAACAAGATGAATAAAGAGAAGCATGGAAAGATTTCTATGAATTGATATGAGTGGAGTGAGCAGAGCTAGGGAAAAATATACAAAACAGCAAAAGCCAATGTAACTGAAAAGATGAATGTTGTTAAATAATAGGACTAAGTTTGATGCCAAAGGAAAGAAATAAGAAGATGCCTCCTCTTGCTCCTTGGCAGAAGTGAGGATCAGATGTTTTTTAAAGCATTGATTGGTTTTGCTGATTTTGTTTCTTTGTTGTAAGGGATGGCTATAGATATAGAAGAAAATGTAGATGATATAAAAAGCAAAAGACATCAATAAAAATCAAATTTTTAAAAAGATCAGAAGGGAATATTTTTAGGTTAAAAAATTATTATTGATAATTGAGCCATCAACAGATACCCCTGTAATGGTAATGAAATTTAAAGATCCCTTTGTATTGGAAAGCTAAGAAGTACTTAGAACCTAGTTCAAATTAAGCCTCTGTTAAAAAAAACAGCATATGTCACTAAACATTTATTAAGCACCTACTATGTGCCAGGCACTGTGTTAACCATTGGGTTTACAAAAAGAGGCAAAAGACACTCCCTGCCCTCATGGAGCTCACAGTCTAACAGGGGAAACAACATGCAAATATGTACAAACAAGCTATATAAAGGAAAGGAAATAATTAAGAGGGAAGGCACTACAATTAAGGACGAATTAGGAAAAGCTTTCTGTAAAATAATGGGATTGTAGATGATATTTAAAGGAAACCAGGAAGTCAATAGAGGATCAGGAAGGAGAGCATCCCAGGCATTGGGAGACAGTCAGAGAAAATGCCCAAAGCAGAAACGAGGATCTTGTTTATGGAACAGCCAAGAGGCCAGTGTCACTGTATCAAAGATGTGGAGAGGAGTAAGGTATAAGAAGACTGGAAAGGTAAAAGGGGGTCAGGTTATGAAAGGCTTTCAATGCCAGAGAATTTGGGGTTTGTTCCTGAAGGCAACAGGAAGTCAACGGAGTCTATTGAGTCAGACAGAGACATAGTGGGGTCTGCATTTTAGGAAGCCACTTCAGTGGTTGAATGGAGAATGGGTTGGAGTGGGGAGTCTTGAGGCAGGCAGACCCACTAGCAGGCTATCACAATAAAGGTGTGACATGACATAGGCTTGCACCAGAGCGCTGGCAGCATCGGAGGGGAGAACAGGCCTTGGCAACAGATTGGATACGAAAGAATGAGACAGTGAGAAGCCAAGGAGGACTCCTAGGCTGTGAGCCTGAGCACTAGGAGGATGGTGTTGTCTTCTATGGTAATATGGAATACTGTGGGTAGGATTGAGGGGGGAAAGATGATGAGTTGTTTTGTTTACGACGTCTACTAGATGGGATATCCAGCTTGAGGTTTCTGAGACGCAGTTGGAATTGAGATTGGAGGTCACAGCAGAGGTCTGGGCAAGTTAGGTAGATTTGAGAATTGTCCCAATTAAGATGGTAATTAAATCCAATGGGAAGAGGTAGTAAAGAAATGAAAATAGAGTAGATGCCCATTAATTGAAAAATAACTAAGCAGACTGTGGCACATGAATGTAACACAATACTTTTGTGCTGTAAGAAAAGAAGAAGCAGGACAGCTAGGTGGTACAGTGAATAGAGCACCTGCCCTGGAGTCAGGAGGACCTGAGTTCAAATTCAGCCTCAAGACACTTAACATTTACTAGCCGTGTGACCTTGGGCAAATCAACCCCAATTGCCCTGCCCTCCCCCCTCCAAAAAGCAAAAAAAAAAAATTCCATGGTAACTGATGAGATCACCAAGTGAAGTAGCATAGAGGAAGAAGAGAAGAGAGCCTGAGCAACACTTACAGTAACAGGGTATGATCTGGATAAGGATCCAGGAAAGGATCTAACCACTGAGGAGCGGTCAGATAAGTAGGAGAACCAGGAGACAGTGGTGTCCTGAAAACCTAGAGAAGAAAGTCACAAACTGCAGGGAGGTCAAAGAGAATGAGGGCTGTGAAAAGGCCGTAGCAACTAAGAGATCATTGTTAAGCACGGAGAGAGGAGTTTCAGTGGAATAAGGTCAGAAGCTGAAATGCAGTTAAAAAAAGAGTGAGGAAAATGGAGGCACCAGTTGCTGATTGCCTTTTTGAGGGGTTCAGCTACAAAAGAGGTATAGGTATAGCAGGGATGGGAGCATCAATAGGAAAAGAGAAAACCCAAATTCCTTATCCTGGCATTTAAAACCTTCCATAATGCAGACTGCACATAATGCAGCCTTTCCATGCTATTTTCCTTAACTTACTCGACATTATAAACTGCACTACCAGCTGTTTTCCAATCTTGTCTTGCCCCCTCAAGCTTCTTCATATAAATAAAAGCTGTATTCCATGTCTAGAAACACATCCCCTACAATTCTTTTTTTCGAAATCATTCTACCAGGTCTGATTCAAGTGCCATAGTCTACCTCAATTGCCTTTGCTGAAAGTAATCTCTCCCCTCAAATTTTCTTACAGCATTTTGTCTGGTCCACTCCTTTGCCTTATCACATTTGACCTTGCATTTTTGTAAATGTCTTGTCCCTCTATTAAACTGTAGGCTCCTTGAGGGAAGGGACTGTGCTATTTTTCATCTTTATATCCCCATAACTTAGCACACTGCCTTGTACTGGCAAACTGTTTAAACAAAGGGTGAGCTGAAGTCTGCCATTCTTTTGAGAATATCTTGATAGTCCTATTGTTTGGGAACAGTTCAAATGTTTTTCCATACAAGAAATCAGCAAGTATTCGCAAATACAAAGACTGACTATAACTTCTCTTTGTATAGTTTCAAGAGATGCTACTAATTGGGTTTTTGCTGGCATAATTAAGGGTAGTTTGATGTGAATTCCTTTGACACAGGTTTTTAACCCTTTTTTTTGTATCTTGGACCTGACAGTCTGGTAAAGCCTACAGACCCCTTCTCAGAATGTTTTCAAATAAATAAAATACATAAAGGATTTTTAAAATAAATCAACTGAAATATTTAAAATAAAATTTTAAAACAAGTTCATGGATCCCAGATTAAGAATCCCTGACCTAACAAGATTCCCCCCCCCCCCCCCCGCCCCAGGAGTGGAAGGGAGGTGAGGGAGTACTGGACTTGGAATTTTATCAGTGTATGTATCTTGGGTGATGAACTCCCTCCATCAATGCAAACAACTGTTTTACAACTTAGTTTTTTAGAGAGTCATAGGGGTGGGGGTGGTATTGAGTGACAGAATTAAGTACTAACATCATAAATAATTAACAGTCAGAAATTCAATGTTCGTATTAACACTGGACAGTTGACAAACTGCCTTCTTTTTTCCAAGTCGTTGTTATCCCTCTATTCCCAAACCCCACACTTAAACTATGCTTAATTTGGGGAGCTCTGATATATGCCAAATTCTAATTTGCAAGTTGTCAACAAGGAACTAGAAGAATAAAATTGTGAGATAACTCTCTCTAGGTTGCTAATGCATATCTGTCCTTTCTTAGCCATCACATCATTAGCCTATTCTTCTAAACACATTGTCTTTTAATACATAAGCTTCTATTACTCAAGGTGAAGAGAAGAAAAGACAGCTGTATTTTATAGAACTAAGAACCAATCTCTCCTCAACTAATTTAACTTATAACCTTTTCTGCTGTTGGATCAAGTTGTTTTAGCAGGCATCCTGCCAGAGAACCACAAAGTATAGATATGGTAACAACTCCCTATGCAGTCTCTAGCTGTTAAGCCATCTGTTAGACAAAGATTGTCTGATGACATCAGTCAGAATAAAACAGTTCTCTAACTACTACCTTCACCTTCTAAGTTAAATTAAATTGTTATCAGAGAAGGAAAACCAAGATCAATGATTAACCATCATTTTGGGCAAATGTGTGAACAATTTTATATACAGTGTAAAGAATAAAGGTGCATTAGATCTAGGGTGGATCCCACACTAAAAGTGTTGGTTTTGAGGGCAAGATGGCTTATGGGCTGGCTTTGGTTTAGGTTACTCTTTTACTAAACAGAATTACATTTAATTTGATCATCCATCTCAAATTTAGTGAAGACCCATTTAAATATTTCTTAATTTTAACTACTAGGTGAAAAAGTTTGAAACCATTTCAGTTTTGCCACCAATCCTATATAAACTAGGCCTCTCTTTGAATAATTAAAAAAAAAACACCCAAAAAATTCTGTAAGGTTTTTACATCTCTGGATATTTTATCCTTAAAAGCATATACCAGATGCCCCAAATTGTCTTCCAGGTGTACTACAACAGAATTTTAGAGTGGAAAGAAGTCTATACTAATTCCTCATTTTAGAAATAAGGAAACCCAGAGGGGCAGCCAGGTAGCACAGCGAGTAAGAACACCCGCCCCAGTGATGGGATGACCTGGGGATTGAATCCAGGCTCTGATACTTAGCACCACACCCAGAAATAACTGGCTGTGTAACCTTGAGCAAGTTACTTAACCCCAATTGCTTAAAAAAAAAAAAAGGAAACCCAGAGTCAGGATAAAAACCTAAGTTTTCATGACTCACAATAGAGTGTTTAAAAAAATAATATTAAAAACAACTTTCAACAATTATGACAACCAAACAATACTAAACGGTATTTCTAGGATTAAGAGAGATTTTTCAGAGTGAAAAAGGAAACAACTACTGCAGAAACAGAAGACCAAAACTCCACAAAGGCATAAAGATTTTATGGCAGTTTCCAAACAGAGTACAAAAGAAACAACATACTATTTAGTTATAAACTTTTAAACATGTTCAATACAATGCTCCAAATTTATACACTGATAGAATTCATTAGATACATTTAACGCTTTTGAAACAGAAATCACATTTGCCCCTGGACATAATGTTCATAATTTGCTTTCAAAACAAATTCAAAATAAGGATTGCTCTTTAAGTTTCCAAGTTCTTCCGCCTGTAGTAAGTCTTTCACCTCTGGTAAATACTCATTAAGTTGAATACCTGTAAACATAAAAACATATGAATAACAACGCCATAAAACTGTCTCCTCAAGAAATCTGACTGAATGCAGAAATATCTATGCTTCCACTTCGAATTACGTCACTCTCGAATTTGAGAAACATCCTATGCAAAAAGGCATTTCAGCAGTTCTAACAACATGATATTCTCAAACAGAAATTTTATGGGGTTGAATTAATTTTCTTGGATCTTAAATCTCCACCATTAAAGTTCTATTCCAATGCTTCACTGATGAGGTAGATGTCACAGGTTCTTGAAGTCAATGTCAGCGGAGTGCAAGCTCCTGAGAGAAAGACTTTATGTATGCATCTAGCAACAGACTTCAGTCCAGCAATGGTGCATCTTCACTCAAGAACCAACCTAGTTAACTATGGAATGGTTCATCACCAAAATAGGGAACATTAGGTGCTGAATTATTTGGCCACAGTATCTCAAGAAAATTGAAAAAGAACGAGGGGTTGTGAGACACACTGGTAGATTATACCAATAGAGACTAAATGACAAAACTCTTTAAAAAGCTAAACTATAAAGTACATGTGAAATCCATGCTATGGGTCTGAAATATTAATTTTTCACTTTCACCTGTATGTTACACTTCCAGTTAACATAAAAAGCTGTTACAACTAAGAATTATTTTAAAAGTAATTCCGAAAAAACTTCTCTATTTTTTGTTTCATTTGGGGGATATTTAAATTAAAAAAGACTTGTCATTTTGAAACTTAGGCCATATAGAGGATTGATTTCATAAGGTATTATAATTTTATAGTTAAAAACCATGCAGACTTAAGGAATCATTTTGCTGTGTGTTGTCCATTAAAAAAAACCTGGTTGAACTGTTTAGCTAAGTCAAAATAAGATAGTACAAAAATATCAAAAAAGTTCAAGTAAGAATTTTTTAAAATAGTTCATTAATGATTGTAATACAAAAATAATTATTTGGGGACAAGTCCATTTTCATAAATAATTTTAAAAATAAGTACATGCATTTTCTTCTTTTAATAAGATCTCCAAATTTCAGGTTTATAAAAACAAGCTACTTAAGATAACAGACTATGATGCTCTCAAAATCAGGGACTGTATATTATGCTGAAGGCTCTTTTATATGCAGTAAATGTTTTGGGTTTACTCATATTAAGAGAACAACTTTCTAATAATTTAATAAATCATTAACACTTCTAGTAAAGACCTGGTATCCTTAATTTCCCACGAATAAAATAATGCTAATCATATTTGTGAAGTTATCATATTAATTTATAAAGGGGTAGTTTTGTGAGAAAATATGTATCATAATGGTGAACTTTCTTATTAAAATATATATTTTAACCTTAACGTAGGATCACTGTATTTAGAGCTGGAAGGGATCTCAGAGGTCACCAGTCCAAGCCCCTCATTGATTTAATGTTGCTTGGTTTTTTCCTACAAAATTAAAAGCATGTTTTGCAAAGGGAAAACAGTATAAGCAATTTAGACAAGGTCCTTAAATACCTAAGTAGAAAGGTGACAAATAAATTCATGATACACTTATACCTAAAGATACCAAATGTCAAACACAAGTTATCTAGGCTGTAGCCATGAGGATGGCAATGTGGAGCAGAAAGAAGAAAAGGTTTGGTGTTTCAGGCTGAATTCTGATTCTGTCTCTTACTGCCTGCCTGCTATAACTTGGCCAAGTGACTTGTACTCCCTAGACCTTGGGCTTCTATGAGAGAGAGAGAGATTGATTTCAACCTGATGACTTCTAAGGCCCCATTCACCTCTAAATGGACAATTCTATAATCTTCGCTTATTGATACAACAAAAGTACATAGATTTCTAATGTTATCTTCCCTTATTGCCAAGTCTTGAAATCTATGTTTCATAAAGTAGGTCCATTTTAGTCTTCCATCCATGGACAGTAGTACACTTGGGGCTCCAGAAAACTGGAGTTAAGCTAACTTTGCAACTTAAATGAATATGAGGTGAGGCATCAAAACTTTTTCAGGGACTGGTAGGTGTTAAGGAGTTTTAGTTCAAATATTTCCTGACTGCTCTAATAAAGAGACAAATGTGGATAATTAATTTCTGAAACAGACTATTAAAGAACCTATTCAATTCTAGCCTCTCTACCACTACTTGTAGAGAAAGCCTCTCATTTATCTTGTCCCTGACAAATGTCCCATACCCCTATATCTTGATAATTTTTAGGTGCCCTGAAAACTATCTTCCCTCTGTTTAATTAATTCTCTACTTTGAAACTGATGATATAGGTTTTAAATTGTTTAAACTATACTTTAACTACTTAATAAGGAATTAAACTTATTTTTCTATATAGCTGCTAAAAGAACTGTTAAGAAGTGATGGTGAAATTATAATTCCTAATTCAACATCTCAGTCAACAAATATTTATTAAGCAATGAAAATGTGCATAGAACTGAGGAAAATATGAAGAAAAATTAGAACAAAACTAATCACTTACCATCTTTTAAAAGTTTCTCTAAGATTTTCACAAATATACTATCTTTAGATACTTCAATTGGATCATCTTTACCATCTGAGCTGGACCAACTACAGAACAAGAAAATCAGCATGAGGTCTGACACTTACAAATTAAAACCTTACAGACAGGGGCAGCTAGGTGGCGCAGTGAGTAAAGCAACAGCCTTGAAGTCAGGAGAACCTGAGTTCAAACCCAGTCTCAGACACTAGCCGTGTGACCTTGGGCAAGTCACTTTACCCCAATTGCCCTGTCCTCCCTCCTCCAAAAAGCAAAACAAACCAAAACAAAAGAAAAAAAACCAAAAACCTTACAGATGACTAAAAACATAGTGTCTTATGAATGGGACAGGGTGGGACAAAGATACAGAAGATTATGTATCAGTAGTTGTTCTTTGTCAAAATGATCTCACGAGACTAGAGTCAAGTTACAGTGTGTCAGTGGCTGATCAGACCAATGTTCTACTACAGGTCAAGCACAAACAATCCATGTGAAGACTTGGGGTGGATTTTCTAAATGTGCACATCTCATATTTCTTTTGAGCTACTTCAATTCTGCTTGGCACCTTCTCTGATGAGGGCACACCATGCTGGATGGTCTTGTGCCAGTGTGTCTCCCATGTCACAGAAGATTATGTATCTATAACTAAATAAAGATTTTGGAATGTAAGTGATGCATACACCTAAATTTTCCATAATGTATCCTGAACTTACCTAGACATTTGACCAGAGCCTATATAAATATTTAACCAGAAAACATACTTTAAAAATACCACTTAAGTAATGTTCCCAAGAAAATGCAGAAGCCAATAGCAAAATTAGTTTGGCAACCTAAAGCATGATTTTCCAAAGAATAGGCAACAGCCAGAATGCATTAACACATGCATTTTTTAAAAACTCAAGTAAAGGGGCAGCTAGGTGATGCAGTAGAGTGCTGGTCGTGGAGTCAGGAGGACCTGGATTCTAATCTGGCCTCAGACACTTGACACACTTACTAGCTGTGTGACCCTGGGCAAGTCACTTAACCCCAACTGCCTTGTCTTTCTTCCTTCAAAAAAAAATTCAAGTAAAATGAGCACTATTCCTTGAACCTAAATAGTATTACACATATGAAGCTGAGAAAATTTTTGCAGTTTGAAAGCACCTAAATATAAACCACAGGCAAGTAAATCTACATGGTCAGTATACCACACCTTCAATTAAAACAATGATTTTTTAAAAAGCAGCCAAGATGAATAACTTTGCATAAGTGGGGTGGGGCACAGAATCAACTGAGAAGACTTACTGGATGCCTTTGAGGATGGCTTCTGAGACCAAGTTAACAACAATTTTAACTATCTGGGAGTGCTCAGAGGAGGGAGGAGGTAACTAAATAAAAATAGCTCTATTCCCTCCAATAAGGAAAATGGTGAGCAGGGGGAAAGTTTTTAGCCATCAGGCCAGGACATCTTTAAAATTCTTCTCTGAGAAAGAGACCCATGCCCACAACTGACTGTCTTTAATCCTTCTCACATGGCAAGTTTTAAAAGAATCATTCCCATAGATGGAAATGAAGAATACCTAGAAAGGAGGCAGATATACAAAGGAAAGGCTTGAATATTTGGATACTACACCCTGAAGTCTAAGAACTTTTATTTAAAATGAAACTGGTATCTCTGACCTTAGCTTTGTGAAATGGAAAAACATAAATTTCTACATTTCCTCCCCACCAGTTAATGTAGAAAAATTGCTTTGCATTCTGGATTTCTATCAATTCTAAATGCCAATAGATTTACATCCTTTAAATGTCCCATTTTGCCTTAAAAAAAAAAATCAAGGATCACACTGCTCCTTTCCAAAACCAGGTCTTAAAGTCCTTACAGGTTTGCTTTTTGTTTTGTTTTGTTTTTTAAATGTGCAAGGGATATTCAACTACAAATGACATGAGGAAAAGTACATCAACAAATTCTAATGAGTGACCCAAATGGAGTAAATACATTATGTGTTAGGTCTTACTTGTCTCTTTGAAGAGCTTTGCAAAGGATTTCAAGTTTGAGGTCATTTATATTTACATCTTCCTCCTTCATAAAGGAAAAAAAAATTATTAAATCCTTATTTCAAAAGAATTATACAGATTACTTGTTTCTCTCTAAAACTTCACACCACATTCAGATTCAAGGCATGTCAGCTCCCAATTATGTACTCTTACTCTATTTTGGTTACTTCACGATAAGAGATAATTATACTTCTTGTTCAACAGTGGAATATAATTATAATCCCCCTGCTATGCCCAGGTAGAGGTTTATGTTAACTGCATACCAAGAAGAAAAAAAATTCCAAGGCCACATGTAGTTAAGGGTAGAAAGATTGTATACGCCCTAATATAAAGTCATTTTTTGAACAAAGAAAAATCATTACCATAAATCCAAAGACAGCTTCTTATTTTTCTTTGCCTTGTTAAATTATTATGAATCATTTCTTTAGTTTTGTACCTTAAAAAAGTACATATCGGGGCGGCCAGGTGGCTCAGCGAGTAAGAGCACCAGCTCCAGTGTCGGGATGACCTGGATCAAATCTGGGCTCAGATACTCAGCACCACACCCAGAAATAACTGGCCGTGTAACCTTGAGCAAGTTACTTAACCCCGATTGCTTATTAAAAAAAAAAAAGTACATATTTACACACTGGAAGTTAATGCTTTATGTTAAATATTTTTCTCTTTTCTCCTTAAAATATAATCAATCCTAGGATAACCATACCATATTAGGTCACTAAGAGAACCTTATGTGAATTTCTTTACCAGTATATGCTATGATAATATGAGAACAGTAGGAAACAAGAAGTTTAACCTAAAAAATTAGATCCTGAAAAGTCATATATAACTAGTGATTAAAATTTGTTCAATTTACTTCATATACTCAGGGCCAAGTTTCAGAAAAAATAAATATAATCAAGAATTATCAACAAAAATTTTACAAGAAATACTAAGGTCCAGTTTCTGCGGGGAACAATTGGAAATAACAAATTGCTAAAACCGATGAACATAAAGTTCATATCTGTCTAATCAGGTATGTAAGAAATAATCCAGGTGAATTTAAGATAAATTAAAAACCAATAGCTAACAGTCTTTGAGTCTCTACTGCTTTCAAGTAGTGGAACCAGGTACTGAATGTCATGTCTATATATAACTTATAGAGAGGTAATGAAAACCAAATATATATTATTATTCTATCATCCAAAAAATACATCTTGGAACAATCATTCAGGAATTTCTGGATTTATTTATTTATTTGTTCATGACATGACATAACTGAAAAAAGTCACTGCATTTTTCTTCAAGGGGAGCTGAATGATGGTTCACCATTACTAACAGTATTTAAACAAAAATTTCACACATATCTCAAACTTAGTATGTCCAAAACAGAACTCTTATCTTTTGCTTCTCAAACCTATTCCTCTCTCAAACTTCCCTACTACTACCAAAAGACACCATCAGACTTTGAATCACCCAAGTTTGCAACCTCAGTATTATCCTTGACTCTTCACTTTCACTCACCTTTAAATCCAGGTAAGTCACCAAATCTTGTCATTTCTCTTCTCTGTTCATCTCACATAGCACTGCCTTAGCTTAGGCTCTCATCACTTTTCAACTAGGCTACTGCAATAGCTTCCAATTTGTTCTCTCTGCTTTAAGCCCTTCTCTACTCCAATTCATCTACCATAAAGCCACCGAGGTGACTGTTCTAATACATAAGTCTGGATCATGCCACCCTCTTGCTGCTCAAACACACCACCAGTGGTTCCCTACTGCCCCAAGATTAAATACTCTTCTACTGGACATTAACATTTTTTCATCATCTGCCCCATCCCTACCTTTCCAATCTTAGATTTTATTCTCATCCTCACACTTTGCAACCCCACTATACTGGCTTACTTACTGTTCCGGACACATTACCCTTTATCTCCCATCTCTATGACTTTGTGATGGCTGTCCCCTGTGCCTAGAATATGCTCCCTCCTACCTGTACTTCTGGGAATCCCTAGTTTCATATAAGACATAGTTCAATGATCCAGCCATTCTGGAGAGCAATTTGGAACTATGCCCAAAGGGCTATAAAACTGTGCACATACCCTTTGACCCAGTAATACCACTTCTAGGGCTATATCCCAAAGAGATCATAAAAACAGGAAAAGGATCCACATGTACAAAAATATTTACAGCAGCTCTTTTTGTGGTGGCAAAGAACTGGAAATTGAGAGGATGTTCATTGATTGGGGAATGGCTGAATAAGTTGTGGTAAATGAATGTAATGGAATACTATTGTGCTATTAAGAAATGATGAGCAGGTGGACTTTCGAAAAATCTGGAAGACATGAACTGATGCTGCACGAAATGAGCAGAAAGATAACATTATACACAGTAACAGCCACATTGTGCAATGACTAACTTTGATAGACTTAGCTCTTAGTAATGCAAGGATCTAATACAACTCCAAAAGACTCATGACAGAAAATGCTATCCACACCCAGAGAAAGAACTATGGAGTCTGAATGCAGATCAAAGCACACTATTTGCTCTCTTTTTTGGTTTTGTTTTTTCTTTCTCCTGGTTTCTCCCATTCAGAATCTAATTCTTCTTTACAACATGACTAATGGGAAAATTTGCTTAATAAGAATGCATTTGTAGAGCTGTCTTGGGGAAGGAGGTAGAAAAAATTTTAAACTCAAAAGCTTATGGAAGTGAATGTTGAAAACTAAAATAAAACAAATTAAAGAGGAAAAAAGACATAGTTCAAGAGCTACCTTCTACAGAAAGCCTTTCATGGTCCCTCTTTCCTCCCCCCACCTTCTAGCTGCTTATATATTTCTCCTTCTCAAAACTATTTTGTATATCTTCTGTATGTAACATACATATACACATGGTCTCTCCCATCAGAATGTAAACTCCGTAAGGGCATGGACTACTTAACGATTATCTTTGTATACCAATTACTTAGCAAAGTGATTGGCACACAGTAACTACTTAATAAATGCTTATTTATTGCCTGTTTCTTACATGTCTAACAATGGCTGTAGTTGCAAACCAAAACAACTTACCAAATGGCTTATACTAAGAAAAACATCATTTTTAGTCACACATTTACCCTTACAACCACATCCATACAAGATCTCAAATGCTTGCTAGTACTGTCATCTTTGAATAACAGCTATTATTTAATCCTTCTGGCTGAAAACATGAACCTTTTGGGTAACATTTACAAATTATGTTGAAAAAGACAAACTAACTTGTCACCAATACATTCAAGTCTGAGTGAGTCACTGAGTCTCTCTGCCACTCAATTTAAGATGAAGGATTAAATTAGGTCGTCTTTTCAGCTTAGAGAGTCCATGGTTCTATGATCTATACCTTTGAATGTTCATTTATATATGATTTTCTGAAACATTATTTAAAATATCAGATCAGAGTACATTTTGAAATTTAAAAAAGGACAAATTGGTTCTCCAAAGTTTTAGGATTAAAAACATCGGGGCGGCCAGGTGGCACAGTGAGTAAGAGTGCCAGCCCCAGAGTCGGGAGGCCCAGGATTGGTTCCAGCCTCAGATACTTATTAGCACCCACACAATATAACTGGCCGTGTAACCTTGAGCAAGTTACTTAACCCCAATTGCTTTAAAAAAAAAAACATCAAGAAAGCCATCAAGCATAGAATATATATATCAGGGCATTCAAATGACAATGTGTTTCCAGAACACCTTATAGCATGCAAAATACTCCAGAAATATGTTGATAGAAGACATAGAAGTGCCAAGTTACCCTGAATGCACTTCAGTGACAGAGACAGAATAGTAAATGAGTCTCTGTGCCTTAAAAGGGAGCAGGGTATTCCCTGTCTAGCCCTTTTGTTTACTGACAGAAATGTGCTATTTCCCATTGCTGTTAAGATTATGTTTATCTTTCAATATTGTATGGATATGCCTTGTTAACCAACAAACACAGAAGCTCACAGCAACCCCATAGCATATTTCAGAACAAAACAAGCATATCTAATTCCTTTTGTATTCTTCTATCTAACTATGTCTAAGAATAAAAGTGGCAAAACTGTAATCTTCAGTGCTATAGATACATTAAAATAAAAAAAAGGATTCAAGGGACAAGTACTGTTTGTAAAAGGTGTTAAATATTAAAGAGCATGTCCTGTTACATATTAGCAACTGCTTCAAATCATAAAAGAATTGAAAAATTTACTCTATTTTGGAAGTCAAGCATCAATAGAATTGCCTTTATCTTTTTTACTGCTGTTTCTTCACTATCCTCTGACCTCCAACCCCAACTCCTTTATCCTATCACCAATCACATCTTGTCAAACCCCAAACTTGGATTATTCTCACCACCAAATACCTTTTCTACTCTCACTCAAGTTGGAGGAAATCATGAAACTGCTTACTGGGTTCACTATAAAGTTTAAATCTGATTTCCACTGGGCCCTCAATGAAGTAAAGCAATCTTTTTACATTGCCCAAATTGATTCTTTTAAAAAAAATCATAGCCACATTTTTTTTTTGCCAACCAGCAAAAATATACCTTTTCTCCCTTCCATTCTCCCAACTGAGAATGAAAGAAAAATAAAACCTCTATTACATACATGAATAGTTAAGCATAGCAAATTTCCGCACTGGCTATGTCCAAAAGATCTATGTCTCATTCTACACTCTGAGCCCTTCATATCTCTACCAGGAGGTGGACAGCATGCTTCATCATCAGTCCTATAGAACTGTGATTAGTCATTACACTCATCAGTTCATATGTCTTTCAAAGTTGTCTTGTCCATATTGTTGATATTGTACAAACTGTTCTCCTGGTTCTGTTCACTTTGCTCTGTATCAGTTAATATTAAGTCTCCCTAGGCTTCTCTGAAACCACCCTCTTTATTTCTTAGAGCACAATAGTATTCAATCACATTTGTATATCATAATTTACTTAGCTTTCTCCATTAATGTATATCCCCTTAAATTCCCATTCTTAGCTATCTTAAAAAGAGCTATAAATATTTTTGCATATTCTTAGATGGTTTTGCTTACAATTAATCCCTTACTTAATGTATCCTCCCTCTAATTCCCCCTTTTCCTTCCTGCTTTCAGTTGAGTGAAATGTATTTCTATACCTGTGTGTGTGTGTGTGTGTGTGTTTCCCTCCTAGTTCAGATGAGAATGAGGTTCATGTATCTGCTACTTCCCCATACCCTTTCCAAGTCTGCAGATGTCTACCTGTGCCTCCTGATTATGTGACATAATTTTCACTATCCTTCCTTTCCTTTCCTTTTCCCTTCCCCAGTGCATTTCTCCTCCCTTCTCTTTCCATTCTTCTCTTAAGATATCAAGCCATAACAGAACAACTCCCAAGCAGGTCTTCTGTTCAAACAGATTCCATCTATGATCCCTGATAACAACAAGGTTCAGAGGGAACAGATGTATCATCTCTCTATACTTGAATGTAAGCAGTTTATCCTTGTATGATTTTTCATCTGTGGTTACCTTTCTGTTTCTCTTGATTTCTATGCTTGAAATTCAAAGTTTCTACAAAGCTCTGGTCTTTTCATCAACAATACTTTTAAGTCCTCTATTTCATTAAAGATCCATTTTTCCTGCGTAGTATTATAATGATTTTTGCTGGCCAAGTTGGTCTTGGTTAAAAGCCTCCATCTTTTGCCTTCTGGAATACTGTCCTCTAAGCTCTCCACTCCTTTATGGTGGGGCCTGCTAAACCATGTGTTACTGGGACTCAACTCTTATCAGTGATCTGGGAAGCTCTGCTGGTTCACTGACAGAACTGAAGGTTGGTTATTCTACTTCAGGGTTCAGACTGGGCTAGAACTGAGGTCTGAGCCACACCACTGCTGCTTGCTTTTGAGCTTCCTCTTTCAGTATACTGCTAGGACCTGTGACCTTGCCTTCCCCCAAAACGCCACCCCAGGTGACAGTCCCCTCCTCAATCTGCAACATTCATCAGAAAGCATCAGTTTCCACTGCAGTACCTTGGTATGCATCTGGGACCTTCTCTTGTCCTGGTATACAGCCTCTCCCCTGTATTGGAATGTTCCGTGTAAAGGGAACTCCTGGCCAGACCCGTTTCCCCAGTGTCCACAGACCATCTCCCTATGTGAATCTGGACTGCAAAAATTACTCACTGTGACTTTTTCCTTGGATTTTTCCATCAGGATTTGGTCTAGTGCACTTTTCAGATCTGTGTTCAGGAGTTTGGGGGAGAAGCCTGATGTACTACTTTCTGCTACCTCTACTATCTATTCCATTTAACACAATGGCTATTCCAAACCTTTTCTTCTCTCAAACTACCTCCTTCCCCCATCCTCTCAGCTGAGGACCTTGTCTCCTACTTTACTGAGAACACTGACAATGTCACTGAGTTCCCTCCTCTCCCCATCCATCTCATCTCACATCCCTCTGACACAGGTCCCTCCTATCTCCTATTCTCCAGTCTCTGGTGATGAAGTGACCCTTCTACTTACCAAGGCTAACCCTCCACATGTACTCACTAAGGGTCTTCTCTCATTTTCTTGGGTAGATTTGCCCCCGTATTCATGTCCACTCTCTAATCTTCAATTTCTCCCTATCTACTGGCTTTCCCCGTGATGTACAAGATGTCCAAGCTTTCCTCTTCTTAAAAACCCTCACTAGAACCTACTACTCCCACTAGCAGCCTACTTATCTTCTCCTTTTCAGCTAAACTCATTAAAAAAGTCATTTATAATTGGTGCTTTCACTTTCACTCCTCTTTTTTTTAAATAAAATTTTATTGATCTTTTTTCCATTACCAAAATTTCTCCTAGTATCCTTTTTCTCTTCCCCCATCAGTCATCCCATATCACAATATTAAAAAAAAAAGAGAACAAAATGGAACCCCCCCCACCAGAAAAACCAATCAAAACACTAAAAAAGTCTGAAAAAATATATAATATACTATACCTGTGGACTTCCTAGCTTTACAAAGGAGTGAGATGAGGGTTCTCACTCTTTTCTAAACCTTCTGTAATTTGGGTCTCAGTCTCATCATTCAACTAAAATTCTCCAATATTACCAAGTATCTCTTAACTGCCAACTCTAAGGGCCATTTGGGGGGGGAGGGAGGGAGATGATACTCATCTTTTGTGACCTCTATGGAATGTTGACACTTTTGATCACCCTCCCCTCCTGGACACTGTCCCCTCTCTGGGTTTTCATAACTGCTCTCTTCTGGTTTCTTCTTTCCTGTCTCACTGCTCAATTTCAATGTCCTCTGCTGAATCATCATCAATGTCCTCTGCCCTCTAATTCTTACTTTACACCAAGGCTCTCTCTTGGGCTCTCTTCACTTTTCTCTTTATTACTTGGTGGTCTTGTGAGCTCCGATGGGTTTAATTAACAGCCATAAAAAACTATTCCTAGATCTATATATATTCAGCCCTATTCATTCTCCTCAACTACAGTTCCACATCAGTAATTATCTGTTAGACAGTTCAAACTAGATTTTCCATAGGTATCTTAAACTCTACATACTGAAAACAGAACTTATCATGTTTTCCCCATGCCAATCTATCCCCACCCCAACCCTATCCTTTCTCCAAACTTTCCTGATTTTGTTAAGGACATTGTCTTCTTCCTTTCAGTCACTTAGGTTTGCACCCTTGGAATCAACCTAGACACCTGCCTCACATTCAATCCACATAGCCAAACACTTGCCAGATCCTGTTCATTACATCTCTCAGTTACATCCCTTTCTCTATACGCACACAATTTCCCTTCTAGGCTCTCATTTCCTCTTTCCTGAATTGTTAAAATGGCTTAGTAACTAATGTCTCTGCTTCAAGCTTTCCCCCTTTCTAATTCACCTTCTACCTAGCTGCCAAAGTGATTTTCCTAAACACAGGTGTGACAATGTAATACCTCTGCTCAAAAAACTCCAGTCTACTAGACCTAAGAGCTCTCTATAAACTCTAGGATCAAATATAAACTACATGGCACTTTAAGCGCACCACAATCTGGCCCCTTCTTTGTTTTCCATCCTTTTTAACATATTATTCCCTTCTACACATTCTACTATCCAGGCAAACTGGCCCTGTTGCTGCTCCTCACACCTAACTCCATTTCTGACCTCTAAGCATTAGCACTGGCCATACACCATGCTTAGAATGCACTCCCTCCTCACTTCTACTTTTTGGAATTCCTGATTTGCTTCAAATCTCAGCTCTGATATCACCTTTTGAATGAGAAATTCTCTGGTTCCCTCCAGCTACTAATGCCTTCCATCTCAATATGTTTTCTATGGCTTTATATATACCTATATAATGAGTGTTATCTCTTCTAACAGAATGCAAGTTCTTGGAGGGAAAAGGAACTGTTTTACACTTTTGTCTCTGTATCCCCAAAGCCTAGTATACAATAAATATATAATAAATGCAAATGGATTAAGAAAATGAGAGAAAGGGTTACACTTAAAAAGAAGTTTGGACATTTCTTCCTTTAAAACAGCACAAAACAAATCTTGAAGATATAGAGAAATTTTGGATTGAATAACAGGGACATTTGAGGAAATGTATATAGACTACAGTGAATACTTAATGATTTAATCCTTAGGGTCTAATCAAGAGGGTGTTTTAAAGATTGCGGCATGTCCCAAAGCTGAAGTTCTAGAACTAGTACACATGAAGTATGTCAAGTAGATGTTTCAAATGGAGGGATTTTTTTGAGAACACAGAAAGAAAATGACATCTATGTAGGATATAATAAGGAAGGGAACTGGTTCCAAATGGACAGTTTTCCTGAAGGGTTAGTACCAAATATTCTTTCTTTTTTTTTTTTTAATCTATGATAAAGCTTCCTGAAGAATCATCATCTAAATGGTGAAATATTAGGTTCTCTTTATATCTGTTTTCTTCTTCATAAAGTTAAGAGATATGTAATCTGGGGGAGGCTAGGTGGCGCAGTAAATAGAGCACCAGCCCTGGAGTCAGGAGTACCTGAGTTCAAATCTGGCCTCAGACACTTAATACAAAACTAGCTGTGTGACCTTGGGCAAGTCACTTAACCCCAATTGCCCTACCTTCCCCCCTCTAAAAAGAAAAAAAATATACATAATCTGACATTTGGTAAGGGATTTCAAAGGGATATTCTTTTATTGTGTGTGATCGTTTCAACTGATTTTCCTTGATTTACCTCATCGATGTAGTCTAGCAAGTCTAGAGCTTTCTTGAAGTCATACTCATTGGCTCTTCTGTTTTCTTCACATATGTACAGCTATGGAAAAAAAAATGAGGTAGAGGATTATTTTTAGTAAGATAATAGGATAGATGACAGCTTATCCTTATCCCCAGAGCTTAACATAGTGCCTGGCACACAGTAGGTGCTTAATCAATGTTTACTGAAATAAAGAAAGATCCACAGAAGGTCATCAAGTCCAACACCCTCATTTTACAGATGAGGAACCCAGAGAGGTTAAATGATTTGCTCAATGTGATCCAGGTGACATATAAAAAAGCTGGGATCTAAAAGTAAGGTCTCTGACTCCAAATTCAGCATTGTTCCCAACTATATCACAACATCACTCCATGGAGGCTTCTGGAACAATTAGATACAAAGAAATGGCTGTAAGACTGTGTAAAATACATACATTGATCAGCTGTGGTGCAGTCAATACTGGCATTGTACTGAGATTAAACTGTTTCTCAGTTAGTAGCTGCTCAGGCAGGGTCTCCTGATGTAGCAGAAAGTGTTCTTGCTCAGACATTTCTGGAATACAAAGGAAAAAAGAAGAAATATCAACATAACTTCCAGGTCTGTTTTGTTGTAGCAAAAATTTGAAGTTTTTTTTAAAAAGTAAGTTCAAAGACTCTTAGATCTGTTCTTGTATGTATGGTTTAATTAATATACAAAGTGGACAGGAACACGGGCAAATGATATATCTGTAAAAGGCTCTTATTACAGTGCCTGGCACATAGTAGGAACTATAAAATACTTAATTCTCTTCCCTTTTCTTCATTATCCCCTGGGCAACGCCAAAGTCAGACTGTTGAAGGTAAGTGACAACCAGGCTAACAATTATCCCATATTCACAAATGGTAGTTTCATTTACATAGTTTTGCTTTTTTTTTTTCCTGCAAAAATGCTTTCCCCCAATAAGGTTATTACTGCATAATTTCATTAAAATGAGGAAACAAGAGAGACTTGTCCATGTTACCTAGGATAAGAATACAAAAAGGTTATAAGAAATAAAATAATTGGAGCACAAATACTAAATATCAAACTATCACCATTAAGAGGTTTGGGGAATCAGAATATTGATTTATAGGCTACTAGTCCTGAAAGCATTCTCATTACATGACATAGTAAAGGACAGTGTTAAATTTAAGGGGATTCACGAAGATGTCTAAGGAGAACAAAGGAAAGAAATTGAAATAAATATTCATTTAAATTCTTTAGGTTTTGAACACATTAAATCATGGCAGAATCTGAAACACTTGCTTCCTCTTTCATAGTATTAACTATGTCTACAAACTGTATATACTTTAAAACTAAGATGGCCATTTCTTGACAATTATAAAGTACAAAATTTTTAGAATTTTTATGAAGGATACAAAAAAATAATATGGAAAACACCACCAAGTTATAAGCTGTACAGGAATTTCTTATTATTTCAAAATCATATTCACAACTGTGGTTATGATTTCAAATCATAAAATTTAATCCTATCATGATGAACTAACAGCAAAGACTATACATGAGTTTGCTTAACTGTGTACTTTGCAGGAAAGTGTAGAAAAGTTGTCTTAAGAGTCTATTAAATGTAATTATGACATGGTAGAACAAAATGATACATATTTTTTCTAAAAAAGATGGAAATATTTCAAGAAAATTCAATTCAGCAAGCATTCATTAAGTGACTACCACAAACAAAACACTATGGTTGGCACAGAGGATTAAAAAAAAAAACAACACAAAAAAGCATCTGCCCTCAAGAAGCGATGAGGACAAAGAAGAGACAGATACAAAGAGCTCTAGGAAATGTCTGAGGATGGAAGCAGAAAAGGCAACATCGAAGAAATGTCACCTGAGCCAAGTTTTGAAGAAACATAAAGGTTCTGAAAGCCTAAGGTGAGGAATATGCAACGGCTTGTGCCAAACTGATCGAGTCAAAGTAAAATGTTTTATTCTTGGAATACAGAAAATTGTATCCCAAAGAGATCAAAGAAGAGGAAAGAGATCAAGTAAGGGGACACCCAATAACTGGGGAAGGTTAAACAAATTATGGTGCATGAGTACAATGGAATACTATTATTACACCATGGTTTCAGAGAAACCTGGGAAGATTGTATGAACTGACGGAGTGAAGCGAACAGAACCAAAACAACACATAATAACAGGAACAATGTAAAAAAAAAATCTTTGAGAACTAAATACAATGACCAATAGACTCTTGATAAAGAAGCAAAGAAGAACCTGGCAGAGACTCATGGGACTCATGGGAAAGAATAAGACAATAAGACATACATATTTGAATATGCTCAATATAGGAATTTGTTTTGCTTGACTATGAACACTTGCTCCAAAGAGTTTTTCTTTTTCTCAGTTGGGGATTGGGGGTGGATACAGTTTCAAAAAAAAAGCAAGATTGGTACTGAAGCCTTTGCTAAATGCACTGAACAGAAGGAAATACAGTTAAGCAGGACAGCTCTGAAAATTACATGCAGAACTTATATATTTAAAAGGAAAAGCAAGGTAAAAATAATGGAAATTCATGTTTAAGCCTATTCCTGTTCTACTTGATATAAAGAAATATTCACCGTATTTAGACTAAGTTTAGTCAGTATCTATTACATAAAGAAGTTAATAACTTTATTATAGTGAAATATTTATGAATACCTGCAAATTATTCATTCTACATTGAAGGTAATTATTAGCACACCTAATTTATAAATGTGTTTAATCCATATGAATTTAAAATGTACTTGTGAATTTATTTTTCAATGAGCAATAAGCTATAGATCTTAAAATTAAGGACTGATATTTAAGATATATAGGAATATATACACTGAGTCTAAGGACAAACATTTCCCTTAAAAGAAAAACTGATTAGTGCTGAATGGAAGGTATACAATTCAATGACAATGGAAAACAGTCCTTTGACACTAAAATAATTAACAAGCCTTGATTTGGCTCTTTTCATTCCTCACCCTCACATTTAACCAGTTAACATGTTCTGCAGATTCTATCTGCACATCTTTTCTGACCATCACCTCCTTTCTACTCATATTACTCCCTCCTTCAGGCCTTTACCTTTCACTTAGACTACAGTAATAGGTTCGCTGGTCTCCCTCTAGTCTCCTTCTCCTTTCTAGTCATCCATCGCACCATTTCCACAGCAGTCGGCCTGGGGCACAAGTATGACCATGTCATTTCCTTGTTCAGAAATCTTCAGTGGCCCACAGGTTAAAATATAAGCTCCTAGCCTGGCACTCCAGACTCTCTACCACTTGGATCCTTACTCCCCATTACTCACATCCATATGCTCTCACTTCAGACAAGCTGCACCATCAGCTACTCCACAAATTCACAGAAGCCTTTGCAAGGCTAGGAACGGCAGCCTTACTCATCTTTACTTTTCAGTATCTTCCTCTTCCCTCAGGGTTCAACTCGGGTGCTTTTCTCTCCACAAACAGCCTTCCCGGATTTCCCAACCTCAAAAGGCTAGTTCCCTCCTCACATTTTCCTAGACACCTTGTCTGTGTCTCTCCTTTGTACACGTCACTGTTTTGTGTCATATTTATCTGTGTACAAGTCATATCCCTGCAAGAAGAAATGTGAGCTCCTCTGGGGCAAGGGAAATATCACACCCACGATGCACTTTCACAGGAATCCATGATCACAGTACAACTATTCTGATATTGATTTAAAATCTATATCCTGAGACCAGCAGAGGGCCTCATAGATGATGGGAACAGAGACAAGAACTAGGCCTATGATTTCATCAGCAATGGAAGTTACCTGTACCAATGCAGGTCAAAACTCTGTAGAGTTTTGGCAAAGGTCCCCCAGTCATTATGTGTCAGAGGCAGGACTTGAATCCAGGTCTTCTGGCTCTGAGGCCAGCTTGCTCTCCACTATGCCATGAGGCCTTTGCTAATAAATGCTGGCTGAATGGAATTTATTAAATTGTTTCTTCTGCCCTCCAAAACATTCAGTCCGTTTTTTACCTTCAATTTTTTCTTGAATTAAATCCTCTGAAAAATCTGAAGCTAATGCAGCTAATTTACTCAGGCCAAGAAGTGTTTTCTTTTTTGCAAAGTAACGACTCTCCATATTTGCCAAGCCCAGAAGTGTTGTATGAGCCTAGAACAAACCAAAACACAAGAATAGGTTAAGAAAATAGGTAATAAATTATTACTTTGAGGAAGCTAACATAAAGAATGAAGAAAATTCAAATATACAACTTCTTTTTACTTTATACAGAATCATAGATTAAGATCTGGAAGGAACCTTAGACGTCAGAAAGTCCAACTTCTTCAATTTACAGATGCAAAAACCTATATAACATGAGATTCAACTACCTGTCAAGGACAAAAAGAATAAGTTTATGAGGAAAGATGTGAACTCAGGTCTTCTTGACTAAAACTTCGGTGACTTATTTATTTCATTATTCCTGTCTCATTTCTATCAAGACTCATCAACATAAGCATGCCTTTTTTACTAATCTGGAAAGTGAGGACCCTTCAAGGATCCATACTCCACTATGCTGAAGAGCCAGGACTAGGACCTAGACAAGAAGTGGGGAACGCAGCTGCAGCCTTGAGGTCACATTCGGCCTTCTAGGTCCTTGGGTGTGGCCTTTCTACTGAATCCAAGTTTTATAGAACAAATCCTCTTAAACGTCTATGAAGTTTGGATTCAGTCAAAGGGACATACCTGAGTGCCTAGAGGGCCACATGGGGCCTTGAGGTTATAGGATCCCCCATCACTGACCTATACTTTAGTATAGCATTTTACCAAATTTGTCCAAATATAAACTGGGCTAGGAGTCTAATAATATTCACTATAAACCCAAATAAATAGGTTCCAATTTTTCTGGGGTTTTATGTGACAACTATTTCTTCTCTTTGCTATCACAGAGTAGTTGTTAGTTGCCTGGGAAAGGCTGGAAGTCAGTTCTCTTGAACCTCAACACAGAATATCTGGTAACCAACATCAATAAATAAGACAGATGAGACACCTAGAGCTTCTTTGTGAAAAGAGGTAAATTATGAATTATTTATGTTGATATTTTGACAAGCAAAAATCAAAACTACATCTATCTGTCCTGTAAAAAACACTGTTTACCTTCTCAAAGTCCTGGCTGTTGATTTCATGTAACCAGCTGAGGTGCTCGTGGGCCTGCAAAAAATTTGTCAGCTGTCCATGCTGAGAAATGGGCTGTGATAATAGCTTGCCACGCTTTCCCTTCTCCAAATACCAACGGAAGAGGAAATCTGAAAAATTCTATTAGAAATAAAGCCAAGAACACATTAACATATACTAAGTACATTTTGAATAAAAGATATGTAAGAATAAAATGCCATTTATTCACAAGGTTTATTTGGTCCCCAGAACAAAAATGTTCTAAAAATCTGTTTGATCTATAAGTTACACAATGAGAGAGCTGGAAGTTACTTTTGCAGTGATCCAAGCTAATGTCCTCATTTGATAGGGGAGAAAATAAGGCCCTGAGAGGCTAAGGAACTTGCCTAAGGCCACAAAGCTGACAGTGATGCCAAAGCTAGGGCCTGGATCTTCTGACTCTTCAAGCAGTTCTCTCTTCCATATATCCTACTAACCAAAAATGCTTAATCAAACAATGACCACTGAGAAAACAAATACAAAGGTTAAAGTTTCTTAGAAACTGCAGATTATTGTGTCTAATCAATGAAAGAAGTCGTTGCACCTTTGAAAGTGTGTCCATCCTATGTTAAGGAAATGTGTTTTTAAGAAGCAAAATTGTCATGTTTCATACACACACTTGTGTGGGGAGGAGAGGTCATGGTGTGATGGAGAGAAAGTCAGGCCCAGAGCCAGTAAGAATGGGGCTCAAGTCCCACTTCTTTGTCACCCCAAGCTGTGAAATCATTTAGCCACTAAGACCACTGTAAAAGGTATCCTGGTAAAGGGAATTTCCTCACCAGAGGGTTCCTGAGACCAGTGAAATCTTATCTCTATTGCTGTATGTCTATCTATGTAGGTATGCATCAAGATCACAGATCTAGAATTGGAACTGTGCATCAGAAGCTAGTTAGGATTACCCCCCCCCCATGTTTTACAGAAAAGGAAACTGAGGCCCAGGGAGGGTGAGTGACTTGCCAAGGTCACACAAGGAGCAGGTTCTCCGAAGAACCCGGGTCCTGGGACTGCAGCGTGGTGCTCTTCCCACTGTCCCATGCTGCCTCCCTCGTGGAGCAGATGACGGCCTCGTTTGCCCATCCGTATACTTAAAAGGCTATCTGCTGCTTCAATTATTTGGGAGCTTCACTCAATCTATTCAAAACAAAACTCATGATCTCCTTCCCCTAAAAGCAACATTTTTGATAAGGGTATCACCATCCTTCCAGTCACTCAATTTTGCAACCATGGGATCATCCTCCAATTGTTCTCCCTCCACATTCAAGAAGTTGTCAATTTTTGCCAATTCTACCACAAATTACCTTGCATCTGTCCCCTTTTCTAACACAGGCATCACCGGAGGTCAAACCCTGATTACCGCTTGACAGCTTTACTATTACAACCTCCTGACTTCCAAGTCTCTCCTTCTTCTCTAATCCATCCATCATAGCCCCCAAAATAACCTTCTTACAACATAAGCCAAATCATGTCACCACCTTGCTCAACAACCTTTAGCTACTCCCTATTGCCTCCAGAATAAATGAATATAAATACAACTGTTTAGCATTTAAAGAAATCCCTTTATTTTTTCCAATTTATTTATCTTTTTAGTTTTCAACATTCATTTCCACAAGATTTTGAGTTACAAATTTTTCTCCCAGTCTTTCCCCTACCCCCACCCCGAAATAGCGAGCCTACTGAATACTCCTTGTCCCAATCTGCTCTCTCCTATATCCTTCCCCATCACCCTGCTAACTTTCTAGTAGGGCAAGATGGTTTTCTATACCCCAGTGCCTGTGTATCATATTTCCCAGTAAAAAACAATTTTTTTTATAACATTTGTTTTTAAAACTTTGAGTTCCAAATTCTTTCCCTTCTTACCCACCCCCACTGGGAAGATAAGGAATTCAACATAGGTTGTATATGTGTAGTTACACAAAACATTTGCATAGTAGTTATATTGTGAAAGACTAACTATATTTCCCTCTATCCTATCCTGCCCCCCATTTATTCTATTTTCTCCTTTGACCCTGTCCCTTTTCAAAAGTGTGTGTTTCTAACTACCCTACCCCCCCCCCTCCAATCTGCCCTCCTTTCTATAATCTCTCCTCTCATCCCCTTCCCCTCTACTTTCCTGTAGGGTAAGATACCCAATTGAGTGTGTATATTATTCCCTCCTTAAGCCAAATTCAATGAGAATAAGGTTGACCCATTTTTCCTTTCACCTTACTGCTCTTCCCCTCCACTGGAACAGTTTTCTCTTGCCTCTTTTATATGAGATAATTTACCCTAATCTATCTCTCCCTTTCTCCTTCTCCTAATATATTCCTCTCACCTCTTGTTTTTTAGATATCATCCCTTCATATTCAAATCATCCTGTGCCCTCTACATATATACGTGTACATACATATGAACACACTCACATATATATTTATACACACATACACCCTCCTATACATACATATATATTCCCTTCAACTATCCTCATATTGAGAAAAGTCTCGAGTTATAATAATCATTTTTCCATGTAGGAATGTAAATAGTTCAACTTTAAGTAAGTTCCTTAGGATTTCTTTTTCCTGTTTACCTTCTCATGCTTCTCTTGGTTCTTGTATTTGAAAGTCAAATTTTCTGTTCAATTCTGTTTTTTTCATCAAGAATGCTTGGAGGGGCGGCCAGGTGGCGCAGTGAGTAAGAGCACCAGCCCCAGAGTCTGGAGACCTGGGATCGGTTCAGGGCTCAGATACTTAACACCCACACAAAAATAATTGGCCGTGTAACCTTGAGCAAGTTACTTAACCCCAATTGCTTTGGAAAAAAAAAAAGAATGCTTGAAAATCCTCTATTTCATTGAATGGCCATATTTTCCCCTGAAGCATTATACTCAGTTTTGCTGGGTAGGTGATTCTTGGTTTTAATGCTAGCTCCTTTGACCTCTGGAATTTTTTCAAGCCTTTCAATCCCTTAATGTAGAAGCTGCTAGGTCTTGTGTTATCCTGATTATGTTTCCACAATACTCAAACTGTTTCTTTCTGACTGCTTGAAGTATTTTCTCCTTGACCTGGGAACTCTGGAATTTGGCTGATATTCCTAGGAGTTTTCTTCTGGGGATCTTTTTCAAGAGGTGATCAGTGAATTCTTTCCATTCTATTTTGCCCTCTAGTTCTAGGATATCAGGGGCAATTTTGCTTAATAATTTCTCGAAAGATGGTGTCTAGGCTCTTTTTTTGATCATGGCTTTCAGGTAGTCCAATAATTTTTAAATGATCTCTCTTGGATCTATTTTCCAGGTCAGTGGTTTTTTTTCCAATGAGATATTTCACATTGCCTTCTATTTTTTCATTTGTTTAGATCTGTTTTATAGTATCTTGATTTCTCATAAAGTCATTAGCTTCTAATTGCTCCAATCTAATTTTGAAGGAATTATTCTCTTCAGTGAGTTTTTGAAATTCTTTTTCCATCTGGCAAATTTGGCTTTTTAAGGCAGTCTTCTCTCCTCATTGACTTTTTGGGCCTCTTTTGCCTTTTGAGTTAGTCTATTTTTAAGGTGTTATTTCCTTTAGTATTTTTTGGGGTCTCCTTTAGCAGGCTATTGACTTGCTTTTCATGATTTTTTTGCATCATTCTCATCTCTTCCCAATTTTTCCTCCACTTCTCTTACTTGATTTTCAAAATCCTTCCTGAGCTCCTCCATGGCCTGTAACCAATTTATATTTTTCTTGAAAGCTTTTGATGCAGGAGTTCTGACTTTATCTTTCTCCCATTCCATGCTTTAATCCTTTTTGTCCCCAAAAAAGGATTCTATGGTCTGATTTTACTTCCCCTACTTGATTATCTTGCCAGCCAATTACTTGACTTTTGAGCTCTTTGCCATGGTAGAACTCTGCTTCCAGAGTGGAGAGAGCTTTGTCTCAAATAACTGGGGTTTTCACAGCTGCCAGAGCTATTAGGAGGGATTCCTCTCTACAGCCCCCAAAAGCCCTGGCACACTGGCCACATACCCCAGGACCACCACCCAAGACCATGATCCAGATCCAAGCATGTTAAAGCAAGAGTGATTACCCTCTGAATGGCTGCTTGGTCCCCTTACAATCTGCAGGCCAGGAGCTCTGGAGGCAGACACTGGGCAGCAACTGCAAACACCATGGCTCTGCCATGACCTCACTCGTCTGTCACTCTTCCAACAGAGTTTCCCAAGGACCTTTTACTTTCTCTTTGGCATTTATGGGTTCAGAAGTCTGAAAACTGCCAAAGCTGCTGGTGATTCACTCTCCTGAAGTCTGCTCAGGCTAGCTTGTGTTGCTGGTTGGGGCCACCCTGGGGTCAGAACTGGCAGCTCACAGGGGAATGCGCTTGGCTCTCAGTCTGGTGCAATAGACCCTTTAGCCTGCGAGGCTGCCTTCAGCGGAAGATTTGTTTTTCTCTGTCACTTTGTGGGTTCTGTAGCTCTAAAATTTCTCTAGTCATTTTTTTACTGGTATTGGAATTGGTTGGAGTGGGAGTTCACACCAAGTTTTTGCCATCTGGGCAAGAAATTCCTTTAGAAAACCATCTCAAAATACTTTCCCAGGCTTAGGCTGAATAAATCCTCATCACAGTCCCAGTCAAAGTGTCCTACCTCTTCTACATTCACCACTTCCTCCTTCCCCTTGTGCCTTTGTCCCCTCGTTCCTTGAATGCGCCTCACCTCACCTCTGCCTCAGAACACACTGATCTGATCCAATTCAATCCAACCTAACAAGTATTTGTTAAATACCTTCTATAGAGCAAGATAAGACAAAAGAGAAAACAGCCTCTTTCTTCAAAGAGCTTACATTTCACCAGAGGAAGATGACATGTCAACATTCAACTCCCCTACTACTTCCTCCAGGAATCTTTTCTCTAATTCCTCTAGTTGTTAATGCTCTTTCCCCCATCACACACACACACACACACACACACACACAAGTATATACACATACATATAAATATATTATACATATATGAATGTGTATATATACACATATATACATATATTACACATAGTGTATCTATATACATATCTATATATATCTACATATATATATAGAGAGATATATAGATATTAATGTACGTGCCTCTATCTTCATTTCTAAGCAGGTAGGTGGCTAGAGAGTAGGATTTGAAGTTGGAAGACCTGAATTCAAATCCTGCCTCAGACACTAGCTGTGTGACCCTGTGCAAGTCACTTAAACACTGCATGCCTCAATTTCCTCACCTGTAAAACTGGGATAATAATGACACATACCTCCTAAGTTAATGTGAAGACAAACAAGACAATCTGTAAAGCACTTTGCAAATCCTAAATAAAGCACTATAGAAACGCTAGCTATTATTATTATTATTGTTATTATTACACCCCTCCCCTCCAAAAAAAAAACTGCCTTGAAGACAAGGACTACTTTTTGTTTTGTCTTTTTCCCCCCTTTTTTGGAGGGGGGAAGGCAGGGCAATTGGGGTTAAGTGACATGCCCAAGGTCAGATGCTTAGTAAGTTAAGTGTCTGAGGCTGGATTTGAACTCAGGTCCTCCTGACTCGAGGGCTGGTGCTCTATTCACTGTACCACCTAGCCACCCCTTTGTTTTGTCTTTACAAACTGAGAGGCTATCACAGTGCCTTGCAATAGGTTCTTAATAAATGACTGATCGAGTGCTTTAGGATAACTGTACTCTCAAGGTTTTTTTTCTAAACTTTTAGGGGAGAAAAAGATAGGCAGCGTTCCCCTTTTTTTTTTTTTGCTGCATCTCATGGAGAACTGATTCTTCTGTTTTCTATAGGAATTTAAAAATAAAAAGAAAACCAAAAAAGGTACCCTCTCTCTGAAATGTCCAAGCTTAGAGGACGAAATATCCTCAAAACCTCAGCAAATTTCAGCTATGGTTCCATTACAATGAAATGACCCCTTTAACTTATTTAATAATTTCAAGATACTGTTAACAAAATGATTATTCACAGTAATGCAACTTGCTACAGAACTGCCCAACCTGTCAGAGCCACAGAAACCCAGCAGAGCTCTAGAAAGAAAAGTGTCACCACAGCTGACCTGACCTCCTGGCCCTGTGTCAATGGGCAAGATATTTAATCTTTCTCAGCCTCGACTTCCTTTCCTGTAAAAGGGGATGATACCTTTATTACAGAGCTTAATCATATCACTGACAGGAAAGCATTTTGTGAATCAAAAAGCACAATAAAAAGCAATTTGTTCTTAGGGTCAATTATTATTATCTTTGAAAAGAAAAGGGGAAAGGGAATAGGAATTTGCATTATTTATTCAGAGCCTACATTAAGTGTCAAGCACTCTTCTAAGCACTTTACAGGCAAGTGCTGTTATTATCCTCATTATACAGACAAGGAAAACTGAAGCAGACAGAGGTTAAATGACTTGTCCAGGGTCATACAGCTAGTCTGAGGTTGAATTTGAACTCAGGTCTTCCTGACTCTAGACCCTTTGCTCTGTCACCTGTGCCACCAGCTGCCTGGTGCAAGAGAAAGACAACTTACAGTGGAAAGATCATATGGAGTCAGAAGACCTACATTCAAATCCTGGCCTTGTATATTACTGAATGACCTTGGGCATGTCCCTGAGCTTCTCTGGGTCTCACTTTCCTCCTCTATATAAAATGAAAGGATTGGACACTTAGATTGGACTTCTAAGCAATTAACCAAAGATGCTCTAAGTATAAAATTCATGAAGTTCAAATTAGATAACATACATCAAGTCTAAAGTACCATACAAATGTAAACTACTACTATGATTCACCCCTTTTAGGAGTAAAGAGGGCAAACATTAAATATGGAAGCTGAGTTTTCTAAAAGCAGGGTAAACGTATTTTTGGGGGGGTTTTTTTTTCTTTATAGAAGTTGTAATTTGCCAAACAAATTAGAAGACAATTTGGAGAAATTAATTAGGTTTTAAAATGAATAGGGAGGCCTCATTAGAAAGGGGGAAAAGATAAAAAACAATTCACTTTCTTTTAATGGGCTACCAAGTTCTGAGTCTAAAATGAAGTACCAAGGTTTAATATTAGGGGGCTGGAGCATTGTTATGTAACTGGGAATTTCAGTGTCTCGAAGACACAGTTAGGTTCCATGAACCAATTAAACATAACTAGTAGTGCTAACAAGAGAAAACCTTTAAGAAGATGGTCAAATATGAGAAAAGCAGGCTCAAAATTTTCCCTCTAAGCATCCTTTTATGCATATGTAGTTTCTCATACTGTATAAGTGTTCATGAAGCACAATGACTTCTGCTATACTATTTTTCTTTTCAAACAAACATTAGATTTAAAATGTTGAGCTTATGCTGTAAGATTCTCTGTGTAAATATTAAACTGGGTTACCTGATCAGCAAACTGAGTCATGTAACGTTGTAATCTGGTCTGGTTATCAGTTTGCTCACACATTTGAACCAAGATATCAAAGTCACAGTATTTCTCTGCTAAAGAAGCAGCCCACTGGTGCTGTCCAAGAGAAACTATTAAACCAAAAGGAGAAGAAAAAATGTGTTAAGCAACTACTTATGTTAACTTGGAGAGAAAAGCATAACTGCACTATTTAGGTAGAAATATTTATATGAGTTCAGTACTTTCAGTAATTTCATCTTTGTAAGAAATTTATATGTAAGTCCATCTCTGATCTATTTTAAAATTAAATTGTTAAGTAATGAGAAGTTTAGTTAATGGATTTAATTTCATGTGCTATACAAATTCATGATAGATACAATCAGTCCAATTATATTTGGAAAATAAATTATTGTTAATTCATGATTAGTTTCAATTAGGGAAATTACATTAAGCTGCAAATAATTTTTTTTTTTGCTTTCTGGAGGGCAATTGGGGTTAAGTGACTTGCCCAAGGTCACACGGCTAGTTTGTGTGTGTGTGTGTGTGTGTGTGTGTGTGTGTGTGTGTGTGTGTGTTGTGTCTGAGGCCGAATCTGAACTCAGGTCCTCCTGACTCCAGGGCCGGTGCTCTATTCACTGCGCCACCTAGCCGCCCTAGCTGCAAATAATTTAACCAAAGAAATTTTAGTAAACGTGTAGCTTTCTCTTTCTGCAAATATACACAAGTACTTACGAAGAGGAGACAAGATATCTGCTCTTTTCTGAATATACTCCATTTCCAGATTGTTGTATCTTTCCTGATCACTGGGTTTGTCCACAGATTTAAGCTGAGAAACATAACTATCGAGGTAAGAGTCAATTAGTGCTACAAGCTGCTCAGTCAGGATGTTTCTCAGATTGGTATCTACTTGAGGATAAACCACCTTCAGAACAATTCCATGTTGTCGCACTATTGCAGTTCGTACACCAGCAGGGCCACTGGTTGCTTCAAATCAAAGAGGAAAAAAAATTCAGAAAAGAAAATAATCGTGTGAGACACAAAAACTAAATGGTTACACCAGGCAGGCTTCAAATAACAGCATTCAAGGCCAGTTTCTAACCATATCTAGAGGTGATCGGCAAATCATTTTTATTGGCACTTTGCTTTCTGTGTTCAGCAATTCTGGGCAGTTTTTTACATTATTTCTTGCCTTACAGTGTACAGGTTTTTTGATTTGTAGTGTTTTTCTTGGGGACCTAAAATCCTTAAACTGTCTATACATCCTTCCTTCGAGACTGCTATATTTTACTTATAAAAGCATATACCAGGATTTCTTTTAATGATACCGCTTTCTCCCCCTCATTTTCTACATTATCCTTTATTTCTGTGTAGTTCCATTCCCAATCAATCATTCTTTCTTTTGTTTCCTTGGTGAAACGTGCCACCATGTATTCAAGTTTTTCTACTAAACCAATAATTTCTGCTGTATAGACCATAAATTCTGTTCTCACAATTCTTATTTCTCTTTTAAATATTTCAAGAACACCATGATGGATTCCATGCTCTCTTGGGAATCCACAGGGTCCTCATTTAATCAGGTGTTAATTCATTTTCCTTTGTCTTTTGCATATTTAAACCTGGATATCTGGACTCTTTTATCTGATCTGGAGGTCATATTCCCTTCTGTTATTATTATTTTCCTTGTTATCTGGTTATGCTTAAAGCCTCTGGGGTTTTTTCCTCCTGAGATCTTTGGCAATTTTATTCTTTTCCCCATATTTTTCCCTATGACTCACCTTCTGACTTCTTCCCCTTTGATAATGGTTCCCCTGGGGACTAGATAGATATCAAAGCCATATTTGCATCCTCCCATATTGGACAATTTATACTTCCCCAGTTTTGATCTCTGTTCCAACTGGCCCCAGTTTGATGCTAGGCTCTCTTCCTCAGGCTTAGTGAAATTTTACACTTTGTCAACATATGTCCCCTGCCTCAATTCTTTTGCTCCTCGGTTCTCTCTAGCTGAGCTCTCTGTTCATACTTAGTGCTACTGTGATGCTGTTCCTGTCCTAGCAAGCATGTAAGGGTGGGAGCAGTAGAATTTTGAATTTGTCTTTACAAAACTAGCTTATGGAAAAATATAAACTCGTGGATAAAATAATCATTAGAAATAAAATGTTTTAACAAGTAATAATAAAAACTAGATTCATGTGCCTAATTTTTAGAAGCTTACCTGTCCAAGGAACATATTCAGGTTCTTTTTCTGTGAGTTCTTCCATTCTATATAAGTTATTTCTATTTTGACGATACTGACTGGCTGCTTGTAGCATATCCTGGGAAAACAAGAGATTACCATTTTCTGAAAATGGAAATTCAATATATTTTTTATTTTAAGCTGAAACAGAAAAAAATCTAACTATGCTAGTAACACCTATTAAGATATGTGTACTTATGGGGTGGCTAGGTGGCGCAGTGAATAAAGCACTGGTCCTGGAGTCAGGAGGACCCTGGAGTCAAATCTGGCCTCAGACACTTGATATACTTACTAGCCATGTGACTTTGGGCAAGTCACTTAACCCCAATTGCCCTCTCAAAAAGCAAAAAAAAAAAAAAAAGAAAAAAAAGATGTATACTTGAAGAAAAAAATTCCCTATACTTTACATTTCTATTACCACGAATTTCAATTTTTAAAAAAAATACATAAAACTGGAAATATAAGCACCTTACAAAGAATTTTTTTTTTTTGCCTTTTGGAGGGCAATTGGGGCTAAGTAACTTGCCTAAGGTTACACGGCTAGTTTTTTATGTGTGTGTGTTAAGTGTCTGATGCCAGATCCAAACTCAGGTCCTCCTGACTCCAGGGCTGGTGCTTTACTCACTGCATCACCCAGCTGCCCCAAAGAAATTTAATTAAAAATTAAACAGATTATATTTTTGTGCATATGCCAGAATATTCTCAAATCGATGTGATCTCATCAATGTGGATATTCCTTCCAATGACGCTTATTGCAAGTCAGCCAAACCAGCCAAGTCTGTGCAGCTCTTGTCCATGCCCTCATATAAATTCATCAAAAATGGTCAGCCCAAAATGTTGGCGATCTGCTTCACTTTCTCTTGACATCAAGACGCCAGTGGTATAATCGAGCTGCCTGTATGACACTGCTCACTCTCATCACGTGACTACTTCATCTTTTCTTCCTGTCTTATTGACAACTTTTATTCCTATTCTTCAAAGCACTATACTGTGTATGTGGTACAGCCTATTCAAATCCCATATATTGCCCTCTATACAATATTCTTTTTTTTTTTTTGCTTTTTGGAGGGCAATTGGGGTCATGTGACTTGCCCAAGGTCACATGGCTAGTTTTTGTGTTAAGTGTCTAAGGCCGCATTTGAACTCAGGTCCTCCTGACTCCAGGGTCGGTGCTCTATTCACTGCGCCACCTAGCCGCCCCCAATATTCATTTTCAATTCTTTCAAAATTAATGTGTTACATGTCTCTCAGTCATACATTAACAGACAATTCTCACTTTACACAAATTCATATGCAAATTCAACTTTATGTAAAGTATTGTGAAAGATTAGTTGAGGATAACATTGTTTGCTGTCCTCAGATATATGAGAGAAAAAAGGGAACCACTGTCCAAATGAATTTCATCATAGGTATCTCAGCATCATAAAAAAAAGTTGTGCAGCTAACCAGCAGTGATAAAGGCTAGATGCAGTGAGTGGGGAAGGGGTAACATTTTGCTCACTTATATTTATTTTACCATATAGTATTGTACATTCTTTATTATTGACTTTACCTTTCTTTTCATAATTCTGTTTATCATCATGCTATAGCATTTAATATATCTGCACTTCAGCACATTTTGTGATTAGCACAAAGGTGTTATTTTGTGTATGTCTTTGTTAGAGACCTGGGAAAGACTTCAGCTTAAAAAGGCAAAGGTCTCCCACTGTAGCAAGGCCATCTCCAGTCGTCCTGATTTGTATCTTGCTACTGGACCCAGACTCCAAAGGAGAAAGTGAGGCTGGTGACTTTGCACAGCCCTCTCTCACTTAAAGCCAATTCGATTATAAGTCATGACATCACTTTCTTGATACTATGGTCCTCTTCAAAAACAGAAGGACAAACAACAAGTGACATGGGGGTGGGCACAGAGACAGTTTTGCATTATATAAAATCACTTTACACAGAGGTCTACAAACTGGTCCACTTACTTAAAGTGAGAAATGTCTGTATTTTAAAAGTTAAGCCTGATTCCAGAAGCCAAGGGTCTTTCAAAGAACTTTATAATTTCCTGAAAGCAGGCCTAACTGCTTTCTTCCCCTAGTTTTATTTATTTATATTTTTGCTCTCTTTTTGATCCCCACAACAATTCTTGGAGGTAGGGGCTAATATAGCCCCATTTTACAGAAGCAACACTGGGTAAGAAATTAATTGGCTTGACTGGAGTCACACAGCCAAGTGTGAGCATCTAGAAAGTACAGTGGATAGAATGCTAAGCCTGGAGTCAGGAAGACCAGAATTCAAATTCAGCCTAAGACACTTACTAGCTGTGTGACCCTGGGCAAGTTACTTAATCTGTTTGCTTCAGTTTCCTCATCTGTAAAGAGGAGATAATAACAGTATCTACCTCCCAGGGGTGTTGCCAGCATCAAATGAGTTAATAATTGTAAAGTGCTTAGCAAGTTCCTGGCACATAGTAAGCATAACATAAATGTCAGCTATTAGTGATAGCAGGTATCTAAGGCAGGAATCAAATTCAGTTTCTCCTGACTCCAAGTCTGGTACTCTATTTAATACATCACCTAACTACCTCAAATTGTCCACTTAATCACATGGCATATCTGTACAATAGACATTTTTCATCTACTTGGTCTTTCCTGTTTATATGGTCAGACCAAACTTATTTTGGGTGGTTACAGTTCTTTTCCATTAGGTTATTTAATATTTCAGGGCTTGATGTAAATAGCACAACATCATCCACAGGACCTTAGGAACATCTGGAGGACCTCCCTATGAAAATTCTCTTTAGATGTGTTCTAGGTTTCCTATATCTAGGTGATAGGCAAAAATCTCCCTGTTTTATGCCTTGTCTGACATTTATGACCAGGTATTAAAAGAGGGCTATTTCTATTGTTACATTTTTTTAAGGACTCATGTGATTTTGCTGTATGGACGACTGATATCTTGCTGAAAGAGAAAATCAAAGGCAGTATTATTTTCTACTGAATCAAATGCTTTTTCATAATCATCAAACAATAAGTACAGCAAGGATATATCTTTCCAAGAACACTGAAATGGAAAAGAATATTACTGTGGAACTGGGATTCTTGGCCTAGGGTCCAAGGACCTCTAAAGGTCTGGCCTGAGTCAGATTTCATAAACTTGAGTGGGGGGAAAATTGTATCTTTATCTCAACATAACTGGCATCCTTTTTAACACTGTGTATTTTATTTTATGAATTGAAAAACATTAGTCTGAAAAGGAGTTCAAGAGCTTCTCTAGACTACCAAATGGATTAATGAAACAAAAAAGGATAAGAACCCTTGCTATGGAACTGTGCTTGTGAAAGTTTACCTGTTTCCTTCTTAAAACTTCTCACCAAGATGTCCTTAATTCTGGGGGCAGCTAGGTGGCGCAGTGAATAGAGCACCGGCCCTGGAGTCAGGAGGGCCTGAGTCCAAATCCAGACTCAGACACTTAACATAAAAACTAGCCGTGTGACCTTGTTGCAGCAAGTCACTTAACCCCAATTGCTTTTCAAGAAACAAAAATAAAATAAAATATAAGGAGAGCAAGGAATAGTTTACCAAAAAAAAAAGATGCCCTTATTAGTTCATGCATAAATGAATCTCACAAATATTTTACAGACATGGGAAAGCAAGCATATTGGTTGGCAGTTGTTGCCATTTGTCTCAGTTGTCCTTTTTTTGGGCATAAGTAACATGAAATTTTTTTCTACACTTTTCTTATTTTCCTCTCCTTTGATACCTTAAGAATAGATACCTCAATGCCTTCACAATTAAATAACCTTTAGCGTGAAGCCCCTCTATATAACACCTGGTACAATCTGACAGCTTATGCTATCTTCAATTCTATTTAATGCCATTTTGTCCAGGACTATAATATAAGAATAAATATTAGACTTCAATATCTTAGAAATATAAATGTAAATATTTAATTTGTATCAACCTTTGAAAAGTTTGAAAATTCTAGACATTCCTTTCCAAATTAAATATTTTAATATGCCAAGAAAAAATAAAGCAACAACTTAGCCTAAACATAATATTCATTGGTAGTATCATGAACATAGTAGGTGTTTAATAAATGTGTTATTTGATTCATAACTATTTCTCTAATAAAGTCTTACTGTGATGTTTAATCTGAGGGGAAGTACCCAGCACTCTTAAAAGTTAAGTCAATGGGGTGTATTCATTCAGGAAAATAGAGTCCTAACAATCTAAAAAACCTTCCAGTACTGACTAAGACTGTCTCAAGGGGAAAGTCTGAGTTCGAGTAGGATGGTAACCTGGTTTCTTGACCTTAGGAATGCATGGACCTATCTACAATATGGAAGAGGCATAATCGGCATTGTGGAAAGAGGACCCACACAGTAAGGAAATAACAGACTTTGTGAAGTACTGATGCAGAGTTAATCACTTAAAAAAAACCTCCTCACAATGAATATGTGGCTAAAACCACAAATTCAGAAACAGTTACCAGAATGGACTATCTGGGATCCAAACTCTTCCTCTCTTTCCACACTCACGGTCCCCAATCCCAAAATGCTCTTTTTCCTTACCTCCGCCTCCTGGTTCCTTTAAGTCTCAGCCCAAACTACACTTCTACAACAAGCCTCTTCTGGTTTGATATTTTACTTTAATGGAATCTAGATTTTTTATTTGTCCTTTAAGTGTACTGCACTATGTTTTAGTACCTTCAGGATGTTGTTCACATTAACCACCACCTGCGCCCATTCAACAGATTCCATTGGAGTATCTTTCAAGATTTGTTCTTCTTGTTCCAATAAACACTCAAAAATGGTATCTATCTGTGATACCTGTGGAAAGAAACACAGAAGATTTACAATGAAGATTAAGGTATACCTTTTGCCAAGAGATACAGAAAAATATTGTGACAAAATGCTGCATATATTTATGTTAAACACCCTAAAAAGCACAGACATGAAAAGCTATTTCTTTAATATGATAAAAAAAAAACATACATTTAAAACCAAGAGACAGATTTGCAGTAAAGAAGCACTGGAAATTTTTCCCAATACAGACAGTGGTGTAAGGTGAGTTACAAACTACTGTTTGGCATCTATAAAAATTAGAGAAGGAAATTAACAAATTAAGGTAAAACGTTAATAAATATAAAATTGTCCCTATTTTCAGATCACATGATGATTCACTAAGAAAACTCAAGAGAATCAGTAAAGAAAGATTATTATTACCTTGACTAAAGTAGCAGGATACAAAAGTAAATTAATAAAAATCATTACCATATTTAACACTATATAAGTTACAAAGAAGGTTCCAATTCATATTGGTAGAGGAAGTTTCTCACTATGAGTTCCCAACATCAAAGAACTCAAATCTATGGTTTAAAAAAATTAACAAAAACCAAGAAGAAATTATATTAGAAATCAATTTTAAAATAACAATAATAGCTAATATGTATATAGTGCTTTAAGTTTTGCAAAGCACTTTAAATATTCTTTCATTTGACCTTCACAATAATCCTGTGAGGTAAGTGCTATTATTATGTCAATTTTACAGGTGAGGAAATCAAAGCTGGAAGAAATTAAGTGACTTGCTCAAAGTCATACAGCTAGTAAGTATTTAAGGCAAGACCTAAACTCAGATTTTCCTGCTTCAACTCCAACTTCAACTCCAGCACTCTAGCTACTTTGCCACTTACTTATCTTACACAATGTTTAAAACACTGGAGAATTAACATCCTAACATACTCCAGACATTAAACATTCCATCTTTCCCCAAGCTTATGAACACCTAACCTTGCTCAATCTCTCAGTTCTTTTTTGGTTATCACCCTTGCATTGGCTACACACTATCCTCTCTTCCGTATCTCAACCCCTTGGTGAACTAATTCATGCTAACTTCTACTCTTGAATCCCTTGATCTTTGTCCTATCACAATCATACCTTACTAAACCCCAATCCTAGATTGCCTCTATGTCTTATATCTTCTTTGTTTATATTTTATGTCTCCTTTGCTCCTATCCATGAGCTACTGAATAGAGCTAGAGGAAACAACGAAACCTTACCAAATGGGGCCACTATAAATTTGTTATGTAATCTCAATTTGGCTCTATCTTCAGCAAGGCAATCATTCTACTGCTCCTTAATCAATATCACTATCCCACTGTTCTAAATCTTTTCACCTCTCCACAAGCTTTCATAGTAATTCTTTCCTCCAAACTCTCTGCCATGGAATTTGCCTCATAATTCACCCCAAAAATGAGGCACAACACAGTGATCTCCAAATTTTATATCACTCGGTCATCTTCTCCCTTTATCTCTCTTTCAATCCTATCTTGGATAAAGAGATGAGCCATCTCCTTGCCAAGGACAATTACTCTACATGCATCCTCGATCATATCCGTCCTTTCTTCTCCAAAAGATTGTCCTCACTATCATTTATACTCTTTCCCTAATCTTCAATCTCTATCTACTGGCTCCTTCCCTGTTGCATATAAATACCCATGCCCCTCCATCCTTAAAAATACCTCAATTCACCCATCCCTACTGGCTATCATCCTATTTCACTCCTCCCCTTCTTTGCTACATTCTTTAGCTTGATGCCTCCATTTCCTCTCCTATCATTTGCTTCTAAGTCCTCTGCAATCTTATTTCAAACCTTGTCATTCAACTGAAAGTGTCTTCTCCAAAGTTACCAATGATCTCTTAATTACTAAATCCAAAAGTCTTTTTAATCGATCTTCATCCTTCTTGACCTATCTTTGCAACTGTTCATCACCTCCTCTTGGATCTTCTCTCCTCTCTGGATTTTCCTGACACTGCTTGCTCTTAGTTCTCTCTTTCTATTTATCTGCCTGCTCTTTTTGGTCCTCTTTGTTGCCGTGCCCACTCACCAATATGTCCAGAGCTGCACCCTTATTTCATTTATACTATCTCACATATTTATGAGCTTCCATATTCCATTATTATTATGCAGATGACTACTAGAATTTCATTTCCAGCAAAAATATCTCTCTTAAGGTCTAGTCCTCCACCACCAACTTCCTTTTATCATCTTGATTTGGATGTCCTATAGGTATTTCAAACTCAACATGTAAAAAAAAAATAGATTTCATTACCTTTCTCCCCAAATTCTCCCTTCTTATTTATTCAAGTAATAAGCATTTTATATTAAATGCATATATATTACATGTGACATGTAATATGCTGCATTATATATCTACATATACAATTATACATGTATTTACATTCGAGCTTTACCAAATAGATAAATACCAAAAAAGATAACATCTTACCTCTCTAAAAAAGACATCTGCAGGAGTAAGACTTGGTGGAACATCACGTTCTCTTTTGTTTAAAGCATTTAAAATAGCAGTATTCACCAGGTCAGAAAGTTTAGAATGATGGTTCTTGAGAACAATAGCAGCCGACAACTTTTCCGCATGTTCACAGAGCAACAGCCGTGTTGCCATGGGCATACCTCTTAATGGAGAAGTGCCCAGACGATCAAATAAACCAACCTTGTAAAAAAAGATAGACCACATGCTCTTAGAAAGGATTTATATTAATATTTTAAAAATCTAGTTAAATTTTCATCCAGACTGAGTTCAAGAAATCTCCTTTGATTCTTATAGTATCTGACCCTTTTCCAGTCAAGGTCTGGGAGCTCTTAGAGGCTTCTCATCCTCAGTCTACCAGAAGTATCATAAGAAACCTAAGGGCAAACAACCTGAGGAAACACTTCAGAATTTCTTTTTGGAGATACACTTTCCTACAACTTGTAGATCTTCTTGGTTCAATGCCTCCTTCTTACCTTGACTTCTGACATTATCACTTATTCACCTTTTAGCAACAGCCTTGGAAGTTCTAAATTTTCAGGTATATCTTTGACTCAACAGTATCTACAAAAACATTTATTTTTTTATGAAAGATTTTTTTATATTGTAGCAGTGAACAATTCTTATAAGTGAAACTCACTCAAGACACATAATGAAGTTAAACTGTATTATACTATTTATTGTATTTCCATGTTCAGTTTAGAGTACTCAGTACATCTATTTAATGAAAATAAACAAAAAACATACTTAGATACTTCAACTTATGACATAAAGGAATGTGTAACACAAAGGACAAAAAGAGTAAAACATGACAGATATATGTAAATCCTTATGTGAAAGTCTTAAAAATTCCTGCTTAGAAGTCAGAAAGTTAAGTGGATGAATTGTACAGTAAATACAGCACTAAAGTTCTCTTGCCAGGGCTAAAGAAACAGAGTAAACTCAAAATTTAAAAAGTATAAAATTCAAGGCAGAAAGCCCATAATAGACCTTTAACAATAATTTTAAAAAACCAAAACCTCATTGTAACTATGTTAATGAATTTGAGTGTTTTTTTCCTTTGTAAGGCAGCTACTACCGTGTTTCCCCGATAATAAGACACTGTCTTATTAATTTTTTTGGACAGAAAAGCACCAGAGGGCTTATTTTCAGGGGAGGGCTTATTTTAATGAACATTGACAGCAATTTTAATAAACAGGTAAATGTGAACAAAAAAATGTACCAGCAAGCAAATCACTGAGGAAGAACAGGATGACGGGCTCACGTTTCAAGGGGGGAGAGGGGGGGACGGTGCATAGCGCAAGGGATCACCTTCACTACAGTAGCAATCTCAGTAGGGCTTATTTTCGGAGGAGGGCTTATTTTAGAGGAATCTTACACAGTAAGGGGAGGGCTTATTTTCAGGATAGGTCTTATTATCGGGGAAACACGGTATTTCTAGAAGGAGGCTTATGAATGACTGTGGGACAATTCTATCCAGCAGTAAACATTCTTCCTAATCCATTTTTAAAAAATCTCTGACAATCTGACCAAACAAGTTATTTCTTCTTTGGAGCAATTCTCCAAATTTCTGGATTTGGAGAACTAGGTTTAAGTACTACCTCTGTGACTCATTATCTAGGTCACCTTGGGCAAATTTCTCTCAACTTGGTCCTTCATACATAAAGTAAAAATAATAACGTTCATACCAATTGTATAGATGTTATGAGAATATTTGGCAAACTTTAAAGAATTATATAAATATGACTTTTGTCATATATTCCTTAGTAAATCAATTTTTCTTAAGTCACCCTCCTAAATTTCAAAGTTATATTTATGTTAGAAAGTTCCTCCCCGAATTTTTTCTTAAATACAGAAAATATAGGATATTATTCATGTATGATTACAGATAATACCCACAATGGCAGTGTTCTCAATAAAATACTTTAAGGGGATTAGATTTTCCATTGTCTTCACTGAATGTACTGGAAGAAAACTACAGTACCTCATGACTATTAAACAGGCAAAAATGTTTTTAAAAAAACAAGACAATGACAAAAAACAAGACAAAAAAAATAAGACAATGTTGGAAGGATAACTAGAAGACAGGCACATTAGCACTACTGACTAGTACAAGGAGTTTTGAATAGTCTAACAACTCTGGAAAACAATTTGGAACTATGTGTGAAAAACCTCTAAATTATTCATAAGCTTTGATCCAATAATTTTTCTACTAGAGTATATATATCTAGTACATACTCCAGGGAAATCAACAACAGAAACACAAATACATACTATAAATATAGCACTCTTGTGGTAGCAAAAAACTAGAAATAATGGATAGTTAAAATTTGGCATTTGAATATAATAGAGTATTATGCCATAAGAAACAATATGAACTCAGAAACTTGGGAAGACTTGTATGAACTGACACTGAGTGAAGCAAAAAAGTAGAACCAAGAGAACACATACACAATGACCACAGTGACAGAGAGAGAAACATTAAAGGACATTAGAATTCAGATCAATACAATTACTAATCTGCCTCCAGGAGACTAACAATGAAATGTACCTCTCTGCTCTCAGTAGAATGGAGGTGGAGTGTAAGGGCTGAATGAGGTATATGCTGTCGGACACAGTCAATATGTCAGTTTGTTTTAACGGCATTTCTTTGTTACAAGAAAGAGATCTATTGCAGGGGGGGAGGAAGGAAGGAGAAAGATACTGGGAAATGACAGTACTGATTTTTTAAAGTATTAATAAAACATTTGTTTAAAAAGATGTGGTAAACCCACATGTCTCCAGGAGTGTTTTGGTCCTGAGTATTTGAAGTTCTTAACAATTTAGACTCTTACTTGATGAATAAAATCCATAAGGAAACAATGGGCTTTCATCTTGTCTTCTAGTTGATGAAGAATAATAAGTGATGTATTACTGAATCCTGGTGCTTCTGTTAAAACATAATGATACAATTTGAATACTGAGCATGTTCTAATTTTATGTTACTGTTAATAAAAAAAAAGGCAAGAAAAAAATCAGGCATGAGGCACATAGAAAGACAACTGTTGGCAACAACATCCAAAAATTTTAAAATTTAAAGGACCATTTTTGAGACCAAAATAATTCTTTGTTTGGACTCTGATTCCACTTTTTAAAACATTCTAAAACGGAGAGATCCTCCCTTTAATATTTTTGCATAATCATTTCACTAAAAAAGTTTAATCACTTATACCATTTAAAGACTGACAGCTATAGAAAATGGGAAGCAAGTATGTATGCTCAATTTTCTTAATTTTAGCAGTGGAAACTACTTAAAAGTAAAACTACAATGCAAACTCTGACAGTGTTTTATATGTCATTTGAGAGCAATAATCACTTTAAATTCATTATTTAGTTCTTGATCTCATATGCCAAATATCTGAAAATTATAGTTAACAATCTACTTTAAAAAATGAAAAAAAGTTGATGTAAATATATTTCCTCAAGACAGCATAGTTAGCAGATTTTAGAACTGACCTGCGAAAAAGATACTAGACCCAGTACAGTCCAGATATTCAAAAGCAAATTCTGCCAAACTTTTACAGTACATTATAACCCCCACATTAATAAAGCTTATTCAAAACATAGAAAGATATGGTAAACTACCCAGTTCCTTCCCTGAGTAAACAAGATGTTGATCCCTAAACTGAAAACAATGTTGAGAAAGAAAACCATTGACTACTGGCACTAATTTATACTGATATAAAATACTAAATAAAATATCTGCAAATAGAATATAATAATACATGTTTAAAAAAAACTCCACTAGGATGAAATAGAATTTATAAGTAGAATGTAAGGATGGTTTTGCACCTGGGAATATCATAACTCTTAATACAAGGGAAAAAATAAAAATATGATCATATACAGTGACACTGTCCTCTTTGTTGTTCATCAAACAAGACACACTAATCTCTTAGCTCTGGACATTTTGACTGGCTATCCCCCACTCCCTCATCATTTACACCTCCTGGTTTCCCTGGCTCCATTGAAATCACAGCTAAAATCCCATCTTCTAAGAAAGCCTTTCCCAAATTAATTCTAGTAACTTCCCTCTGTTTGTTATTTCCTATTTATCCTGTGTGCGCATAGATATTTGCATACTGTCTCCACAACTGGATTGAGAGATCCTTGAGGACAGGAACTGCTTTTTGCTTTTTTTGTATTCCAAGGGCTTAGCACTGAGCCTGGCACATAGGAAAGAGGCACTTAATAAAAACTCAATGACTATTATGTCTTGTGATTTCATAAATTGATATAACGGTGGTTACTACTGCAATTTTTTATAAAAGAAAACTAAAATACTCCCCTTTCCTTCTTCCCTAACATTAATACCAACGTTAAAAGCTTGTTTTTAATTTTCTTACCCTCAGGGACAGATTCAGCCCATCGTGGATCAGAAGCTGGGTAGTCATCCACCAAGTCAACACTGATTTGGGTCACTGTTCTATCTAGCTGAATGTCAGAATCCGAATCAGAATGAGATGAAAACAGTTCATCAACCATGATCTGAGCATGAACTAGATCTTTTCTGCAATAAAATTGGAAAGGTTTAAAATTACATAGGTATATAAATAACCACCCATTAGATTTCCTTCACTGAAGGAACAAATAAATGTAAGAAGTCAACAGATGTCCAATATGATTAAGAGAATAATTCTGAAGAAATTAAATTGATTTGGTATCATTTCAATATTGATTCTATTCTGTAACTGAGTCAATTCTGTATTACTGCCCCATTTTGCATGATTGTTCTTGGCACATTTGTTTCTTTGCCTATGCACTAAGTTTAGAAGTTCAGTTCTCCTGCTAATCACTGTTCTAGTCTTGCCTCAAGGAAATCTATTATCCTTGAAGGATGCAGGTGGACACCAAGGAATCTGGTCTAGTCCTTTTACAGTACTCAGCTATCCTTCAAAGAACTCTGGTCCATTATCGCTAATTTTGCAGGGGGACTAAAACAATAAACATTTCTTAGTCACAGGAAGGAAGGAGGGGATTGTTGCTGGCCCCTCATTCCCCATGCCTCAGCTCTGTAACTAATCATACTGACTTCACCATTTATGATGTCAAATTCTTTTAACCAATCATAACTTATTCTCCACTTATGAAGCCCTGTTCTTCGTTCTGCACTTGCCTAAAAAATATAAAAAGGGTCACCATTCTCCCTCTTGGGGGTCTCAGCTTTGCTGAAGAAGCTGAGATCCTATTTACTGGTAAATTCACACTTTACTAATAAACAGATCATGCTCAGAACTTGGTGTCTTATTCGAATTTACCACTTCTCAAAAACAGTCTCAAAAAAACCAAAATGCAGAAATATATTTTCCCTGGGCAAATAAAATGGAACATAAACTACTTTTAAAAAAGCCTAATTTAAAAGGCGAAAAAAACCTTGTGATTAGACATTCAGGGATAAAATAATGAATGATTTTAATATATGAATCAGAAACACCTTGCTGGGGAAAAGTGTTTTGCTCTCTGACTCGAATGCTTTTTCATAATCATCAAACAATAAACACAATGGGATCTTATAGTCTCTACATCTTTCAGTCAACTGAAAAATGGTAAAGATGCAGTCCATGGTTGAATATCGTTTATGAAATCTTGCATGCTCCTTACTAATACCCTCCTAAATAAAGATAATGGTCGGGAAGATTTTTTTATAGATGGAAAAGCAGGCATACAGTAAGGGGTTTTTTTTTTTGGTATAAAATCAGAATTTTTCCAAACCTTGAATATCTTTCTATTACCTTACATATTTATCCCTTGATGCTCTCATAATTTTGTCTCTCCCAGTATGACAGTGCAATTGTTCTATTTAGTGAAATTCCTATCATCTTGATAAGCACTTTCAGGACTGCGGTATTAGAGTCCTAGTGTGACTGTTCCACTGTCTTTGATGATTAAAAAAAATGTGCTATAGTAATCTTTACAGATCTTTTTCACTTTTCTTCTGTATACTGTCCTCTATACATTTTCAGCCTTAAATGCCCTAGGGAATAACTTTGCTTAGCTGAATTTCTAGCCATGATTTCTTTAAATAAGCTTTACTCTCCAGATTCTTGGATTTATGAGTCAATATAATTACTATCTCTCCATTGTCTTAATTCATAAAATTCTACAAACAAGGCTATATTCTAAATTGATATTGCCCATGGCTGCTATCTCTGCTTGGTAAATAGGTCAAATATTGCTATCTAACGAGCTTTCTGAGATCTTCTTATTGTAGTGATAGATTTACAATGGTTAAACTTTGGCATAAAATTTTTATAATTAGTATTCATGCAATTTCTGTGGTCTATTTGCTAATATCATTGCTAATTTTTTAAATTTAAAGTTCTCCACAAAGTCTTTCTCACATTCCTTATAGTAGTGGGGAGATCATGACCCCAGGGACACAGAGACGAAAATGAAAGTCCTTCTTGTCCTTAGGGAACTTCCATTCTACTGAGAGTATACAATAGGTGCAAACATAATTAGAGCATGGAAAGATGTAGTCCATGGTTGAACACTGCTTATAAAAGTTTGCTTGTTCTTTACTAATACCCTCCTAAGTATAGAAATACTCAGATTTTTTTAATAGATGAGAGAATAGGCACAAAAAAGCTTTTTTGGGTATAAATTAAAATCTGAGAATTTTTCTATACCTTGAATATCTTTTTCTCTCCTTCAGCTATAGCAAGAGACTGAGTGTATATACTCACATATATATTAATATGGGTATGTGTGTATGTATATAATATATATTTACAAATGTATATGCATTATCTTTGCAGACAGAACATAAGCTCCAAAGGGGCAGGGACTGTTTTATTTTTGTAACTCGTGCACCAACATTAGTTGCTAAGAAAAAAGAAGTAGAGAACTCTTATGAAGAACTTGCTATCACCCTCTAAATAAAATCGGCACACTTAATGACTTCAATAAAAACGAAGGGAAAGGATAGGATGGTAAGAAATAGCATGATTCAAAAAAAAAGGTGAGGTGGAAGAGAGACCAAAGCAGTGTAGATTACAAAGAAGTCTCATGTCTTTACATCATGAACACTTTCTTCAAGAAATTAGCTGGCATATGCTGGCTGTTGTATGCACAAACAATATCACAAAAAGAAAGAAACGGATTATAGTTTAAAATATAGGAAGTGAGAATCATCCATAAGTCAGCTATCTGCATATAGTTCAGAACTGTCGGCGCAAAGATCAGAATTGGTAAGAAGCAAGAAAATTAATAATGAAAAAAAGACATAATGTACAATTGAAATAATTCCATTTTCAACTATTTAAAAAAGCAATTTGCAATGATATCAATTTTACCTTTAAAAGAAATCAGAGCCCTCTAAACATTCTGCTCCAAACAACGTTAAAATAATGCTTCAAATAGAATTCTGGACTGGCAGAGTTAAAAGGTAAGACATTCTTCCAACCCAAGACAACTTAGGAATTCAGGAAGAGAGATCTATGACACAGGGCAAAGGCTGGCCCGGTACCTATATAGATGAAACACCACTGTTAAGACTAGGTAGTGGCAACAGAAGCAGCAGCAGTTTGGGAGCTACCAAGCCAGAAATAGTAAAGGGACCTGGTAATTGGTCAGAAAGAGACTACAGGGGACTTTGGTGCTAGGTAGGACCAGACTGTTTAGCAACATCACTGCCTATGCTTCTGGGTCATAGATTACACTACCTAGAAAGTACCCAAAACCTCCAAATCCCCAGAACTTCCACTAAAACAGCAGTGAGAAAAAGTCTGAAGCTTGATAAAGTGCCCCTCCACCCATCACACCTGGAATAAAGTCTAATAAATTCCAAAATACAGAAACAGGGTGGGAAAATGAGCAAACAAAAAAAAGAACCTGACCACAAAAAGCTACTATGGTGACAGGGAAGAAAAACAGAGCTAACTGAAAAAGACAAGCAGGGAAACTACACTTTATAAAAAGAAACTATAGACAAAGAAGAAATATCAATACTTAACATATATAAACCAAATGGCACTGCATTCAAATTCTTAAAGGAAAAGTTAAATGAATTATAGGAGAAAATAGACAATAAAACTATACTAATGAGGGATGACAACTTCCCCTCTCAGAGCTATCTAACTATAAAATGAATAAGGAAGAAGTCAAAGAGACAGAATCTTTGAAAAGATTTCTGGGGAAAACAATGGGAATAGAAAGGAGGATACCTTTTCTTCAACTGTACAGGGCACCTTCACAAAAACTAACTGAATTAGGGTATCCACAACTCACAACCAAAGGCAGAAAAGCAGAAATATTAAGTTCAACTTTTAAAGTCCATAATGCAAAGTTATATTTAATAAAAGACTATGGAAGCATAGATTAGAATTTAATTGGAAACAAAACAAGCTAATACTAAAGGAGTTGATCAAAGAACTAATCACAGAGACAATAATTAATGAAATTATTTATTAAAATTATATTATTAAAGAGAATGACAACAGACAACATTCCAAGATTTGTAGGATGCAGCCAAAGCAGTAAGTACTTAGGGGAAAATTTCTATCTCTAAATGTGTACATCAATAAAAAAGGGAAAGAGCAAAAGAGCATAGCAATGAATTGGGCATGCAACCAAAAAAACTTGAAAAGGAACAAATTTAAAATCCCCAATTAAACACCAAAACAGAAATCCTAAAAATCAAAGGAGAAATTAATAAAATTGAAAGTTAAAAAAAACCCACTGAATAAACAAAACTAGGAACTGATTATACAAAAAATAAAATAAAACAGATGCCCATTATTTAGTGAATGGCTGAACAAGTTGTGGTATATGACTGATAAAAAATTATTGTGCTCTAAGAAATGACAAGCAGGATGCTTTCAGAAAAAAATCTGAGATTTATATGAACTGATGCAAAGTGAAGTAAGCAGAACCAGGAGAAAACTGTACACAGTAACAGCAATATTATAAGATGAGCAACTGTGAAAAATTTAGACACTCTGGTCAAGACAATAATCCAAGACATTTCTAAAGGACCCATGATGAAAGATTCTATTCACCTTCAGAGAGAGAATTGATGAACACTAAATGCAGAGTGAAGTATACTTTTTTCCACTTTATTTTTATTACTTTATTTTGTTTCTATTTTCTTTCCTAATATGTCTAATATGGAACTATATTTTGTACATGTATAATCAACATTAGATTATTTATCTTGTAAAAGTAGGGGGAGGGGCCTGAAGGAGAGAATTTGAAGCCTAATTTTTTTTAATGAGTATTAAAAAATTTTTTATGTATAACTGGGAAATATTTAACAAAATAAAAATCATTTCTAAATAAATAAATAAAGGAAATCAGACAGTGGAATCAGAGCATCTCTTAAAATGTCCTAACTCTATCAATGCCTACTTCTTAAATGCTATGACTACAATCACAGTGCAGTGGATAGAGAGCTGGTGCTAGAATCAGAAAGACCTGGATTTTGAGTCAAACCTCTGATACATAACAGCAGTGTGTCATAAATAAGTCATATAACCTCTCAAAGCCCCAGAAAACAAAAGGTATAACTTACAGTTGTCAATCTCATTCAGTGGAAGAAATATTTGTGAGAATTCCTAACACAGAAGGTTACAAGTCTAAACCATCTTATTCTCTTACTCAAACCTCAAGACCCTGTAGTATTCTGTGAAGCATAAAGGGATAGGCATGGCACAAGGATTGTTCATTTACTCAACAGTGAGTACCTACTACTATTATACTAAGTGTTGTAAAGAATGCAAAGACTAGTAAGTTAGGGTCTTGTTATGTTATCATAGGATGTATGCTGCTCCTGATAATGCAGCATTCTGAGGCCTCCAGTAAATTAGGATTCGTTATGAAGTGATGTGCCACATTATTATCAGTATAGTCCCAAGAGAAAAGCACTCAAATGAGAATTTGAAGGCTTAGATTTTGGTCCCAGTTATGCCACTATTTAGTTCTATGTCTTTTGGTAAAATCATTGGGCCTCAAGTTTCCTCATCTGTAACATAAGAGGACTGAACTATAAGATCTCTAATGTCCCTTTAAGCTCTGAAATTCTGTGATCCCTTTCCAACCTGACTTGGGTTACTGAAAATCTGCCAGAACTTTTGCAATGAAGTCACAACATCTTTACGACACATATGGATGGCCAGATGAGGGAAAAACTAGGAACCACAGCTTAAGGGCTGGGTCTTTTAAAACAGAAAAGACTTGTCTCATTGCCCCCCCTACTGACCAGAAGACTGAACACAGCTACGAAAATAGTATGAAAGATAATATAAACAAGCAAGAACTTCAGAATGGTAAGTACATTAGAATGCTAGCCCAGGGATTCCCAAAAAAATTTTTTTGGGGGGAAGCATAGAGGAAGGGGAGAATAGAGAACTATTTTACATTTTCTAGAAACCCTGAAATCACAAGAGTATGCCTTCATACATGGGTACACACTAACATTAAAGTCTCTGACCAGCACAAAGAACGGGACAGAATTGACTACTATACTCTTTCTCTCCTGAAAATCTCTTCATTCACTGAGAGGGGCACATGGGGTAAGGTATAATAATAGAAATTGGCTTGGGGAACTACAAAGTAAGGTTCTCAGATCTAATACATCTAGTAGTTCCTAATCTACTGGCAAAAAAAACCTTTAATCTAGCCCAGCCCTCTTATTTTACAGACAGCAAAACAACGTTGAGAGGTTAGATTTGTTCATGGTCACATACCTCACTAGGACAAAGTCATAATTAGAATCAAGAATCAAATATATTCACTAAAAAATTATTCAAATACACTCTGAAGACCATTATTACATCTTCTTCCTAGGAAAGAAAACGTAAGTTTTTTTTTCAATTTCACATCAGAGTACATTAATCTGCTGCAATTTGCACGGTTTTAAAATATGCATAAACAGACCATTCCTACCCCCGCAATACTGCAAAGCTCAAAGTCACAATTCAGTGTCATTAGTAAAACCTCTAACTCTTACCTTTTAAGGGTCTGACTGTTACAGGATCATGTGATCTCCCAAGGTAGCAGATCTGGGATGCCAATTAAGGCCTTTGAATTCCAAATTCATTACTTTCTTCTTCACCCTATCCTGATTCTCCCATTGCTAAGTTTTTTGGGGGTTTTCTTTAAGTGGTATATTGAAATAAAATTTATCCTGGGACTTACAATCATGCTTCACAAATATTTTATACCTGCAGTATTGGAGAAAAGCAGCTTTTAGCAATCTTGTCTTGTCTTCTTGTGCTATGATATCCATTTTTGCATTGTTTTCAAAAACTGGACTCTGGAATAACAAATTATATTTTGGAGATGGAATCAATAGTACATTTAAAGTTGTTGGAATAAATAACAACATACAGACTCACAACAAAAATAATGTCCTAACATGTGCAGAACATACCTGTAGGTTTGAATTATTTATAAAAGCAAACTAAGCAATGCCAATCTTAATTTAATTCAATAATCATTTATTAAGAACTTATTTTGTGTAGGAACAATGCTAATTAACAGAGACAGAAAGATAAAAACAGCGGTTGCTACTCTCAAAGTGGTTGAATCTACCAGTGGGGATATATCTGATAAGAGTATTGGGACAAATTAGAGATCACAAATAGAACTAGAAGAAAATTAAGGAGAGAAAGCTTTCGGCTAGAGGGGGATTAGAGAACATATTCTAAACTGAGCTTAAATGAAATATAAGATTCTAATAGGCAGAAAAGAGGAGGGAGGGCATTCCAAAAAGGCATCGTGTAGAAAAAAATGTGATATTTTAGAAAAAGAAATGTAAAGACTTATGTTCACATCCTAGCTTTGATATTTACTTTCTGTGTGGACTTGAGAAACTCACTGTACTTCACTGGGCCTCATCTGTAAAACAATACAGTTAGACACTAGATGATTCCTCACATCTCTTCCAGCTTTAAATCTTTGATCCTATGGCTATTCTAGGCATAAAGGATAGTTGGTGTGAAGGCATGGAGGCAAGATATGGCATTCCAAGTTCAGAAAATATCTAGTTTGGCTGGAACAGAGTACATGAAGAAAAGAAATGTGAATACGGCTGGAAAGGTAGGCTGGAACTAGGGTGTGTAGGACCTTAAATATCAAACCTTTTTTTTATATGACAATGTAAATTGTTTTGATTTCTTCATTGGAAAACTGCCTATTCCTATGCTTTGACCATTTATCAATTACTAATTAGAGAAATACAAACTAATACCTCGAGATATCATTTTTACACTGGCCAGACTGGCTAAAATGATTGAAGGGGAATGTGACAAATGTTGGAGGGTATGTGGAAAAATTGGGACACTAATTTGTTGTTGGTGGAATTGTGAACTGATGCAACCATTTTGGAGAGCAATCTGGAATTATGGCCAAAGAGTATTAAACTACCTATACTCTTTGATCCAGAAATACCACTACTACATCTATTTCCAAAGATGATTAAGGAAAAAAGGAAAAGAACCTATACACTCTAAAACGTTTATAGCAGCTCTCTTTGTGGTGGCAAAGAAATGGAAATTGCAGGGATATTCATCAATTGGGGAATGGCTAAACAAGTTGTGATATAAGATTGTGATGGAATACCACCTTACTATAAGAAATGATGAGTTCAATAATCTTAGAAAAACATGCAAAGACTTGCATGCAATAATAAAGAGTTAAATGAGCAGAACCAAGAGAGTATTGTATATAGTAACAACAATATTGTTTTAAGAATGACTGAGCAAATAAGTCATTCTATTATAAATATCCAAATTAACAATGAAAGACATATGAAGAAAGATGATTATCTGAATCCAGAGAAATAACTGATAAATAGATGTACAGAATAATTTACACATACACACATAAACACATACACACCCCTTTTTACCTGTGTCTAATGGTAGTGATCTTGGGAGGTGCGGGTGAGGGAAGGAAATTTATATGATAATTTCATTACATATTTAAAGTGAACACCAAGGTGTACATATTTGCAATTTCATGTGCAATTATCTTTTTTATTATACTGCTATGGAAATGCTTGTTTTATTTCAATAAATTAAAAATAAAAATTTTTTAAAATATCAAACTTAAAATTATGATTTTATCCTCCAGGTCAAAGGTGTTAAACATGTGGCTTCTGCTTGGCAACACTCCAGGGTGCAGCCCAAACCAAATTAAAATGTAAATGGGAAATATTTAACAAAATGAAATACAGTAAAATGTAGACAATATTGCATTTTAAAACTAAAGTCAGTATGTGGCAGGATCATTAGGCAGCCTGGTGGCCTCTATTTCTTTTGGAGTTTGACACCAATGCTCTGTCGTAAGTTCTAGCGGCTAACAAGTTCAAAATCAGTCAACAATGTAACATGAGAGGCAAACAAACAGATGTGATCTGAAGCTACAAAGAGTCCTGGTGCCCAAACTGGAAGGTCAAGAGTTTCACTTTAAACTGACCCAGTCAAGGAGTACTGTGTTGAGTTCTGGGGGCCACATTTTAGGAAGGATTGATAAGCAAGAGAACATTCAGAGGAAAGTAATCAGGATGGTGAAAGATAAGAGGACCATGAGTATCCAGGGAGAATAACTGAGGGAATTAAGAATGTTTTGCCTGGAGAAGAGAAGATTTAGGGAAGACATGAAAGCTATCCAATTATTTGAAGGTGTGATTATGAAGAAGGCCTTATGCTCTGAACCTCTCAAGAGGGAAGAAAATAGGACTGAGTGAAAGCTGAAAAGAAGCAAATTTAGTCTTGAGATAAAGAAAAAAATTCCTAGTATTTAGAAACACACAAAGGTGGAATCTGCTGTCTTGGGAGGCAGTTGGTTCTCCCATCATGAAAGGTCAACAAGAAAAGACTTCTTGGGTATTTTAGAGAGTGGATTTCTGTTCAGGCATAGGTTCAACTAGCAGCTCCTGAGATTCCTTCAAGTTCTGAGTTCATATAATTCTGAGCCAACTTGTGATCTGAGCAAGCCAGGGATGTGACTGCACTGAGAAGATTACTTTGAAAACTATGTGAAGGTTGTACTGGGGAAGTGACCAGGTAGGCATCTATAACAATAACCTAAGTAGATGATGCAAATTTGAACCAGAGTAGTGGTAGTATGAATAGTACAGAAGATAAAGGTGCAAGAGATGTTGTGAATGTATAATCAGCAGAATTTGGCAAATGAAGGCTATGAGAAGGGTGTGGGGGGAATCAGAAAGGACTCAGGGTTCAATCTCAGAGAATGTTGTATCACGAAGAAAAAAGGGAAATTGGGAAAGTAGAGTAGGTGTAAAGGCAAATGATGATGAATCTTGCTTTGGATGACTTAAGGTATTAGAGGGACATAACAGTTGGAGCTGCAGGCCTAAATTAAGGGATTAGGGTTAGATATAAAGATTTGGGAATTGTCTGTGTAGAGATAATTAAACTTGTAGAAGCAAATGAGAACACCGGGGAACTACAGCATGGAAAAAATGATGAGGAAATAGGGCAGAGCTTTGGGGTAATAATCACTCAGGTGGCAAGAGGATAATGAATCAAACTGGCAAAGGAGACCAAGAATGATCAAGTCTTTTTAAAAGAATAAACTAAAATATTACAAAAGAGATTCAGACATTTTAAGGAAACAGGTCATGTCTAATACCACTACTTATTCTTTTGTGACAGACCAAAGAATAAGAATAAAGAAACAATTATTCCACAATAGATGATTGTCTTTATATGCTTATCACATCACAGTTAATGTTACAATTGTCTTAAGGTTTTCTTTTTGTTGTACTATAAATATAACATATTGTGTTCCACTGAATATCAAAATTTCTTATAATTTCTAAGTTTAAATAAGACATACTACTAGCATTTCCAAAGAGAAAAATATAATCCAAATGTCTCCACTTTGTCAAATAAACTTTTAAATTTTAAATTGATTAGATGTTTTATATTATATAGGCATGACTTTCATTTATTTCACTAGAAGCATAAAGAATGGTGAATTAATCCAAACCACTCATTATTTTTAGTCTTTTCACATAATACTGACAATTAACTTGAGGGACTATATAATACCTCGTTATTTGGTCCAGCAACTGAAGATGCCAAGGAATCTTCAAGATCTTCTGGTAATACTGAAACATTTTCCCTAGAAACAATTGCCACTAGTCCACTGTTCCTAGAGAAAAAAACTGGAAGACCAGCACAGGAACCAGCTCCTAAAATACTATCTCCTAAAAGAAAGAATGACATAATGATAAATGTCATATAACAGAATGGAAATATTTTTCACAAAATATTTTATGGTTCAGAAATTTTCCTTAATCACAAATAAAACTTCACCTGCCAACCATGATCTAATCAATCAGACATGATACTAAAAATTTAACAAATGCAAGGTATTAAAAACTTTTAAAGATAATTAAAACTTATTTTTTCCTCTTTAGTTTTTCTGCAAATGACTACTCAAGACCTTGGAGGCAATGAGTGGGAAAAGGACATAGGCTGAGAATTAGCAGGGATGCTGGGCATGCTAACTTGGGAGGCTGAGGGGAGTCAATCTCTTGAGTTTTGAGAATTGTGAGGTACACTATGTTAAGTCAACTGGGTAGCTATACCATGTTGACACAATGCTGAGGGAGAGGAAAACTGGTTCAGGTCCAAAATAAAGCAGGTCAAAGCTCCCAGCCCAATCATTAGTGGGATCAGGTCTGTAAGTAACCATTGCATTTTCAGTTTATGCAAGACGAGACCTGGTCTTTAAAAAAAAATCTATAGAGCTGAGTTAAAATCTGGATTCCTGAGGATTACTGGTGTTACCAAGGCTAGACACTTCTATGAATTCAGTTTGCTCATCTTTAACATGAAGATAAGATAAGAAACAACACTGGTATTACTTACTTCTCAGGACTGTTGCAAAGCTAAAAGCACCATATAAATACTGTTTTGCAAAGCAGAAGAGGCAGTTCAGTGCAACACAAAGAGCCCTGGGGGAAACCTCTAGTCAGGGAGTCCCAGCTCTCATTCTAGCTCTTTTACCAATTAGTTCTGCTGTATGATTTTATCCAAGTTGCTTAGCTTCTTGGGACTTCAATCTACTCCTCTGAGGAATTAAAGGTTTAAATTAAATCACTTCTAACATCACTTCACAAAAGTCATAATGCTGGAGATAAAAAGCTAGCTCTTAAAGATGTCCTTCCTTCTTAAAGATGATCATACTACTATAGTAAGAAAAAAGATGATAAGTTGATATATTATACCTTATGGAAAAGTGGGGGTCTTAGAGACTAGGTATGCTTAATGTTATAGAATTATGCACTCTGCTTTCCAATTTTCTCCATCTTGTCAAAAGTAATTTAATAATATTTACATAGTACCTACCATGACCAGACCACCATAATGGAAGACTTTGATCACTTCTCCTATCAGTTTCTTTCCTATCTGATTCTCTACTCTACAGAAAAAATATTATTTTCTTCCTTTTAACAGCATGAAAATACTACAGCTTTTTCCCCCCAGTAAAAGGGTGATGTCCACATTATGGAAGTAGAGATAAGTATCTTGTAAGCCTCTGAAGACATTATATTTGAAGAACCATTAGACTATGGAATAAAATGAAAGAATGGTAAAGATGATAAAGAAGTATAAGCCATGCTTCTTGTAATTACTACTTTACCATAAGCACTGAAGATAATTTTCTCCTGAGGTAAAGAACATCTTCCAGTTCCTGTGGAGCAGGCAAAAACAGCATTTTCACCATAGAGATAGGCAGCCTGGTTTGAAAAATCAGGGACCAACAATCGGGACATCGCCAGCTCTTCAGACTGAATAATTTCATTTAAGATTCCAAAAAAACAAAGAAAAAGAAAATTATCATTTTTTATGTTTAACTATCTATTCTGTGTTATACACAAACCTATACAAGAATAAGATATTTAAAAATTTAAGCCTAAGTCAAAAGACCACTTACAATAAATGAGTCACAGACAACTTCAAAAATAAGTTCACATACAAGTATACAGGAAAATAAACTATTTATAACCATAAAATCTAAAAGCTAATTCTATGTCAGTAAATAACAGCTGACAATCATAAAGCGCCTGAATATATATTATACTTTACAAATATTACCTCATTTGAGGATAACAAAAATCCTCTAAAGGTGGGTTGCTATTATTATCCTCAATTTACAGATGAGAAAACTGAGGCCAAGCCTAGTACCACAGGGGAAGTAAGTGTCTGAGACAGAATCCGAACTACATTCTTCCTGACTCCAAGCCTAGTGCTTTATGCACTGAGTCACCTAGATACCTAATTCCTATGCAGGAACTATACGTATTATACTCACAATTTAACAGGTGAGGAAATTGACACACAAAGGGGGTAAATACAGGGAGCCAAATTTGAATGCAGACTTCCCTGACTCTAAGTCTAACACTAAAATCTTGTAGTAAATGTGGGTTTAAAAAAAATAATTTAAAATGTTTAATATAATTTAAAATAATTTTTAAAATTTAATTTAGAATTGACATTAGCATAGGACATTTTTATTCTTATTTCCCTGACCAAAAACCTGAAGCACAGCAAACTTGTCCAAGTTCATGAGTCAGTGACAGAATTAGAAACAAAACCACATTGATTCTCAATCAATCAATAATCCAAAGGATGATCAAATTATCAGATGAGCCATTGTTACTGATAGGTAACATTTTGCTTTCTGGTTTTACATAATGGTATTAAAATGTTAGAATTTTATTAAATTGATTCCATAATAAGAATTCAAATTCTGAAAAAGTCTCACAATATGCATGTTTTAATATTTAGCAGTTTTCATATGAAAGTCTTTAAAACCTAAACAAAAAGATTATAGTATACAATTTAATTTATACTGATAAATTTTAATTCTAATGGTTCTAACTTCTTATGGCTTCTGCCAGAACTTTCATAAAGATCTGGTTCTGCTCCTACTTGTCTGCTCACTTCTTGGTCTCCTTTCTCATGATGCCTGTCCTAACAGCTCTGGTAGAATGTACCTTATAGTTCTACCCTGGGTCCTCTTCTCTCTCCTTTAGTGATCTCATCAGCTCCCATTGGTTTAGGCTGTCCTCTCTATATATATACATGACAAATCTACATCTATATCAGCCCCTAGCTCTCTCACCTGAGCTCCAGGCCTGCATCACCAAGTGACTCCTGGATATCTCTACCTAAATGATCAATGAACACTTCAAACTGAATATGTTCAAAATAGATCTCCCTAAACCAGAAATTCTTCATCTTTTTTGTGTTATATACCCTCTATCAGTCTGTTAAAGAGCACTTCTCAAAATAATATGTTTAAGTACACAAAAAATTCATGGAGGAAACCACTTACATTGATATAGTTATCAAAGTTAAAAACACAAAAACAATTTCACAGACCCCAGGTAAAGAACCCCTGACCTAAACTCACTCTTCTTCCTAACCTTTTTATTTCTATAGAGGGTATGACCATCCTTCCAGGCACTCAAGTTCTTTTTTTTTTTTTAAAGCAATCAGGGTTAAGTAACTTGCTCAAAGTTACACGGCCAGTTATTTCTGGGTGTGGTGCTAAGTGTCTGAGCCCGGATTTGATCCCAGGTCATCCTGACACTGGAGCTGGTGCTCTTACTCACTGTGCTACCTGGCCGCCCCGACACTCAAGTTCTTAACCTCAGTCATCCTGACTCTTCACTCTCTCACCTCCCATACTAAATCAGATGTTAAGTCTTGTCAACTCTATCTCCAAAATATCTCTCACATCCTTCTCCTTTCTTCATGCACAGCCACCACTCTAACTGAAGACCTTATCACTTCTCACATGGATGACTAAAATCTCCTCCTAATTCATATGTCCCTGCTCTTATCCTCTCCCCTCTCCCAGCTTCTCCCATTGAAAAACCCCAGTGGCTTTCTGTAACATTCAGATCAAATACAAACTTCTCTACTTGGCATTTAAAGCTCTCCCCAACCTTTCCAGTCTTCTTACACCACTCCCCTCCATAAACTCTACTGATCCAGTCACAATGGCTTACTTGCTCCCTCATGACCATAACACTCCATCTCCCATCTCTGTGTCTCGTACCTACTGCCTATGTCCAGAATGCTCTGCTCTCACACATCTGACTTTCCCCTGCTTGCTTCAAGATTCAGCTTAAATTTCATTTTCTGCAAAAGGTCCTTCTACACCCTGCCAGCTTCAAGCACTTTCCACTCTCAGATGACTTTGCATCTACTCTGCATATAGTCTGTACATACCTATAGTCATTTACACGTTATCTGTTCAAGTATAGTGTAAAATCCTAGAAATCAAGGGCTCATTTTTGCCATTTTTTCTGCATCCCCAATTTTTAGCACAGTGTCTTAAATGCTTGACTAACTAGATCACCTCAGAAATAATCCGAACAAATTCCAAGATTGAGTAATATGGAAAGACAAAGATTTAAAGCAACAAGAGACTGGCTTTCAATATTTTTAAACTAGCAAGAATATTTCCACCATGATTCAAAACAAAATCAATGTAATTTGTGCAATTCCATGCTGATGATTTAAATAAAACTCCATATAATTCCTTACCTGAAATGGCGGATTATACTGAGTAACTTCGACAGTAACTTCCCCAGAGAGTTGGTAGCCAATATCCTCTACTGTTATTAAAGAATAATACGTGAGACATGGACTATCTCCTGGATGCCATGCTGATGCTAAAATCACGAGTCCATCACTATTCAATTAGAGAGAAAAAGACCCTCAATAGAATACCTTAATCAGTCCTATAAATTCATTTATTACTACCCAGGGAGGAGAATACACAGCAATGCTGAATATTTGCTCAAGTTTGTAAAGTCTCTATGTGGTTGTTCATACCTCTTACCTCAGAAATCCAGGGTATTTTTTAAAATAAATTACAAATTTATTTAAGCCACTGATTATCCAGGTTCAACATTGCCTCAACTAGTAAAAGAATCTTATTTCTTGCCCTTTGATCCCTAACATTCATTGGAATCACAAACACTTCTATTCAGTGTAAAAAAATAAAAGAAAACAAAAAGGCAACTACCCACTAATAGTCCTCCCTCCAAAAAAAAGAAAGAAAAAGAATGATTATGCTTTAAGTAATTGGCTAGTAAAACTGGCTAGATTCTTATGAAGACTAATTCCTGTTCAAATGGACTTCAAATATAAGGAGGAGTCAAGAATTTTAACAAATGCAAAGCATTTTTTCAAAATATTTTACATCAGAAACACACACACATACAAAACTGCCAAAGTTACAAAACTATATATCCTAAATATTCACGCATAGTAATGAAGGTATGGAGCAATGCATATATTACATCAACTTTAATCAATGACTTATGCCTATATATTTTACTTATTTCACTAGAGTGTTCAAGAAAATTAAAAAATAAAAGGAGGTTACTGGTCAAAATGAATAACCTGTTGGTTATAAATGACCACCCCTATGCCAAATGATGGTTTACAAATATGACTTCTATACATAAAGGTTTCAGAGGGGATCTAGGAAATTATAGACTAGTAATCCTCAGCTCAAAATAGAGCAAAATTGTAAAATATATTATAAAGGGCAGGATCTCTAAATACTTGAAATAAAAATAACCCATTGGGAGAAAGACAAAGTAGCTCCTACAAGAGAAATTATATGCAAGCCATGCTGGGGTACAGTCCAGAGTGAGGAGTAGAGCAGAAGATGAATGAAGATGTGGCTGACCTGGGCATCCTTCTTAAAATGGAGGTTCTAGAAGGTACCCATCAATCAGAGGAAGAAGCTATAGGGGCTAAGGGTGCTTCAAAGTGAAAAGTTCAGGGCTTCCTTCTGGTTTGTCATTTTGTTATTCTAATTTAGCAAAATATTCTCTTGTCACAGAGAAATGCCAGGAGAGGGCATGGATAATCTCCCTGATGTTAACTATAAAGTTAAAATATATATCAGAGTCTCTTAATAATCATGCATAACTTTTATTCACAAATTGGTCAGATCTTGAAAAATTAATTTATCAAATATATACCATGTACTACTATGTGCTAAGCATTTCAGGGGCTACAACTATGAGCAAGACTGTTCTAAAAGAATTTTATAGGGCATCCTTTTATAATTTCTGTTTTTATCAGTTTTTGAGGCAGTTGCATAAGTCTGTTACTTACTAGGTGAAACAGTACTTTATTTGTCCTAAGATTAGCTTTCTTCAAATTTCAAAGGATATCTCCATCATTCCAACATTTTAGAATTTTGTAAAAAGTTTGTTTACTTTTCCAAAATTCTGATAGTTCCCATCTTTCCCTTCCTCCTCTTTCCTTCCTTCTTTTTCAGTTTTCTATTATGTGTTATCTTCCATTAGAATATAAGCTCTTAAAAGGCAGGGACTACCTTTCCTTCTGCTTGAATCTATTCTCCAGGCTCAGCGCCTGGCACATAAGTGCTTAATAAATGGTGGTCAACTTGAACAGACTTGTTAGAAAGAGACAGAAAAAGAGAAGAGGTTTGAAGCTAAGAAATGAGAACAAGTAAGACAAAAAAATCCAAAAGTAGGCAAATAATTATTCTGTGCATTATAGCATATTCATTGATCTTTATAATCAAGTCATCAAGAAACTATTATGTCTAGCATCTTGTTTAAAAAGGAACTAATTCATTATAGAAAGTTTTCTATCAAAAATAGTTAAACTAAATACAATTTTTAAACTAAAAGTGATAAACTTAATTTATCAGGAAAATTCACTTAGAGAACATATCTCAATCTTCAATAGCGTCTAAAAAGTTGAAGTATTTCTATGGAAAAAATTTTAAGGAGAGAATACTCTGAACATCTATTAGAATACCATGGTATGAATATCATAACATAATACCATAAACAGCAATCTAAAATAGAATAGTAATCCAAAATAGAATGGTAATTCCTTTATTTCTATAAACAAATTCTATGAGCTTCTTTTAAAGCACACATTAATGGGGTGGCTAGGTGGCACAGTGAACAGAGCACCAGCCCTGGAGTCAGGAGGACCTGAGTTCAACTCCAGCCTCAGACACTTGACACACTTACTAGCCATGTGACTTTGGACAAGTCACTTAACCCCAATTGCCCTCCAAAAAGAAAAAAATAAAATAAAATAAAGCACATATTAAGAATGTGAAATCCTAGTGCATATCTTAATTATAAATCACACCTCAAATAATGTAAATTTTTCTCAACTATACAAAATACAGGCATTTTCCTTATGAAAAATTATATTCTAAAAAACAGATTTGTAAGTCAGCTATTTGGAACTCAGGAAACATTCCCCATAGAAACAATATTATAAATGATTGATTACCATCATAGAATCATAGACCAAGAGTTGGAAAGGATGTTAGAGATCATGCAGCGTAACCCCTTTGTTTACAGATGAAGCCTTGAGAACAGTAAAGAATGTGAAGTTTCCCATGAAACAAATGAGCATCAGGATTTGAACCCAGGGTCTCTGATTCTAAATCCTGATCCATGTTCCCTATAATACGCCATTACCAAAAAGCTAGCTCCAGGTCTGTCTATAGAAGACAGTTTGGTTGAACTTTAGTACTTGAACATTACTTCTATGTAAAATGTCACCTCTTCTCTTCCACACTTAGAGATATGAGCAGCACTACTGAGGCTGCTTGCAACACTGGGAAATGTAAATAGGAGAAGGCTCCAAATACCTCCAGTGACAGTAGACAGCATTATTAGTCTCTGTTGTTTTATATCACCAGGATGTTTTCACAAGTTGCATATTCGTAAGTCAGAGATTAGCACTGCACAAAACATGGAATCAAAAAGACCATTCAGCTCGGTAAAATATGGAACATGTGGAAAGGCAAAGGTAAAGAATGCTCATCACTTTATAATACCAATGATCTTTATAAACTACTAATATCCTTTCTTCCTTGTAAAAAATTAACTGCTTACCAGTTCTGCTGCAAATCCAAATATTCAATGTTGACACCCCCTTTGATTTCTTCATAATTACTTTCTGACCCCTAGAGCAAGACATGGATTACAATAATAAACATAAACAAAAATTTTTTTAAATGAACACGTTAATCAATGATTGCAGAGTTCCTAGAATTTTGTTAACTGAACATTATATGTACTATATGTTCTCTGGTACAGAAGTACTACATGGTGAGGTGCTCTATAGAAGTGCTATAATCTCTTTAAAGATAAAAGAGAATTATAATTAATTTTGTTTTGAGGATTTTCATATACCCTTTAAAATAATTGGGGGCAATGTCCTTTTGGGAGAGAGACTATCGGTAGAAACTGGTGCACACATTCCCATAGACACTATATCGCTTATTTTTGACTCTTTTTCTTTATTACAAGGAGAAGGTTCAATGTTTGGTAGGTAAAGGGTGTTGGGGATATACAGTGACTATTATGTAAAAACAAAAGGTATCAATAAAACATTTTTAAAAGATAAATAAAAGCAATGTAAGGTGTCAGTGACAAAAACAAAACTAAAAAAATCCACAGGAGAACAGTTTCTCCCTTACCCAAATCGCATCTGTGATGTTTTCCTTAAGGGCTTTATTGATGTCCCAACTTTGGCCTTGTCTTTCTGAAGTATTGTCTATTTCCCATTTGCTTAGAGTTGAACTTGTAAGGGTGTAATAACTCGCCTTCTCTTTGTCCCAGAGAACACTGGAAAGCTGAATGGGTGAAGAAAAATCATTCTTAAGTCAGAGTCATAAGAATTGAAATTTTTATCACAAATTCCAAATATATTATGATTTTGGCTATTTCCTTTATAATTCCAGCACAATCATTTCTGAGACAAGATCTTATAAAACTACAGCATTCAGAACTGTATAGATTTACCTTGGCAATCTGAAATTTGGCTTTTAACCAGTAACTTAAATAGGTAACAAATTCTATAGTCAACTTTAAATATGCTTTTATTAAAATAATTTTATTTTTAAGAATATTGTAATGTATATGATTTTAGAGTTATACAAAATATTGATAGATACACCATTTGGCTATTTTGATAGCCTATACAGATGAGTTCTTAATAAATATTATTTGATTAGGATTCAGAGTTGCACTTCTTGACTGATTCTTTAAGAATGTACTACTATTAAAGAGAAAAATATGCTAAGTTATCAAAACATTAGATTTAAGTGTAGAACTGATTAGGTTCACATTAGTCCTTTTACCTTCATTTTTCAAACTTACTGTGTGGTCACTGCTGGGAGACAAAATTCCTAAAAGAGAAGAAACCTTTCTACCAATTCCTGAAAGCATGCCTTGACCCTGTGGAAGGATATGTTGATGAATCTTGCCCAAGTTCTCAGGTATCAATCGAATTAGCTGGGTCCTTGAAGAGGCCAAAATAAAGCTTCCACCCTAAGAAAAAATGACAGGGCAATCAAAATAACTTCTAACAGAAACTTTCAAAGAAAATTAACAATAACAAAAAGAATGCTCACTACAAGCAAAATCATATTCATCCTAAAACTAATTGTAAAGTTTTAAAAATGAAAGTCCTGCTGTTTTTGTTAAAATACATAGCAGCCCACACAAATTTTGCAGAAAAAAATATTTTCTGCATAAAAACCCCCAATTTCTCAGGACTTATGTTCTCTATTTTTGTAAAGATTGCTCAATTATAAATTTAATAAATCAATGATTAAATTTAATGATAATATTGATAAGTCCATTAATAATAAGGAAAAGCTGTTCACAATTTATACCATGACTTCTCATCACCTGATAAAAATAACCTGCTTCTCTAAAATGCTGTTAAAAACAATCCCAGTTTGTCATCTTATTCTCATGGGTTAGAATTCTATTATAGCATTCACTCCCCATACTGACAGGTCAAGATGTAAGCTTGAATTGAAGCCCTTCCCCAGAGTACCTCACTGCTTTTCTTTCTTCTACTTTCTTGGCCTATCTGATCTGATCACAGGCCCCATTTTTCTTTTTTTTTTTTTTTTAATGCTTTATTAACTTCTGATTTACATCGTTCGTTTCCGCCAGATTTTGAGTTACAAATTTTCTCCCCGTTTTTCCCCCACCCATCCTCCCAAAACAGCAGTCCCACAGGATATCCCCACCTCTGATCTGCTCTCTCCCATATTTTCTCCCATACCCGTTTCAACTTTTCCAGTAGGGCATGGTGGATCTCTATATTTCCCAATTACATGTAAAACAATATTGATAATAGTATATATATATTTAAACATTTGATTTTAAAACTTTGAATTCCAGATTCATTCCCTTCCTCCCTTATCACCCACCCTTACTGGGAAGATAAGCAGTTCAGTATAGGTTGTACATGTGTGGCTAATGCAAAACAATAACATAGCAGATATATTGTAAAAGACTGACTATATTTCCCTCCCTCCTATCCCACATCCCACTTGTTCTATTCTCTACTTTGATCCTGTCCCTTTTCAAAAGTGGGTGCTTCCAACTTCCCTCCCCACCAGCCTGCCCTCCCTTCCATCATCCCCCCTCACATCCTCTCCCCCCCCATTCTCCTGGAGGGTGAGATCCCCTATTTAGTGTGTATTTCCCTCCCTCCTCAAGCCAGATTCAATAGGAATAAGGTTGACCCATTCACAGGCCCCATTTTTCAACCATCCAACTTCTACCTCCTAGATATATTCCTATGATACTAAGAAAAATATGCACCATACCTGTACAGCTGTTAGAAAACTCCACACCTTGTCTACACTTCCAAAGTCAACAGAAGTCTCTACATAGCTGTCTTCGTGAACAAGGCTGGGCCAGTATCGAACAGATCCTTCTCTGGTGGCAACCATTACAGCCACAGACTTGAAATTAAATTATATTAAAACACACTTAGTAATTATAAGAAAACTTCCGATGTAATTATTTCAAAATGTTGATAAAAATGTTAGTTTATAATCTGAATAATAGAAAAGGTTAAATAAAAGCTGTGTACATATTTTGGCTTTTGATTCAGACTTGTGGTTTTATGTGACTTTGCAGGGAACCCCCTGTGTGGAAACTCCTTCCATCAATTCTTACTTAAGTCTTAGAGGTTTGCCAGGAATACTTTATTTTTTTAAAACATAATTTTCATTTTTCCCCAATTACATACAAACATAATTTTTAAAAATTTTGAGTTCCAAATTTTCTCCTTCCATCTCTCTAAGATGGTAAGCAATTTGATACAGGTCACATATGTGCAACCATGCAAAACATACTTCCAAATTAGTGGTCATGTTGTAAAAGAAGAAACAGACCAACAACAAAAAACAAACCCATGAAAAAATAAAGTGAAAAACAGTGTGCTTCAATCTGTATTTAGACTGCATTGATTCTTTTTCTAGAGATGGAAAGTATTTTTCATAATGAGCCTTTTGGGACTGTCTTGGATCACTGTCTTGCTGAGAAAAGCTAAATCATTCACAAATGATCATTGTACAATATCACTGTTACTGTGTACAATGTTTCTCCTAGCTCTGCTCATTTCACTTTGCATCAGTTCGTGTAAGTCTTTCCAGGTTTTTCTGAAATCAGCCAACTCATTATTTCTTATAGCACAACAGTATTCCATTATTAGCACATACCACAACTTATTTAGCCATTCCCCAATTTATGAACATCCCTTCAAGTTCTAATTCTTTGCCACCACAAAAAAAGTTGCTATAAATATTTTTGTACAATAGGTCCTTTACCCTTTTTTTTTTTTTGGAGGGCAATTGGGGTTAAGTGACTTGCCCAAAGTCACATGGCTACTAAGTGCGTTAAGTATCTGAGGCCAGATTTGAACTCAGGTCCTCCTGATTCCAGGGCCAGTGCTCTATTCACTGCACCACCTAGCTGTCTCTACCTTTTTTAAAAAATGCCTTTGGGATACAGACCTAGTAGTGGTATTGCTGGATCAAAGGGTATGCACAGCTTGATTCGCCCTTTGGCATAGCTCCAAATTGCTGTACAGAATGGTTGGGTCAATTCACAGCTCTACCAACATTACTTTAGAGGAGCACTTTCAGTATAATTAAATAAAGGTTCATGTTATTTACCTGAATAGAATGAACTTTATGGGTTGCAGGGTGGGAGAGGGCTACCAAATCAGCACTCCACTGGAAATCACTAGGTGGTAGCTGAAGTTCTTTGCAAGCCAATAACTGTAGGAGAAAACCAAAATATATGATTCCTCTGATCAAATAGAAATGTACATGAGATTTCTTTCTTTTCTCTTCTGTTCTGAACTCTGATCCACTGCTCAAAATTGCTACACTACACATGTGCCAAGTGAGTCAAACACTGTCACCACTTCCCCTTACCCCTTAAAGAAAACAGGCCCTTCACCCCAAGACCAGGTAGTGCCTCCTCGGTCACCATCCACAGAGGTAGCTCCTGGAGAGATGTGGTCTGGCAACTCTAGCTGCAGCCCTCACCTCCTTAGCACGCATAGTTCCTTGAAGATGCAGAAAAAGAAACTTTTCCTCACAGTCCTTGGCTCTGTCATATGATTTCATATCAGGAACTGCTAGGGTTTTATTCATGAAAATGACACTAAGAAAAAGGCATTATCATCTTCTTTGCTACTGCATCCTTCTAAGGACCACCAAGCCCTGTCATCAGACTTGCAGCTGCAATTGCCCCCCTCACAGACCATGAATTCCTTGAAGGCAAGGCTATTTTACTTTTCTGTTTTGTATCCCTAGTACCTAACACAGTGCTTTGCACTTAAGTGTTTAATAAATGCTTTTTCATTCATTCTTTGTGGTTTAAATTACAGAATATTTTTTAAAAATCAAACTTTCATCTTGCTATTATTATTTTAAAACAAAGTAGCTCAAAGAAATGACTAAAGAAGTATGTTAGCTACTATAACAATTGCTTGGTTACTATAATTATTTCCTTTTCCTTTAGAAATTAACTAGCATTTTCTCAGTTGGTTTGTTTGATTGTTTGCATGTAAAGTTAATTCTTAATTATTATTTAATTTCATTCTTTCAGTTGTCTCTTTCCTGTCTCTTAGCTAGGCACCAAGAATTCTTCCCAACTTGTTTAGTGAGACCCCTTGCCCAATGATATTATTTCAATGACAGCAAAGAAGTCATCTAACTTGAAAGCAGTGGGCAGAAAGAAGTAAAATCTCGTGAGTAACATATGAGAGGAACTAAACAACAGTCACAAAGTCAGGAGCTAAGGATTACTTTTTATTTTAAATCTTTTTTTTTTTAGAGGGGAGAAGTTAGGGCAATTGGGGTTAACTGACTTGCCCAAGGTCACATGCCTAGAGTTGTGTGTGTGTGTATTAAGTGTCTGAGGCTGGATTTGAACTCAGGTCCTCCTGACTCCAGGGCAGGTGCTCTACTCACTGCACCACCTAGCCGCCCCAGATTACCTTTACCCTTAGACATATTTATGCTCCCTCTCCTATTAGAATGGCTGTAAGTTACCTTAAAAAGTTTATCAAGCATTGTACAGTATATATAAGATTCAGCTCCAATCCTATGTCAGGTTCTTTCTAGTTCTTACATGAGAAGGCTTTAAAATCCTGGCTGAAAGACAATGGAATCAGTCCAGTCCTCTTAAACCAATCTGCTATCATCAATCTATCCTGTCCTATATCCTACAAACTAATTCTGATAACACTGGTACCTAGACTCTGGGTTTGCTCATCGACATCCTGCCCCCAGCACTGGCTACAATCCCTCCCTAGTTGCCTGCTGTTTCTGACTTGATTTCAGCATTCCTCACCAGTACGTAAGGAATGCTTTCCACTTCATTCTTCTAGACAAGACCATTTTCTGTGCTGTTTTGGCCAGATTTTCTTCAATCTGGAATATATTCACTAAAAATGTCTATGTTTCTTTATTCAATTAACAAAACATGAATCTCAAGAATATGTTTAGAAATACTAAAAGGGAGAAATTACTCATCATGTTATTTCCCAACATTTCTGTACACATATACAGCATCATACAGTTATTTTACAAAACTAAAGAATACATATATTCATTAAAAGTACTAATAAAAGTATTCATAAAAATAGTTTTGCTTATTTCTAGTCAACATTTAAGAAAAAATGTTTTTTTAAATTATTTAATTACTTGTCTCTTCTTTACAAAGCTCTTACCTTAGCAACTGGTGACTGACCAATCCTCCAAATAATGAGTCGTTCTTTGAAGACCAACCATGCCCATCCACTTTCATCTATGTGGACAGTCAACTGATCATCAGCTAAGAAAGAAAAGGGAAATTATAAGACAAGGCTCTAAATACAAGAGAAGCTAACAAAATTTCACAATTCATAACATTACAACAAAGTCACACTACACTGTAAAGGGACTTAATCTAACCCAAAGGTAAATTAATCTAATATGAAACTAAGTGAACAGAAAAAATATCCTTGGATAATTCAATTACTATCACTTATTTCCAAAATCTTATCTTTTTTTTAATATAATCATTTAAAAAATACATTTAAGTAGCCATGTAAAATCTCAAGAGAGAATTACTTTGAAAAAAGACCTTCCAGTAAGGGCCTCTAAAAAGCATCTATTTCTTTATCTGTTTGTTTTTTTTTTTTTAAAAGGGGCAAGTAGGGTGGTAAGGCTAAGATGTTCAATAAGCTGACTTGCCACCTGTACACTCTAGTATTAAATATAAAAGAGAACTCCCAAAATGATTCCATTAAACAATGTCAAGCATGCTTTTGGCAAAACTTAACTAGCATACTGATGTCACTCTATTATTGTAGTAACAGAGAACAGTGATGGCATAAACAAATAAAATCTTTGGTCATCTAAAAACTGTTTTCATTCATTCACAAGCTCTTTCCCAATGGAAAAAAATAGCTACCTGTTAATATTTATGGAAATTTTATTGATTTGAATTTATCTCTCTCCTTTTTACATGCAGTAAAGGTTAATGAAATCAGAGGACATGTGAATCAGATGAAGGAAAATAAAAAACAAATGGCCAGGATAAATCTACAAATAGGATGATCAAATGCTATCTTTACTAGAACTGAGTAATATTTTTGCCCTGGAACTTTTCCATACTTTGAATGGATCCCAATTTTAATTTAATTAAAGGAAGTAGAACAGATCAAAACCCTCTACTCCATAGAGACTACACTGCCTAAAGTCCTGAAACATCAATGCCACTTTAGGGGGATTCTTTGTGAGGAGCCAAAAGTGTGCTATGCAAATCTATATAGCCCAGTGTTTCAGCACCATTTTCCCTGGGTCTCCATACCTGAAGATCAACAGATCTAATCTTATCACTGTTTCACTTATTAATACTGAGAAGAGGTGGAGACGCTGGAATCTGTACCAGGGAAGTACTATCCTTACTGGTGAGGTCATGGATGCCTGGAAATGTGGGAATCACTGGTGACTGCAGATAACAGTGCACTTTTGATGATGGGGTCATTGTTCTGAACTGATGGAATGCACTCAGCTTTTCCTCTGTCATACTGGAGGTGACTAGTTTATAAAGGAAGATATGTACCCCTGAGGAGCAAACATAAACCTCCACTGAAGGAGCTTATCTGATGTGAACTGTGTTATTTGGGATAAATGAACAAAGAGCCAAATATTAGGAACTGGCTCAACAGTTCATTAAGAAAATTCATTCTTGGGGTGGCTAGGTGGTTCAGTGAATGGGCCACCGGCCCTGAGTTCAGATCCGACTTCAGACACTTAACACAAAAACTAGCCGTGTGACCTTGGGCAAGTCACTTAACCCCAACTGCCCTCCAAAAAAAGAAAAGAAAATTCATTCCAACCTGCAAACTTCAAAACAGTCTTTCCTTGGCATTTCTGAAGGTCTAGGATCAAGGTCAGAATTAGATTTTAGGTGGAGTAATTAGTTAAAACTTGCCTATGCATGTACACACACACACACACACAGAGTATATGTGTGTGTATATATACACACATCTTATATATGTATATATAATACCATATATAGTGGCCAAATCTAATGGCCTATTCTCAATACTCATCCTTTTTGACTTCTCTGCAGCCTTTGACACCGTCCATCAACTTTTTCTCCTTGACACTCTCTTCTCTTTTGGTTTTCATGACACTACTCACTCCTGACTGCCTTCCCATCGTTTCAGTCTCCCTGGCTGGATCTATATCCAGGTTGTGTCTGAAAACTGTAGGTGTGTCCCCCAAAGGTTCTATCCCAGGCTCTCTTCACTTCTTCCTCTATATTATTTCACTTGGTGATCTCATTAGTTCCCGTGAATTCAATCATCACTCCTATGCAGATGATTTTCAGATTTATCCAGCCATAACTTCTCTCCTGACCTTCAGTCTCACATCTATAACATTTTGAATGGGATATTCCATAGCCTTCTTAAACTTATCATGTACAAAAAGGACCTCATATTCTTTCTCCAAAAATCCTCCTCTCTTCCTATTCTCTCTATTTCAAGAACACCACCATCCTCCCAATCACCCAAGCTCACAATCTAGAGGACATCCTTGGCTCCTCACTCTCTCCCTTCTCCCCCATATCCAATCTGTTGCCAAACTGTATAGATTTTACCATCATAGCAACTATTATACATGCCCCCTTCCCTCTTCTGACGTTGCCATCACCCTGGTGCAGATTTTCATCACTTCATGCCTAGACTATCGAAATAGCTTTCTGGTTGGTCTCCCTGACTCAAGTCTCTCAGCACTCCAGTCCATGCTCCACTCAACTATCAAACTGATCTTCAAATATGAAATCCTGTTTGTCTTTTAAAGCCCTTCAAAACCTGGCTCCCTCTTATCTTTCTAGGCCTCTTATACCTTATACCTCTCTATCTACCTTGCGATGCAGCAACTTTGACCTCGTTGTATACTGTGTTTAGCACACTGCTTGGCATATAGCAGGAACTTAATAAATGCTTATTAAATAACTGTTTCTTGCACATGATAGTTCATCTCCCAACTCCAGCATTTTCATTGACAGGTAACCCATGCCTGGAATTCCCTTCCTCTTCATTTGTCTCCTGGCTTCTCTAACTTCCTCCAAGTCCCAACTAAAAATTCACCTTCTGCAAAATGAGATTATCTCCAATTTATCCTGTGTATATCTTATTTATACAAAGTTATTGGAATATTGTCTCCCCCTTAGATTGTGAGGTCCTTAAGGGCAAGAAATATTTTTAAACCCCCCCCTCTTTTTTTCTGTCTCCAGTACTCAGCACAGACTATTTAAATATTTAATCCATGCAGAACGATGGTAGAAATTTTGATGCCTAAAAATTACTGCTGAAATTCTTTACAAAAATTCTAGCAAACTCTAGGGGCACTGTTAGTGTACTTAAATTAAAGCATAAATATTACATTATTTAGGAAAAAACAGCTGATCAAGTAAAAGTTAACAAGCATTTATTAAGTACCCACTATGTGCTAGGCACTGTGTTAGATGGTGAGTATTCAAAGAATGGCAAAAAAAAAACAAAAAACCCTGCCCTCAAGGAGCCCACAACCTAATGGAGAGGCAATACGCAAACAACTATGTACCATCAGAGTAAATAGGAGATAATCTCAGAAAAAAAGGCCCGAAGATTACAGAAAACTGGGAAACACTTTTTCCTGGAAGGTAGCACTTTAGCTGACACTTGACAGAAAACATGGAAGCTAAGAGGTACAGGAAGAAAAAAGTTACAAGCATAAGGAGAGCCAGTGAAAATGCCCAGAGTTGAGAGATAGAGCATCATGTTCAAAGAACAGCAAGGAGGCTTGTGTCACAATGTAGAGGATGTGGGAAAGTGAAATGTTAAGAAAACCAGAAAGGTCATAATTTAGAGTTGAATCTCTTAAAGGGACAACATGGCTAACCTTGAACCTTGTCTTTCTCTACATTCTCTCTATGATCATGACTGATTAAAGAATAGGGAAGAGAGGTGCAATATTTTCCTGTTCATTTGGAATTTTTTTCTATAGAATTTATTATAGGTTTCTCATTATGAAGGCAGAATCTTTGTATTAACATGTCAAAGATCATAGAACAAACTTGTGTGAGCAGCCTCTCCCTTCACCATGTGTGATCCAAAGATTACAGCAATAAGACTTTAGGAAAGACTTCGTGAATATCTATGCTCTCCTTGGTTTCTACTGTAAAAGTTGGTTAATATCCTTTGTTTCAAAATTCTATTGGCCTATTTTGAAGGATTGAAACTCATGATTCTTATTAGTCAACTTTTGATATTGGTTTAGATTTTGGCTAAAGGTTAAAGTTGTTAAGGTTTAGTTTGGTTATTCTGGAATCAACCCTGACAGTCATTTTGTTATTGAAGCTACTAGTTACATCCCTCATGGTCTTGAATATACTGTGAAAATCAGAGTCAAATATATATATAGATGCAAATCATAAATTCAGATCCTTTATTTTTAGCCTAAACTTTCATTTAAAGTCTCTAAAATGACCAACATCACCTACCTTCAGCCAATGCTAGAGCTTCCATAACTTTAACGGGAAGAGAAGATCCAAACGTTTTCACATCATAGTTGATAGTCTCACTGATGGACTGGTGCTGTACCATTCTTGTGGGTGTTCCACTAAACAAAATAATACAGTTTGTTACTTGTTTTGTAATTTAATTTCATTCATTAACTTAACTTTGGCATAATTTTAGCTTAAAGAAAATCTAAAAACAGGGGACAGGACAAGGAAAAATAAATTATTGTGGAAAAAGCACCTTCCTGGGTAGTTAAGAAGCCTAAGTTCTAGTTTCAACTCTGTTAATAACTAGCTATATGTACTTGGGCAAGTAATTTACTTCTCAAAGCCTCAATAAAATATGACGGGACTAGACAATCCCTTCTAGTTCCAAAATTATGAGTTTATATAAGATACACATTCATTTATGGAACTATATAAGAAAACTAATGAATCAATTAGCATCTCATAGAAGGTATTTTTGTTACTATACTATTCTTTATAGCAAATACGGTAAAGTGGAAATACTTTCTTTTTTTATATATTTTTTTCTTTTTGGAAGGGGTAAGGCAGGGCAATTTGGATTAAGTGACTTGCCCAAGGTCACATGCCTAGTAAGTATTAAGTGTCTGAGGTTGGATTTGAACTCAGGTGCTCCTGACTCTAGGGCAGGTGCTGTATTCACTGTGCTACCTATCCACCCTGAAATACTTTCTTCTCATTTTTAAAATGATTCAAAATGCAGTAAAATTCCCATTTCAACATTTACAAAGCATCTATTTCATATACAGCACTCAACAAGGAAAAAAAGATAAAAAGATAAAAAAAAAATCATTGTCCTCAGAAACCTTACATTTTACAGTAAATAGTATCTTATTATTCTAAGGATCTTGCAATGATGAAATAAGGCCTTTATCAGAGATACTTGTGGCAAATTTTCCCCCAGTTTTCTGCTTTCCTTATAATTTTGGTTGTGTTGGCTTTGTTTGTGAAAAAACTTTTTAAGTTTATGTAATCAAAATTATCTAGGTTACATTTTGTAATGCTCTCTAAATCCTCTTTGGTCCTAAATTCCTCCCTTGTCCATAAATGTGATAGATAAACTATTCTATGCTCTCTGAATTTGTTTATGGTATCATGCTTTTATGTATAAATCACATACCCATTTTGACTTTATCTTGGTATGTAAGTACGAGATGTTGGTCTATACCTAATTTCTGTCATACTGTTTTCTAGTTTTCCCAGAAGTTTTTGTCAAATGACTTTTTGTTCCAAAAGCTTGGATCTTTGGGTTTATCATATACTAGATTACTATGATCATTTACTATAATGTAATTTGTAGCTATTTCACTGATCCACCACTCTATTTCTTAGCCAGTATCAAACTGTTTTGATAATTTCCACTTCATAATACAGTTTGAGATCTGGTACAGCTAGACTACCTTCTTTCACATTTTTTGTAATTGACAACATCGAACTTTTGTTCTTCCAGATGAATTTTTTTTAATTTTTTCTAGTTATATAAAATAATTTTTGATATTTGATTGGTATGGCACTGAATAAAATAGATTAATTTAGGTAGAACTGTCATTTTTATTATACCGTCTCAGACTACCTGTAAGCAACTAATACTTCTGCAATTGTCTGGGGCTGACTTTGTGTGAAAAAAGTTTTATAGTTGTGTTCATATAGTTTCTGGGTTTTTCTTGGCAGGTAGACTCCCAAGTATTTTACATTGTCTACAGTTATTTTATATGTAATTTCTCTTCCTATCTTTTGCTCCTTGACTCTGTTGGTAATATATAGAAAGGCTGATAATTTATGTGGGTTTATTTTGTATCCTGCAACTCTGCTAAAATTGTTAATAGTTTCAAGTAGATTTTTAGTTGATTCTCTAGGATTTTCTTAGTATAACATCCTATCATCTGAAAAGAGTGATAGTTTTGTTTCCTTATTGCCTATTCTACTTCCTTTAATTTCTTTTTCTTCTCTTTATTGCTGTATCCAACATTTCTAGTACAATACTGAATAATAGAGGTGATAATGGGCATCCTTGCTCCACTCCTGATTGCACTGGGATGGCTGCTAGTTTATCCCCATTACAGATAATGCTTGCTGATGGTTTTAGATAAATATCACTTATAATTTTAAAGATGAGCTCCATTTACGCATTTTTCTAAAGAGTAAGTCTGACCAGATTTGTTATCCCTCTGCTCTATGAACAGTGGCTCCCTATTACCTTCAGAACCAAATAGAAAAACCTCTGGTATTTAAAGTTCTTCATGACCTAGTCCTGTCTGACTTTTCTAATCTTACACTTTTACGGCTCTCCTTGAACTCTAAGAACCAGTGACACTGGCTTATTGGAAGCTCTTCACACACAACAATCCATTTCCCTCCTCCCTCTCAGTGCTTTTGCACTGTTTCCCCCATGCCTGCCAAGTTTTGCTCCCTTACCACTGTCTCTCAGTTCCTTCAATACTCAGCTCCAGTTCCTTTAGCTGACAGTGCCTTTAGCTTCTCAAAATACCTTTCTACCTACTGTGCATATATCTTGTGTGTACCTAGTTATTCCAGTTATTTGCATGCTGTCTTTCCCCCCCCCCCGCCCCCCATGTATGATTCTTAAGGATTTAACACAGTGCTAGTTGATTAACTTCTGGACTTCGGAAACAGGAAACCTGAACTTGAGTGGGGGCTCTAACACTTCTGCTGTATCACTATCAGCCAATCACAACCCGAGCCTCAGTTGGAGCATCTGTATAAAGGAAACCATAGTTGCACAGTAGACTTCACAGGGTTTTGGTGCGGAAAGCACTTTGTAAACCTTAAGAAGTTCAGTCAATATGGATCATTATGATTATGACTGCTCAACAACAACCATCATTTTCTGGGGGTGGTGTGAGAAAGCTTATGGGGGCGGGGTGGAGATATGGGAGGGGTACTTTCCTGTGCCCTTTCCACAGTACGATTCTGTTCGGGACCACGAGTGTTCGCTGGGCAGAGCCAGGCCAGGGCGGGGACGGGGCACCTGGAAAGAAGCCCCTCTCCACCCCCGCAAGGTGGCTGGTTATCCCATTCCGGGAGCCCAAACGCGCACAGTTCGTACACACAGCAGGGCACAGGATACGCGAGCGCGGATGGCCCACACAGCAATTGACGTGGAGAAGGCGGAGGGGTGGGGTGGGTAGGAGGGGGCCTGGAAGAAATCAACTTACCGCGCGCTCAGGGAGCTCCGGCGGCTAACCGGCGAGAACAGCCCAGGTGAGCCCACGGCTGATCCCAGGGTCAGGACCTTCCTAGACCCCGCACGGGGCGTGCACACCGGCGTGGTTCCCCCCAATGGACCCCTGCGAACCGGGGTCCGCGGGGAGGCGGAGGCAACGGGGAACATGACGGGGCGGGAGGACCTGTATAGACACGAAACACGAAAACTAAAGGGAACGCGGTCCAGTTGAAAACGAGGCGCGTTCCGATGACGTCACGACTCCCGCGCCCGCCGGTGCTTTCCGGCTGCATGAGGGTTTTGACTGGAGTGAGGTCGGAAGTGGAACCGGAAATTCCGCCTCCTTAGTCCCGGAACTTGGGTTTGTTCCACTTGTGGCTAGGCAGCAGAACTCGCTACCCCCTAGGTCAGGGACACGATCCTCAAGTGCGGCTCTTTGACTGAGTCCAGGCTTCAGTCTATGCTCTATGAAGGGTCTCCAGGCTTTAGATTTGGCAGAAGCACGAGAGTTAGTGGCATGGGAAGTTCTAGAGATGCATGACCAGCAGCCAAAATACGGAAAAGGATTCTTTGCAAAAAGCTTGCTTGCTCACCCACCTACATAGCGCGGTGGGATAGTCTGCAGAGTTTTGAACTTGGAACCAGAGGATCCAAGTCCAAATCCTGCCAGGGATACTTAGGCCCTGTGTTAAATCCTTAAGAAGCATACATGGGAGGGGCGGCCAGGTGGCACAGTGAGTAAGACTGCCGGCCCCAATGTGGGTAGACCTGGGATCAGTTCCGGCCTTGAAGTGCACATCCGAGAAATAACGAGTCAGCAGTGCCAATTACAATGTATAGGAGTGTTTATTAACCGGGGTGACTGCCTCCCTAATAAGGAAGACAGCATCGAGTCTCCTGAAAGATGCATTTTTATAGTGTAATATGTTGCTAACAACAAAATATGATTCCAAGGAGGGGTGCCATTTCTCGTTAAGTCTTGGGTACCTAACAAGAACAGACTTGTATCTGGGATATGTTTCTAGCAACATATGTGAAAGTTCCCTCACTATTATGGCCTATCAGGTGGTTTCCAGGGACCCTGGTAGGGGCCCCTTCTGGCAGGTTTTAGGGGGCTTTGGTGTATAATTTCTGGTGGGTACTTCACTCCCCCCTTTTCTTGTTCATAATTGAAACTCGGACTCACCTGAGTCCGGGGGTCCGATCTCTTGCACTAGGGCTGTGGTACCCACTGCTGCTGATCCTGCCATACCGAGGCCAACTAGGATAGGGACTAAAATGGGGGCTGCCAGCAAAAAGGTGTTCCTGCATACAAATAGAAGTTAAGCTCGGGTCGGAGGCTACCAGAGTGCTGCCCAAGTAGGCAGGGGTGATGATAATGGGTAAAACAGGGGGGCCATCCGGGCTTCAATGGCCACCAGGAGGTGGGTTGAGGACTGGGTTGGGACCGGTGGGAGTAAGACCCCTTGGCACAGGAGTGCGTAGAATAGTGAACAAGGCCCCAGGGTCCCTTCCTGTGACATAAAACCTGATTCCCCAAGGTGTCCCAGTTTTCCAATCCTGTTTGGTCCAATCCAAAATCCTGATGACAAATGGGTTACATGACCTAAGGATATTACAATGAAATAAAATGTGGTGGCCACAGCTGCCACTGGAGACCTAATCGGCAATGGTTACACAATCCCAATTGGCACAGTGATATTTCCCCTGTCCCCCACAATCGGGGGACCCATCCTCAGGGCAGACATACGACTGGGTTGACCAAAGGCTGTTTTTCTGACCACTTCTCCACAAGCAGCACCATTGGTCCCTGCAGAATACATGCCTGTATAGGGAAACAACATAAATCTGGGGCACAGTGATCAAAGAAAAAGGGTGGGCTGGCTATGAATCACATTCTTAACTAGCAGTGTCCCATCAATTGTGTTAGACTCCAAGAGTACAAGGTGGGAGCATAGGAGTTGGAACTGGCCAAAGGCAGGAATGCCAGGAACAGGAGCATCAATCAGGACAGTCTCTTAATCTTCAGTTGTAAGTCACCAGCTGGCTCTGTTACCTAAAGGTCTGGTGGGTCGGGAGGAGCCGTCACCTTGATGTGTCAAGTGGTGGATCCAGGCTTTTCTTCCGGCCACCTTAACAGCAGAGTGGTCTGGTACACCACTCGGACTGCGTCCTGGATGTCTCGGAGAGTTTGGAGGGACATATTGGAGAAATAAGGATACCAAACAGAATCTCAAAAAGGGAATACATTTAGTTGCAAATGTTAACACTTGCTTAGATAATGGAATAACTACAAATTCAGATCAAAACAGTTCTCTTCTGCTTTACAACTTGTTACATCAATTCAGCAATAAATTTGTCTTGTAAGTGGAGGTTTTAGTGGGTCTCATAAAATCACACTAGATATTTTTTAAAATTTCTTCTAAAAGTATTTTCCTTCAAAACAGTTTCAAGATTTATAAATGATTACTGATTACTTGCTCTGAGCATAGAAACCTGTTATAGAGGGGGAAAAGCAGGGACATGTGACATTCCAATTATGCCAGGAGAAAAAATCCTTGGCTCTGTTTAAATTCAGATATAGTCACAGATATCCAACTATGTAACATCTGTTCCATCTCATAGCTAGACTCAGGAATAGGTGGGAAACATTCCTTTTTGAAGGAACCTCATGGGTAAACTGAGGGATCCCATCCCAGACAGAGGCTAAGATTGTCCCTTCGGCCTTTACCAAATGTAGACTTCCACCTGTTAACAGTACAGGATCACATTCCCCTGAGTAGCTAGTGGCATTTCCTCTCAGACACTGATTTAATGCAGACAACTATACCCAAATTCAGACTCAAAATAAAATTTAGTTATGGTCCCAAGTGCTTTTTACCTTAAACAACAAGCTTCACCAATCACAGCTTAGAGCCAGTTATAATTATTTCTATTCTCATGGGGCTGCAATAAGCAATAAAAATGTATCCGATCTTATAATGTAAGGAATTCCATTTACCATCCTTCTAAAATATAAAAGCCAATTTATAGAAATCCTTTTGATCTTTGCAACTTCTTAGCAAGTTAGGTTCATTTAAAACTTACATGACTAAAACAAGTTCTTTTTTCAGGCTGAATGACTTTGCCAAATAGAGATAGTTTCTAGGGGATTTGACAGTTTTACAACATAAGGAAAATTCATATGAATTGTAAGCAGGAGAGACTGCTCTGAATGGGCAGAACTAGTCAGACAAGTTTTCATCCAGTAGCCTCCTTTCCACATACAGTAAGCAATTAACAATTTTAGGTTTTAGCATTAAAACAGTAGACCAAAATAGCTTAGTTAACAATCTTACAAATTTTTCTAAATAGCAGATATACACATTACAAGTCAGGGTTAGCAAAATTGATAAAATAACACTACTGGTCTTACACAATTTTTTCTCCTCACTCAGGTTTTACAATATACAGTGTAGAAATACAACAATAATATAAACCGCAAGATGACATTAATTGCATTTCCAAATTACATGTAAGAATGATTGATCTTACCAAGTGAAGAGGCTAGTTGACCTCTGACCTCATTTTCTCCTCTCTTTTTCTCATCTCCCCACAGTAGCAGACCCTGGTAGAAAAAGGGCTCTGCTCAACTGGGGAGTGCCAGGAAATTGTAGCCTGGAGCACTGAGGAGAGGGTTTGGGGAACTTGAAGTAGAAACTTCAGGCTCTGCTTACTTAGAGGGGTGGGCTTCAGGGTGCCTGGGGATCTAAAACTATTGCTAGTGGGAGCTAGGCCAAGTACCCTTTTACTAAACTATTTAGGCTTAGAATATAATTTTAGGATGAATAGCTCAGGTCTAACACACACTAGTGTTCAGATGTATCCCAGGCTTAGTATATGGGATAATGATTAACTTGTATTTGCACCTTTGTTTCACAAGCTTCTTTTCCCTTGTCTAACTGTTCCCATGTCATTCAGAAAAAAATGTTCTATTCCAGGGATTTAACCTTTCAGGTAGGCAGATGAAAAGCCCGTGTAGCTCTGATGTAGCTGCTGTACCTTCCCCCCTTTTTCTTTTTGGAGGAGGTTAACTCAAATTAACTTCACTGGCAACCCCAGCTCAGTTATAGCCAGAACAACAGGGAGAAAAATCTTAATGGTTCAAACCTCTTATTGTCTCCTCAGCTCTGTCAGAGCTGGATGACAGGGGAGGGCTCTGTAGCCCTGGCTAAGAAGAACTGGGACCACAGGGAAGAGAATCTTAGCAGTTGTAATTTGTCACCGTGGCACTAGTCTGGTCAGAGCTAGATCACAGTGAGAAGGCACCGTAGCAGAGGTAGGACTATGGGCAGGAGAATCTTAGTGAATTTCTTTTTGACCTTTTGCTCAAAGTATTTTGAGAAGCTGAAGGCACTGTCAGCCAAAGGAACTGGAGCTGAGTATTGAAGGAACTGAGAGACAGTGGTAAAGGAGCAAAGCTTTGCAGTGACTGGACAAGTCACTTAACCTCTGCCTCAGTTTCCTCACCTGTAAAATGGGGATAAGAATAGCACTTTCCTCACGGGGTTGTGAGAGTCAAAAGAGATGACACAGAAGGCCCTTAATGTGCAAAGCGCTTTGCAAACCTTACAGCCATGTGGAAGTGCAAGTTTTTATTACTGTTCCGGATTTTCCAAGGCAGCTGGATAGATGCTGTAGAAAGAGAGCGATTTGGAGACAGTACCAGGGTTCAAATGCGACTCCACCACCTGGTATCCAGTTGCCAAGTCCTCTAGTCTCTACCTTCGTCTCTCTTCTGTGACCCCTTTCTCTGACCCCTTTTCTCCTCTGGCACCACTACCACCCTGGTGCAGGTCCTCATCACCTCACACCTGGTGTCAAGTCATTTCCTGGCGCTGAGATCCTGCTGATCCTCTCCTTAGTGTATCTTGTTTGAACAGTTATTTCATTTGTCTGCATTCTACAGTAAACGCCTTCAAAGCATGAACACTTTTTGCCTTTCTCCTGGCGCATATGCTAATTGACTTGGCAAATCTCACAACCTCCTGGGGCCTCTGTTTCCTGATCTGTAAAGTTAAGCCATTGGAGAGATTGACCTCTGTGTCCCTTCCAGCTATGATTGCATCTGTGGAATTTTCCACATAGGTAGTTGAGTACTTCATTCATCAAATATTTATTGGGCACTTAACAATGTTCAAAGCACTGTGATTATTAGTCCATGTGAATGAATAAATACACAAGCATTTATTAAGGGATTACTTAGTATGTGTTAAGCTTTGATCTAGGGAAATGGCATCTAGTGAGGGGAATTTCAGTCTTCAAGGAGTTATGAGAATGGTGAGTGGAGAAACAGAGTAATTGGTTAAAACAATTTTTCCAAAAGTTATGGTAGCATTGGTTTGCTTACTGTTCTCAGTCAGTCAATAAACATTAATTAAGCACCTATTATAGGCCAGGCATAGTGCTAAGCACTGGAGCTTAGTCTAGAGCAAGAGGTGATAAAAGGGTAGGGTTACAATTATAAGGCATGGCTCCCTGGAAAGGGAAGGAGAAAGGGATATTGGGAAATATAGCTGATGTAAAAATTAAAGTAGCCAGTGGCATGGTACATGGGGCCCTGGAGTCAGGAGGATCTGAGTTCAAATCCAGCCTCAGACACTTACTAGCAATGTGTCCCTGGGTAAGTAATTTAACCCTGATTGCCTCCAAGAAAGAAGAAAAAAAAAGATATCCATAAAAATTTATTTTAAGAAAAATTGTGGTGACAATCATTGGTGATGTTAGATAGAACAAGTCAGAAGTCATATCATAAGAGGGTGAGAACTGAGAAGGAGGTGAAGTGGATGCAAGAGTATACACAGCTTTTTGAGAGTTTCACATACACAACAGCCCATCACCTAACTGTATTTTTTTTAAGCAGTCAAGGTTAAGTAACTTGCACAAGGTTACACAGCCAGTTATTTTTGTGTGGGTGCCGAGTATCTGAGGCCAGAACCAATCCCGGTCTACCAACACTGGGGCCGGCACTCTTACTCACTGCGCCACCTGGCCACCCCTCTAACTCTGTACTTCTGAACTCATACCTGGAATACCCCCCTCCTCTCCCAGACTCTAAGAATCCCAGAGTCCTTCCAAGACTCATCCCACAGGCCTTTCCTCATCCCTCCTCCTCCCCCCTCCGGCCCCCAGCTGTTAATGCCTTCTCTCATAAAGTACCCTTCCCTTTACTCTGTACATATACAGACGTATATCAATAGACATTTCCTTGAGGGCAAGACTTGCTCTTGATTTTTCTTTGTATCCCCAGTGCCTGGCATACAGTAAGTGTTTAATAAATGCTCTCTGATTGGTTGATGGGGTGAAATAAAGGGTTTTTTTTTAAGTTAAGAAGATAATGCTGAGATTGAAGATGGGAGAAGATAATGGTGGAATAAAATTAAGGACACAAGTAGAGGGTTTTAACCTTGGCAAGGAAAGGGACATTGCTTCCTCCTATAATATTGTAGTAAAGAAGGAAAGAATGGGAGATGAAATTGAGGACATTTGAAGTGCAGAATTGGAAAGAAAGAACTCACAATGAGATGGTTTTAGTCTTTTCAGCATTATGATACTGTCAGGTTCTCTAGTTAGGACAGAAGCAGGTTTGAGGGAAAAAAGAAGTTTGGTTGGAATGATTGCTCTAGGCATTTCAATGGTCCATTAATGAATAAAAAGTAACAGGATTCCTCTACAGCAATGAGAATAAATTGAAGTTATGTAACAAATTTGTAGTGAATTCAGTCTTTATGTTTGTATGTTAGCTCCAAAGATGTTCAGTAGCAATCTACTAGGAATTGGATATGGATGGGGGTAACCCCAAGAATGAAGTTTGAAAGCGGATGAACAATGACGTGGAAGGGATTCAAGGAGAGCAAACAGTTGAATGAGTTAATAACTTTAACATGAAGATGATAAAGAAGGTGAATCCAGAGCAATGGTGACCGTCTGGGAAAGGAGGGAGGGGTGAGATGCTTGGAGGTAAATAGAAGGACAAATAGCAGGTTGAGAATGTATGGGAAAGGTAAAGGTGTGGTTTCTCAGAGACTGTCTGCTAAAGTAAGTAAGTCCTTAGGTCTTAGGCCTAAGTTTTCATTTTTTTTATTAGAAATTATATGATTTTGAAACTTTAGAAATCTTTCTGTATAGTTGCTCTATTCTAGTCAGTCCTTCTCACCCAGCTTACCATGAAAGAGTTAAATTTCTATAGAACTGCAAGAATTGCTGAACAAGACTACTGATAAGGGAGAATAGGCAGTAACCTTGGAAAAGAAGCTCAGTCCCTGGTTCCCAGACAATAACTCATAGATAATACTAAAAATAATGAAGAATGGAAGGAGCTGGCAGCAGCCAGTGGATTTGACCAATCAAGGGACAGACAGTAGCCTTGGGACCCTCAAGTCCAGATAAGAATGTATCAAGGGTAGACTGAAAGGAAGGGGTCCAGTATTCTGAGGTTGTAATACACTGATGTAATGGACCTAATGTATTATGTAACAAGATTAGAGCCTCATTAGTAATAATTATGTTAATATTCATAACCCTTGCTTATTTAACCCAGCTTTAGCTTATGTACGGTGGCCTCCTCTCTCTCAGTGCTGTCCCAGAGACTGGACCGCCCGCTTCTCATGAGATTCTAATAAATCTTTCCACCTTCACTTTAAGAGGTCTCCGAGTAGTCAATTTGGATTAGGGTCTCCATATCCCACACAAGAGGGAATGAAGTGGAAGAAAGAGAAGAGGTTATAGTCTTTTTTTTTAATCCAGAGATCCCACTGCTAGGCATATATGTCAAGACAGAAAGGCCCCACATATGCCAAAATGTTCCTAACAGCACTTTCTGTGGTATAGCAAAGAAAAGGAAACAAAATAGATACCAACCCATTGGAAAATGACTAAACAAATTGTGGTATATGAAAGTAAGGGAATATTAATGTGGCATAAGAAGGGATGAATATGAAAAATTAAGAAAAGCACGGGAAGACTTACATGACTGATTGGAACAAAGTAAAGAGAATCAGTAAAACAACATACACAATGACTACAAAAATATAAATAGGAAGAACAATAAGATAGTGAATTTTGTTGCAACTGTAATGACCAAGTATAACCCTAAAGACTTTTTTTTTGGAGGGGGTAAGGAAAGGCATATGGGGTTAAATGATTTGCCCAAGGTCACACAACTAGTAAGTGTGTCAAGTGTCTGAGGTCACATTTGAACTCAGGTCCTTCTGACTCCAGGGCCAGTGCTCTATTCAGCACCACCTAACCACCCCCAAGAAGAGATTTTTAAAAAATGAACCTCCTTCCATTTCCTTACAGAGGTGAAGGAAGGGTCCATGTATGCAGAACATCACATATGCTGTTAGTTAATCTTGCTGAAATGTTTTCTATTTCTTTTTTTTTTTAATTGTTACAAGGGATGACTTGCTAGGTAGAAAAGGAAGGGAAATATTTTAAAATGAAAGTGATGTAAAAACAAAATACAGACATGAAAACTAAATTTTTAAAAATAAACTATGGTTTAAGAGGATTTCCAGAGTTCTGGATCATGGAGATTGAAAAGTTAGAGGTGGTGATGGAGAGATCAAGGGTGACCATCCCTGTGCATGACCAGGACATCATGAAGGTATCAGGTCATGGTAGTTGGGATTGATTAACAAAAAGGACAAGGTATAGAGGAGACATCAGATATATGCTGAAGTCTACAAGTATGAGAGCAAGAACTGGGGTGGAGGGGCAGATTGGCCCTAGGTACCTGGAGATAATAAGGATCTAGGTGGAGCTGGCTAGATCAAAGGAGTGAAGTACAAAAGGTTGTTGAGCCATGACATCGAAGAGGAGCAATGGGGGAGGGAGGGCGGTGTCTAAAAATGACTACGAAGAACAAGGAGCCTTATTCCAGCATGAGAAGGGTGCTGGGAGGGAAGGAGGCATAAAATAAACTGTGATCAGGATTGGAAAATGGTGGCTAGAGATAGTATCTTCTAGGAGAAGCCAAATTTCTAGGGTTTAAGTCTAAAAGAATGGGATTTTGGAGAGCAAAATGAAAGGGAGAGATTGAGTGGGAAAGGGACAGGGGAGTGAGAAGGCTGAGGTGGCTGGCAATGAAAGAGTAATAATTTTTGCCTAGTAGCCTTCTTAAAGAGATTGAGAGGAGAAAGCTTGGCAGCAATAGGATAATGGATTTATTAATAATTGTTTTTCCCAGTAAGCAATGACAGCTCTGCCTCAATCCCTAGTACAGACAGTCAACCAGCATTCTTTAAAAGCACTTACTGTGTGCCAGGCAAGCTCTAAGGATGTAAAGAAAGGCAAAGCAGTCCCTGCCCTCAAAGAGCTCACACTCTAATGGGGGAGCCAACAAATCTCAAGTACACACATACAGGGTGAATCAGAGATAATCCCATGGGAAGGTTCCAGCCTTATTAAGCAGGACCAGAAAAGGCCTCTGACATAGAATGTGATTCTATCTGAGGCTCGAAAGAAGTTAGGAGCCCAAGGTAGAGGGAGAGCTTTCTAGGCATGGGGTGAAAGCCAGCAAAAATGAAGAGCTGGGAGATGGGGGGGTCTTGTGCAAGGAACAGCACAGACTAGTGCCACTGGCTTGTGGAGGTGTATGAAGGAAATTAAAGTGGAAGAAGATTGGAAATGTCGGAAGGGACCAGGTTATGAAGGGCTTTAAAAACCAAAGGAGAGGTAATAGAGTCACTGGAGTTTACTTTGTGGTCAGTTGATTTGTTCAGATCTGCTGCCCTAGCCAGAATGCCGATAGATGGGGGAAGAGTGTGTTCAGAGGCCAGAGCTGAGTCTGACCCCATGGGTCGAGGCTTGCTAACATTTAAGTAGTTTAATAGGGTACCTAGTTTATTGTACAGTCTAATGGGAAACCTTTCCATTAATGGGAGAATTAAAAACAACTTAGCACACGTAGACCATTGTAACAATTGTCACACATGATTTGGACTGGGACTCTAGTACTAGTTTCTCAACCCATTTTAAACAGCTAGACCATAAATCCTTCCACTTCCACATGTATTGTCCTGTTAAAAACACATCAAACCAAGTTCTTTGCTCTTCAATTTAAGGAAGGGAACAAGACTGACATCTCTTTTCCCATCTGGTTGCATTCATTTTGGATTTCTTTGGCTTCTCCACCATACTGCCCCTTACTCCTGCCCCAATACCAGAACCTTCATGGCTCCTCCCACCCCTTTTCAGCTTTCTTTTGTGTATGTGGTCTTCCCCCATCAGAATGTAAGCTTTGTATTTACATCATAAATGCTCAGTGAAGTGCCTGGAACATAGTAGGTTGATAAATGTCTAAAATCCCAGAATTGTTTCTGTACCAGCTGCAGGTGGTCCCCGAGCTCGGTCAAACATTTGCAGGAACCATGAAGGTCATGAAGATTTGCTATGAATCAAACTTGTGTCGTTGTTGTTACCTTCTCCTTGTCATGGTTACAGCTTACTGCCTAGCCACTGCTATAGCATCCTGGTTTGGCCTCAATAAAGCAGGTCTCCTTCTAGAGGGGGCCCTGGCCCAACACATGTGTCTAGTTTCCCTCCTCCAAAGGAATGAAGAAAGCTTTTTGCTTGTGACCACTGTTAGCACTTTGGTTTTATTTTATTTTTCAGAGTTAACTGTGATTATGATAACCTGTGTGAGTTTTTTTTTGACATTTTCAGAGTTAACAATGGTTGCATAGCTTCTGTGACTCTTTGGTTATTTATTTGGTTTGTCAGAGCTAGCAGTTGGAGCATTACTTCTGTGAGCTCTCTTGCATTTTATTTTTCAGTTAGCAGTGGCTGCAATACCTCTGACTCTTTGGTCATTTGTTTTTAGACTTGACACTACTGACTTCAAAAGCTTTCAGAACCTGTAAATGGATCTGTTGCTATGGCAATCAACTACCTACATAGTTACTCTAGGTACCTAGAAAGATAGTATGTATGATTTATGAAAACAAAAGATAGTAATAAAAACTTTTAAAATAATCTATATGATAAAATATCAGAGGAAGAGTGCTTTTTTTTTTTTTGCTTTTTGGAGGGCAATTGAGGTTAAGTAACTTGCCCAAGGTCACATGGCTAGTTTTTTTGGGTGTGTGTGTTAAGTGTCTGAGGCTGGATCCAAACTCAGGTCCTTCTGACTCCAGGGCCGGGGCTCTACTCACTGCGCCACCTAGCCGCCCCAAGAGTGCTTTTCTGATAGGAAATTGGAAAAATTTTGCTATTTACTTTTTTTTCAAATTCATATTGCATGGTTTTGTTTTTATACTTGAATCTTCATAGCTGAATGTCTAGTCACTGGCCCAATGTACACTTAGATAAGAAATGACACTAATTAATAGTTATAAATTTTAATCTATGATACAAAAGTTTACAGAAAAAAATGAATAGGGCAATGCTAAGAAATAAAATATAGTGATCACATGTGGAAATACCACTATGGCATGAGGAGATTTAGCTTTTTAATTGTGCTTAATTTTTTTTTCTTTTGTAGGACCAAAGTAGTGACATATATAAAATAAACAATATAGGTAAATCTTGTTAAAGTGATTGTCACAGATGTACTTGTGTTATTGTTGTTGATTCAGAATATATGGCAATTTATTCATAAATCCCTTTATGTGGAAATAAAATGTAGTACTTGATGCTTTTGTTCCTTTTGTTCATACACAAACTCTCTCTCTCTTTTTCTCTCTCAGAGGCAACCTTCCAGTGCAACCAGAAAATTATGAAGACCTAGCATATGGGAAAACTTTCATTTAAAAAAATCACTTCCTAGTAATCACCAATTTAAAATGAGTACAAAAAGCATGTTTTGAGGCAACATGAAAATTACTGGTGCCAATATGGAAAATAAGTCCAATTGTTTTCAGTCTTGTTTTTAGGAATTTGAGATATAAGATTACTGCCAGGCATGAAAGAAAAATAGGCTGTTTAAGTTCTACATTCAACAGAGTGATTAGTTTTTAATTGTAATTATTGTTTTTGTCTTATAAAATAAAAGACACTAATAAACAAAAGATCCCCAAATGTTTTAAGATTGGAAATCTCAATATCTCAGTCTTAAACTCAAGGATATTTAACCAGAATATACAAAGTTGAAAATTTTGGTTTGCCTGAGAAATTACCCAGTTTTTAGGTTGAATAACCTAAGTCCTCAATGTACATGTAAGTAAAATCATTGCAGGATATCAAGTGGAGAACTGACAGCTAGGTAGCAGCTCTTTTCTTGTTTCCCAAAGCATTCACACCAACACGAACATATATTAAGTAAAAATATATAGAATAAGTCTCCCCTATTTTGAAGCTCTCCAGAATAACACAAAGTTGTTAAAAACAAATATCACCTCTTCAGTACTGCCCCACATACTTCCAAACAAATTCACAAACCTTCAAACTGAAGAAAAATGTGACAATATCAACTTACCCTCTACGTATTTTAAGTTTCTAATTTTATATAAAATGCTTAAAGTTATGTAGTAAGGCTTAGCACATACAGTTAATACAATGACCACAGTAATGAAGAAGGGAAACAATATTGAAAGACAGCAAAATCCTGATTGATACAAAGACTTTCATAACTTCAAAGGAATTACAATGAAGTCTGCCTTCTGCAAAGGCTGCCTTTCCATCTTGGTAAAAAAATAAAAGGGGTAGGGGGAAATTATAGGTTTAAAAAAAAGAGGAACATTTTTATCAGTCATGGCCAATGTATTGATTTGGTTTTCTTAAGTCTTCATTCTTAGAAGGGAGGGGGTCTATTGGAGGCCAGAAGCAATCATAGAGAATGAACAATTGTATAAAAAGGAAAAAAAGAGAATCAATAAAATAATGTTTTCAAAAGGGCAGCGTTCTGATTTTATGTAGCTCTCTTAAGAAAGCAATTGGGCCGTGAAGCAAGCAGAATGGTAAATTAGCCTATAGTGATCAGGCTTTTTAATTTAATTTCCCTTTTAAAAATTGTCATTTGACAATGTTTCCAATGTATATTACAAAAGGCAAAAGAAAATGTCATACTATATTCTAGTATATAATAAGACAACGAAATTACATAAAACCTTAAAATAATTTTGGTGGTTTAGACATTTAGAAAGTTACAATAATTATTAAAACTCTGAATAAAAAGGTTTTGAATACAGTTATGTTTCAAAACAGTATTTTGTACACTTTGCAAAAATATATATTTCAAATAACTTGAAGCTTAAATTATAGATTTTATACATATCCTCCAAACTTTTTTTTTTCCTGTCTGTGGCTTTGTTTTAAAATCTCTGGCATAGATTTACTCTATATTGTACATTGCATTATACTGAAATAAAGCTTTGCTTTTTCATTAATTTTCTATAAAGCCCATCTGGGTTTGAAAGAAGTTCTTCATGTTTTCCACATTCAGTAATTTTTCCTTGATCAAGAACAGCAACCATATCAGCATTTTTAATGGTAGACAGACGATGGGCAATAATCAATACTGTCTTTCCTTCCATTAATCGATCTAGTGCTTCTTGTACAAGATACTCATTTTCAGCATCCAGTGCACTTTCAAAGGGAAAAAAGACACAAAGAAAGCAAAATGTTATTCACAAAATTTAAGTGACCGTGTATATTATATACTTGTGTATGTATTTGTTGTGAAGTATTACTCTTTAATTAATGCTGAATTTTTATAATACCCAAAACTGCTTCATGGTTTTTTGAGTGAGGCATGTCATAAATAAAAATAATCTCGACAATCTCCTTACCTTCATGAAAGGATTAGTAAATAAAAGCATTCTGCAGTACAGTGTAATGGGGAAAGAACATGAAATACTGATCCAGGAGACCAAGGTTAAAGCCATTGGATTGAAACTTAGCTGAGTGATTTTGTGCAAACCACTCCAGTTCTCAGTTCAACTATTTGAAAACTGATACTGAGGTAGATATGTTACCTACCTCAAAAAGTTAGAAGGAAAGAGCCCTGTAAGCCTTAAAGCTCTTTAGAAATAAAAACTCATTACTTTACAGTGATTGAAAATGAGGAAGAAAAATGATATATAAGTGAATTGTCAGCAAGTATTTGATGGGGAATAGAGCAACAAAGTACATCTCTCCTGAATATTTTTTTCTGACTGCAGCACAGATTGCAGTAATGACCATACAAAATAATTAAGATGGAAAAAAAAGGCATCTTTGTATTTTTTCACTTTGTGTTACAGAATTAAAATTGCTGGCTGAGGCTAGAATATATTCAAACTAAAAAATGTGTATGTTTTAAATTATCCTCACCTGGTTGCTTCATCCAATAGGAGAATTTTGGGATTCTGAAGAAAGGAAATATTTAATTAGGAGATAGGTAAAATGCCAAGTGGTATATATTATATAGTATCAAGTGTAATTCCATAAAAAGAAAATCTAGATATATTTATTAAAAATTCTCACTTTCCTTTTTGACAAAAACGGATGAGAACTCAGTGTTTCCTGAATCTAAAAACATAAAGTACCTAAGAAAGAACTACCTATTTGATAATAAAAGCTGAGCAAACTGGAAAGCAGTATGGCAGAAATTAAGTTTAGACAAATACCTTCATACTGTTCTGGACAATAAATTTTAAATGGCTACATGATCTGATAAAGATAATGACATGAAAGGAAATCATATATATTTCTATTTGCCTCCATTTCTTTATCTGTAAAATGGGGATAATAATAGCACCTACCTCCCAAAGTTGTTGTGAGGATCAAATGAGATAATAATTGTAAGGCACTTAACAGAGTACGTGGCACACAGTGAATGCAATAGAAATGTTAGTTATTATTATCCTATAAATGCCAGTTCTTATTGTTACTACCACTGCCACCACCACCACAGCTGCCGCCACCACCATTACCATTCTCTGACAAGAATCTTCAAGTTATTTTATATGTTCACACCCTTATTCCAAACCATTTCCCCTAATGTCACAGAACAGCCAAACAGTTTCAGGCTTACCTTCAGCAGAGCACGAGCAATTGCAATACGTTGTTTCTGGCCACCTGATGATGAAAATCATTTTTAAGGTTAAACTTCAAACAAAATTTTTCTGGCTAGTCACAAATCACTGATGAATTAGATCAGATGCAAACCTGACAGGATTAAATCATGGGGATGCAACATTTTCAGATCAGAAGGAGCAAAAGCAGAGAGAGAGTGGGTGTGTGGGTGTGGGTGTGTTTCTGAGCACCCACTTATCATACCTTCCCTTCTCACCTGCCCTACTCTCCCTAAAAGGTCAGATAGTGGTAGGAGGTAAGAGAAGGATCCTGATGGAGGGCAAAAGAAATCATTTTAGTTCACATGTTTTGTAATGGAAAGAGTTTTAGGTTTAGAATTATGGAACCTGAGTTAAAATTTAGTATATTGCTACCTATGTGACTTTAGGCAAGTCAAATTATTTGGGCATTAGATTTTTTTTAAAAAAACAAAGGAGTTGGATGACATCTTTGAGGCCTCTTTCAGCTCTAAATCCTATGATCTCATTTCCTTCTCCTAACACCTCAAGCCCTGGTTTAAGGCAAGGAAGCATGTTTGAGGACTGGGGGAAGAGGGCTTATTGGTGGAGGAAGGAGACAGAAAATAGGACTACCATCGTCACCTTTGTAGTCATCTTACCCTCTCCTCATTCATCCAAAAAGATCATAGGATCACAGATTTAGAGCTGGAAGGAACCTCAAAGGCCATCTAGTTCAACTCCCACATTTTAAAGAGGAAAAATGAGGCCCAGAGAGGGTAGATGATGTGTCCACAGCTTACTAGAGGCAGAGGAGGAATCTGGTCCCAAGCAAATTCAGCATACTTCTCAAAACCCAACAGACCAGACAACCTCCAGCATTATTATAACCAGAAAGGGGACAGAAATGTGTATCTTTCCCTACTTTCCTAAGATATTCAGCTAGAACTTACAAATAAAAAGAAGTATATAAATATCAAGTCATCTCAAGTGGAAGAAAAGAAAGCACTGGTAGAACTGAGGGAACAAATATGAAAGGACTTTTAAATTTAGAGCTGAAGCACTATTCATATATGTGTTGTTATTGTTCAGTTTTGTCTCACTGTTACTGGAGTGGTTTGCCATTTCCTTTTCCAGCTCATTTTACAGATGACGAAACTGAGGCAAACAGGGGTAAGTGACTTGTACAGAGTCACACAGTTAGTAAATGTCTGCATCCAGATTTGAACTTGGGTCTGACTCCTAGCCTGACATTCTATCCACTGTGCAACCTAGTTGCCCAATACAACTATTCCATGTATGAAGTATTTAATATTATCACTGGTAATAAATAATGAAAATTACCAACCTTATGGACACCTTAACATTAATTAATGCTACTACAAACTGTTTGAACAATTATATATTGAGTTTTTTGCCAAAGATGATATTGTCAAGTAGTAGCCAACTACAATCTTTCTGCTAAAATGGAGGAACACTGGTCCTTAGCATCTACCATGGCAATAATACTCTGTATACACCAGGCACTGACATCTGACCTGCCAACATACCTACATGTCTGTATTCTACCTAGTGGACTCTTGGACCTCACTATCTCCTTTTGTACAGAAACCTAGTGCCTCTTCATCTGCCCTACAGCTGAACACTTCTTTGCGCATTGTTTCTCCCAATTAGAATACGAACCCCTTAGAAGCTGGGTCTTTTTTTTGCCTGTTTGTATCTCTAGTTCTTAGCATAGTGCTTGGAATTGAATAAGTGCTTTTTTTATTTATACAATCTGCCATGTAGAACAATATAAAATAAATCTGGTCCCGCAAATTCCCCCAAGCCCAGTCTTCTTTAGGGCAAGCATTCCTAATTCCTTCAGCCTTCACATGGCAGTTTCCACACCAAACATCATCCTGGGTGCCATCCTCCAGATGTTATCTATGCTTAAAGTGTGACACTCAGAACAGAACCCAGATGCCAGGTACCACACAAAGTGTTGGGGATATAAAGAAAGGCAGAAAAACAGTCCTGCTCTCAGGAAGCTCAGTCTAATCGAGGAAGACAACATGCCAGCAACTCTGTACAAACCAGATATACACAGGACAAATTAAACATAGTCTCAGAGAAGGCACTAAGATTAAGGTGGATTAGGAAAGGCATTCAGCAGAAGGTACAACTTTAGCTGGGACATGAAGGAAGTTAGAGAAGCCAGGAGACAGATGAGGAAGGAGAGAATTCTAGGCATGGGTTACTGCCAATGAAAATGCCTGCAGTCAGGAGATGGTGTTTCCTATGTGAGGAACAGCAAGGAGAACAGTGGACTGCAGAATACAAGGAGGGGAGTGAGGTATAAGAAGCCTGAAAAGGCAGGGTGGATGGAGCCAGATTATGAAGGGCTCTGAAAGCCAAACAGAGGATTTTATATCTGATCCTGGAGGTGAGAGCATTCCAAAAGTGATCTGACACAGAAGATGGCGGGCCTTCTGTCTCTCTTTATCTAGCCACCAAACTGAGTGTTCAGTGGGCAGAACATGGGCCAGGAAAGGGAAAATGCTGGATCCCAGTTCTGCTTTTGACTCACTGTGTCCAACACTTTGAGCAAGTTACTCTGTCTTAGACATCTCTAGAATCTGTGTCCTCACAGACTGTGCCAAGTTACAAAATACCTTTATCTTAAATCAAGGGTGGGGAACCTATAGCCTTAAGGCCACATGGAGGAGTTCAGCCTTAAGACCACAGGTTCTGAATCATCATAACTATTTATGGATCCTTCTGGGTTATTTTTGTTTGCTTATTTTTAATGTAGGTAATATTTTGAACATACTATAAACTAAAATATAGTGACTCAAACATATTTGTCAAATAGAAAGTGCCACAAAATTGCACAATAAATAACTTAGTGCCAATCTTTTTGCTTCAAAAGTAAACAAAGACATACCTGAAAGCAGAACACCTTTTTCCCCAACCACAGTATCAAAGCCTTGGGGAAAATTGTTGATGAAAGTAGCAGCATTAGCTATGTCAGCAACTTTCTGGATCTCTTCAGGAGTCACCAGGGAAGGGTTGTCCGCACCATATGCAATGTTTTCAGCAATTGAGCAAGAGAACAGAATCGGCTCCTGCAGATTCAAACATATCACTTCCTGTAGATACAGTAGTAGTCTCTAGACATCTCTGCTAAATATCATGAAGCTTACACTTTCAAGTGCCTGCTGCACAACATCAAGTTTCTCAGGATATGTGACAGTGAGTATGGAAGGCATTGACAGGTGAGGTAAATCAGCTTACATTACTAGAAGACTGACAGGCCTCAATGGAACTTTAAACTAGCATCAGATGCATTGGCAGGCATATGTGTGTCAACACTCACACCTACTTCTAGGTTCTACACTTACCAGTGCCAAGATTATCAACTGTATGGCCACTGAGGAACTGAAAATTTCTGTCCCCCCTTTCTACACTCACAAACTTAGCTCCTGTACCACCTTCCTGCACAATTGAGCCCCTCATCATGCCATAATTGCCCCCTTCTAAGTGTGATATTGGGGCACAAATACTCCCGATTCCAAGTGGTGGGCTTCAGGGAATGTGACCTATGGCAAGTCACTTTATCCCTGAGAGATTCAGTTTCCTCCTATGTAGAACAGAGATTAGGGCAGCTGGGGCTGGGGGCGGGGGTAAGAACGGTGTTACAGTGAATAGAGCACCAGGCCTGGAGTCAGGAAGATACATCTTCCTGACTTCAAATCTTGCCTCAGACACTTACAAGCAGTGTGACCCTAGTCAAGTCATTTAACCCTGTTTGCCTCAGTTTCTTCTTTTGTCAAATGAGCTAGAGAAGGAAATGGCAAACCACTCCAGCATCTCTGCCAAGAAAACCCCAAATGGGGTCACAGAGAGTCAGACACAATTAAAACAATTCAACAAAGAAACAAAAACAAACCAGAGACTGTAAGGATGCATTTCTGTTTATATCAGAGATTACTGAGAGGATCTAATGAGAGACCATAAATATATGAAAGTGCTATGTGAGCATAAAGCATTATGCAAAAGTTGTCATTTTATTATACATAACTGAGGCATGAAAATTGCTAAACAAATTTAATTCATTAAAAATATTACATGTATCTCAGACACTGGCAGATTATTATTTGAAACTAAATAATTGAGCTTAAGTATTTAAACTTTTGGTTGAAATATAGCCATTATTCAGTCAGCATGACATGTTCAGTTCTTATTAAAGAAAAGAAGTGTTCACAAGGGAACTGTAAGATATTATTATTTTTCTTATTTTCTACTTAGCCGTTTTCCATGAATTCACATAGCCAGCTTTATTTGAGAAACCCAAATTTCAGCTCCCTAGAGTAGTAGATACTGTGCTGCACTTGAAGTCAGAAAGATGTGTATTTGAATCCAACGTCAGACATTTATTAACAACATGACCCCTGGGCAAATCGCTTAATTTTGAGTCTCAGTTCCTCCATCAGTAAAATGAGGAAACAATAGCACCTACCTTACATGATTATTGTGAGGATCAAACAAGACAAAATATATGTAAAGCATTTTGTCAGCCTTGCAGCAGTACTATGTAAATATTAGCTATTATTTATTATTGAGAAGAAGCATAGTTATAGTGCAGTGGTGTCAAATTCAAGTAGAAACAGGGCCACTAACTCACACAAAAGGATCCCTGCAGCCCTATATTGACAGTTTTAAAATGTAATGTGATCTGGCTAATATAATATGGAAATACGTTTTATATGACTTCACATGTATAAACAATACTATATAGCTTGTTTTCTCAAGGGACGGGGGAGGGACAGAAGGAAGGGAAAGTATTTGGAATTTGAAACTTTAAAAAATGAGTGTTAAAAATGTTTTAAAATGCAATTGGGAGGGGGCGGTTAGGTGGCGCAGTAAATAGAGCACCAGTCCTGGAATTGAGAGGACCTCAGTTGAAGTCCAGCCTCAGACACTTAACACAAAAACTAGCCATGTGACCTTGGGCAAGTCACTTAACCCCAACTGCTCTCAAAAAAAGCAAAAAAAAATGCAATTGGGAGGGGCTGCTAGGTGGCACAGTGAATAGAGCACCAGTCTTTGGAGTCAGGAGGACCTGAGTTCAAATTCAACCACAGACACTTAACACTTACTAGCTGTGTGTCCTTGGGCAAGTCATTTAACCCCAACTGTCCTACCTTCCACCCTCCAAAAAGCCAAAAAAAAAAAAAAGCATTTGGGAAATATTCAATAAAATATATAAAAATATATTTCAAAATTGACATAAAATTAGAATTAAAAATGTAATGTAATCCATTTCTTGTTTTTGTTTCTTTCTGTTAAATATTTCCTAATTATATTCTAATCTGATTCAGGTCACATGGAGGAAGTCTGACATCTTTGCTGTAGTGAACAGAGAGTGGGACCTAGAGACAGAAAGGTCATGGTTCAGGTTCTGCCTCTGACCCATAATGGCTGCATGGGCAAGTATTCTAGTCACTGTCTAGGACCGTAAATTGGAAAGAAGGTGCTGGTGTGTACATTGGTAGAGAAAGTTTCCTCATGGGGTGGCTAGGTGGCACAGTGAATAGAGCACTGGCCCTGGAGTCAGGAGGACCTGAGTTCAAATCCAGCCTCAGACATTTGACACACTAGCCATGTGACTTTGGGCAAGTCACTTAATCCCAATTGCCCTCCAAAAAAAAAAGAGTTTCCTCATCTGGGGGCTCCTTATATAATAAATGAAATCACAGATCCCTCTCCCTATTGTTATTATTTGCTCTTCTCTCATATAACTTTACCAAAAGTCATTCCAGCAACAGGGAGCTGGTAGATCTTGAACAATTATAAGAATTTTGGTTCAACTGACAATGCCTTTCCAAAGCTGCTTGGCTTTGATTCCAAGCAAAGAGAAATGATGAGATAACTGGTCACAACTTGAAATACACACACAGGACAATAACAACCCCTGCCTTCAAGGAGATCCCTTTTATGCATCTATTTGTCTTGCTAATCTTTGAAGCATTTTATCCAGAACAAGATCTAGTGACAGAGAAAGCAAATAAAAAGTAATTTGGGAAGAAGTAGCAGGAGGCAGAAAACAAGTTTTACTCTTTCATCACTGTATATATACTGACTACCCTTTCAGCTCTTTTCATCTTCCTCAGGACTGGCTGCTTCATAGAAGTATCACTTCCTCTCAGTGAAAATCTCAGTGTTACATCTGTATGAAGGAACCCCAGGCTTCATGGAACTATACTTTTTAAATGCTTAAACAAAAGACAGTGGTTTAACTATTCAGTGAAACTTCCATTCTTTCCTTACAGGAAGGTGGCAAGCTAGATTAAAAACAAATGATAGCCAAGGAATATAAATGAAAGAATCCACAGGAAAAATGGAACAGTCACACTCCCATACCTGGCTCACTGTCCCAATCTTAGATCTCAGCCAGACAGGATTTAACTGACGGATGTCACAACCATCAACACTGATAGTTCCTTTTGAAAAATCAGGGAGAAAGAAGGAAGAAAATACATTAGGAAGAACTACAGAATTTCTGGATCCTAATGATGAACCCAAAATACATATAAGAAGAAGTCTGTGGGGAAGTCCCAGACTCAAGTTTTTCACAGATCAAATCCAAAGAGAGAACCTAAAATTTTAGCAAGCAGAATTGGCTCCAGACCCTAAGTGCCTAGGGCAGTGTCCTTTAGTCAGTATCTGTTGGTCACAATAAGACAAGTTATCAAGATTTACCTCTAGAAACAAAGGGCAAGGTTATGTTCTCTTTTCCTCATTTGGGATGATGTAAACTCTGGATTTAAACATTTAATTAACTTGCAACTTTTTGATATCCCTCAGTTTACCCCTTTGTCTTGAGACAGAGGAAAAAGAAGAACCATGAGCTACATAAGCCACTGTACCACTTGTTCACAATTATAATGAGCCCCAAACTTGGGGCTTCACATTATATTATGGAAATACCATAGAGTCATAGCTTTATTACTTGAAGGGAACATCTAGTCCAACTCCCTCAATTTCAGATAAGAAAAATGAGCCCAGGAAGGTTGAATGGATTTCCAGAGTCATACAGGCAGTAGGAAGCACAGTCAGCTAGCCTTCTGATGGCCAGAACTCTTTCCGCTGTTCACACTGCCTTAAACTATCAGTTTCTCTTTGGCAAGGAATCCTTGAACTCCAAAATTCATGGGAAGAGCAAACAACTTTCAAGGGGGTGGTTCTGTAGGGGAAAAAGCCTCAAGTGGAGCCCAGTAAAGCCCACGATAGCACAACTTGCTGTTCAATGGAATTGGACACAGCAGCATTCAACAAAGTCTTTATCTATTTAAATGGCCACAAAACTTAGCAACAGGTTAGGCCAGCTCTGCATAGCGCTGGTAGGAAGGTGGCCCATGCAGGAGCCATGGGATAACTTTCTTCTTTCTTAGGGAAGAAATATGTACAGATAAAGCTTTTCAAATTTCACAGCTAACCAACAGAGCTGAATCAGTGAAGCCCTAAGGCAGAAAGTTTCAACTTGCTTGTTTTCTCAGTCTGAAGTAAAATCAACATTTATGGTGCACCTCCTATATGTGCTAGGTGAAGTTGGGGGATATCAAGTAGCATATACAATCCCTGCTGTCAGGGAGGATAAAAATGTCTTTGGCAAAATAAGAAACTATGAAAAGTTAAATAAAAGACTTAAATATTTCAAGACAATAATATAGAGATTTGAGCTAATCATATAGTGGGTGGCAATTAAAGGGCAGCTAGGTGGCGCCATAGTGCACAGAAGTGGCCCTGAAGTCAGGAAGACTTCCTAAGTTCAAATTCAGCCTCAGACAGTTAATAGTTGTATGACCCTGAGCAAGTCACTTAACTCTATTTGCTTCAGTCCCTCTTTTGTAAAATGAGCTGGAAAAAGAAACTGCAAGTCACTCCAGTATCTTTGCCAAGAAAACCCCAAACGGGGTTACAAAGAATCATCCATGACTGAAATGAATGAACAACAACAAAAATATTAACCAGTGACAAGCTCTGTCCAGGTGTGCTGAAAGTATTTAAAGTACATTTTAAAAATAAGTTATACAATTCTAAACTGTAAACAAACAAATGAAAAACTAAGAAACTAAAAAAAAACTTTTTTTTTCAATTTAAATTTTATTTACAAAGAAACTCAAAACTGAATTTAAATGACTGACAAAGAAAAAATCAGTAAGATAATCACATATAATTTCAAAATATACAAGTATGTCAGTGAGAAGGCTGCCATGGCCAGAGTCCAGATTTTCTTGGACTCTTGGCTGACACAGAACTTTAGTAATGTGTCTGAGAACTGGACTCAACTGTACTTTTCCCTCTCTAATTTTAAAGGCTAACAAGTGTAGCTCATGAAAACAATTTCTAGACTTTTAGACTGGAGGAGTTTAAAATCATACTCTGATCCACGTGCAAAGTAAGTAGCATTTTCATTAGGAAGAAAGTGAGCTAAGTACTATCAATCTTAAAAGTGTACCAGGAATTAAATAGTCTAATATTTTTTACCCTTTCTCCCAATAATCTTGCTTTGAGGTTGGGCAGCATGCTTGCTGTAGCTTGTTAAAGACTCAGGTTATACCTTAAAAATAACTTCCTGTCCCTGAGTTTAGTGTTTTATACTAAAGAAGGGTGTGAACATCTTTTTTGGTCTAGATCTGTGTTTTCACTGGTATAAGGAACTGTGAAATTCCCTCTGGAAATGCATATTTGACATTATTCTGCAGCTTTTCAGTCTTATAGTTGTCTGGGACACAGAGAGATGAACTTTTTCTCTGAATAGAATGAGGAACATTGTCCCATAATGACTTCAGTGTATTTCAGCTTACAGGTGAGGAGATGAAGTAGACAGACTCATGAAGGTTCTCATTAGTGATAATAGTAATATATACTTATGACCTCTTCCCAGGCAGGAAGTCCAAGGGAACAAAAGTCCAGACCTCCCCAAGAAACAATGATGAGACTAGATTTGCAAAGATAAAGCAGCATGGTACTGTGGGAAGTGCACTGGGCTTATAGTCAGAGCAACTGGGTTCAATTCCTGGCTCTGCAACTCCTTACCTGTGTGACACTTGTCAAGTCATGTAAGCTGCTGGGGCCTCAGTTACCTCATATATAAACTAAGGGAGCTGGATTAGGGGAATGAATACTAAGGTTCCTTCCAGTTATGAGCTATTCAAAATGTGAGGATGCAGAAGATTACGCCCACTGGGTAATTCTTATACAAGGTAGCCACCATATTGGTTAAGATATTACTTTGTTGGGCAAGTGACATCTGGAGTTTGATTCAGCATAGTGTACAGTGGCTAGGATATTCAACTTAAGAGTAATAAGAGTTGGTTCAAATACCCCTCTGATACTTCATTAGATGAAGGTTTCTTCATCTAATGAAATACCCTCTGAAATAGAAAGCAAGACATAAATCATTTAAGTAAAAAATCCAACTTGGGAAAAAAGTCACATCTGCCAAATTCTTGAACCAACTCCATTTTAAATACCAAGAGGATTCAGTGTAAACCCGCCATTATAAGATCTGTGTGATCTTAGACAAGTCATTTAACTTGTCTGGGCTTCATTTTCCCAACCTGTAAATCAAGAAGGTTGGAATCAATGGCCTCTAAAATCCCTTCCAGCTCTAACTATATGATCCTATGGCCACTCAATTTGTCCTCACTCAGAGCAGGCACGGAGAGAATTGAAGGACCAAAGTGCTTCTAAAGTCTCTACAAGTATTACTTACCAGAAATAGGATCATACAGCCTTAATATAAGTGATACCACTGTGGATTTCCCTGAACCACTGGAGCCAACCAGAGCCGTGATAGATCCAGATGGAATTGAAAGGCTAAAATCTTGGAAAATCTTCACCTCTGGGCGGGTTGGATAAGCAAAGTCGACTCCTTTGAACTCTAGAGCACCTTGGAAGGTTTCTTCATCTAATGAAATACCCTCTGAAATAGAAAGCAAGACATAAATCATTTAAGTAAAAAATCCAACTTGGGAAAAAAGTCACATCTGCCAAATTCTTGAACCAACTCCATTTTAAATACCAAGAGGATTCAGTGTAAACCCACCATTATAAGGAAGTACTGGCTTTCTCTCAAGGAGCTCCCAGAGCCGTTCTCCAGCACCTAGGCCTTTCATCAGCTCTGAATAGAAAGAACTCAGGCCTGAGAGATAAAACAAGAAATAGAAACTTAGAAATATAATATCAAGAATTAATGATTTCCCAGAAACTTCTAAGAACGCCAGCAACTCCATGTAATCAGAACTTTAGCTGAAAATTTCATGCCCTTGTACAATTATGATTTTTATCCTATAATCCCACTTTTTCTTAGAAAAGCTCTTTTAAAGTTATATCAGCAAGACATAAAAAAGTTAAGCTGGCCCAAAACATTTGTGCAGGTGTCTGTATGCGTGTATTTATCTTGTACTTCTTTTTTGCTTTGTTTTTTTTCTTTTTGGAGTGGGGGAAGGCAGGGCAATTGGGGTTGTGACTTGCCCAAGGTCACACAGCTAGTAAGTGTTAAATGTCTGAGGCTGGATTTGAACTCAGGTCCTCCTGACTCCAGGGCTGGTGCTCTATTCACTGTGCCACCTAGCCACCCCAATCTGGTACTTCTTAAACTAAGAGAGCATGAAAAGTTCATTTTACAATTGAGGAAACTGAGGTTAAGAGAGAATCTTACCATAGAAATTTTTTTTTGTTTTCACGTAGTTAAAAGGTATATAACATTTCCCAATTTGTTTAAAGAAAAAGTCAAGAAATCATGAAGATCTCATTTCCATAGAGTAAGAATTTAAAGTAGTCAAATAAGTGCAAATAAGAGCAAGTCAAATAACAGCCTTATAGATTAACTCTTTACCTCTGTGACTCCCTAGACTTTCTCTTCTTTTCTTCCCATTACAATTTAAGCTTTTTGAGAGCAAAGACCGTCTTATTTTTTTGTTTATATCTCTAGCACCTAGCACAGCACACAGTAAGTACTTAATAAATGCTTTTTCATGCATTCATTTACAATAATGGCACATATTTATAATGCTAGCTGGTCAAAATTGAGATACCCTGTATGGCCATGAGATTAAATGGAAATAATTTATAACCTTGGCCTCCTTGGCACCATACTCTAATCAAATGGCTAAATCGAGTGATTCCAGAAAAGGTAGGGCAGTATTTTACAACCTTTCAGGCTGTGAACCACTTGTGAACTTGTATGACTGGAATCAGTACTCAGGGACTAGAAATATTCAGACAAATTTTGATAACTCTATGAATCATCAAACCCTCTGTCTATCTACATTCATCACCATAATATTACACCTACATATATATATACATACTCACAACAATAACTATGAATAATAAGAAGGCTGTATTCCAATGACAATTCCTTTCTCAAAAAATATATAAGCAGAATGAGAAATAATAAAGGAGGCAGTGGGTTGAGGTTCTAGAATGTTATATTTTGAAAAATCATTATATTAAAATAATGCCAGGAAACAAACAAAAATATACATTTTGGAATCTTGTTGCAGAAGGAGGAAGTCAAAGGTTAGGTTAAGGTTACACTCTACTGTAACTTAGCTGCAGGAAAAGCATGATCAGCCAATCATTCAGCAAGTATTTATGACTACTTAGCACATGTTCCCAAGCTTTGCTAGTAAGGAGGGTGTGAACAAGGCATGGGAATTCAGAAGTACAAAGAATCCCTAATGGGGTTGAGGGAGAAGGTCAGAAAAGGAAACTCGCCTGACTTTACAATTTTCCTAGGGCCAGTCTTGTTTACTTTCAGTTAGGCAGGACAGACAGGTATATATTTTTTTTCAGACAGCTGCAAAAACAGACAACTTTGATAGGGCAGGACAAAGCAAAAGTTAGATGGAAGGAAGTGATGGGGACAGAATTATTGGCTTTTATTTCATGTATGATTAGTTAATTTTTCCTCTCTAAGTCCATCATTTAAGTGTTGAATTTTTAAAATCTTTTTTACATTACTTACCACCAATGCTTATTCCAACCCAGAAAGCATACATTAGGAAGGAAGAGAGTTCACCCACTGTCATGTGGGCACTGCCCATCAGCAATCCACCTTTGTAGAGGACAGAAAGTACAATCATATTCCCAGAAAATCCTGTCTGTCAAAGGAAAAATACACAGAAATCAAGTCAAAACAAATGCAGCATGCCACCATGAAGCATTCTGACTGGTAAACACAAAAAACTCCTCTCAAATGTCATCTATGAGTAAATATTGGAAGTAATCTTATCATCATCAAAATATAAAGATAAGACTTAACTTGGTGGAAAGAACAAAAACCAAAACCAAACCCTAATGGCCTTGTCCTTGGAGTAGAATAGAGAAAATGTACTTCTTTCCCTTCTTTACAGAGGACTAGGAGATATTAAACATTTTGTCAGATATTGACAGATTAATTGGTTTCACTTAAATGCTTTTATTCATCCTTTTTTATTGTTTGACACAAGGGATAACTTTGTAGGGGAAACTTGTTACTACAAGGTGTTTATGTGTATATATGCATGAATGTATTTGTGGGTATATGCAAGAATGTCTATGTATGTATATGTAAATATGCGGGCTGGAGAAATTCATATACGTGTGTATGTATATATATACATATGTGTGTATGTGCATATATCTCCATACAGACACATATACACACACATATATGGGATGGGATAAGGATACCTATATACATATACATGCAGATATATATAGGGGGATATATGTGTATATATGGGATGGGGAAATATCTTTATGAATGATGGGAATATAGACACATACATACATCACACATATATATTGAATGGGATGGGGAGAAACACACGTATATACACATACAAATATGTATGTGTGTGTATTTTTATTCAGTTGTACCTGAATCTTCGTGATATCATTTAAGGTTTTCTTAACAAAGATACTAGAGTATTCCTTCTCCAGCTCATTTGACAGATAAGGAAACTGAGACAAACAGCATTAAGTGACTTGCCCAGGGTCATCCAGCTAAAGTCTGAGGTCAGATTTGAATTGAGGTCCTTCTTACTCTGGGCCTAGTGCTCTATCCACTGTGCCATTTGGCTGCTATCGATTTTTTTTTTAAAGGACTCCCAGGATCGTGTATCAGGGAACACACACACACACATGCATATTTTTTTTTTTTGGAAGGGGAAGGTAAGGCAATTGGGGTTAAGTGACTTGCCCAGGGTCACACAGCTAATAAGTTTATCAAGTATCTGAGGCTGGATTTGAACTCAGGTCCTCCTGACTCCAGGGATTAGTGCTCTATTCACTTCTCCACGTAGCTGCCCCTGGATGCTATCTATTTATCTATATGTATGCATGTGTGTGAGCAATCAGATGGGGACTGACTTTGTGATTTCAATGGTCTAGGAGGCTTCTGTTGTAAAATCTTCTCTACTAGCAAAAACTGGTACCTTCTCTTCTACTTAGACCCTTAAGAAACTGTCTAAAACATAGAGTGGCTCAGTAAGCTGCCTTGCAGTGAGTGAGGATACATTAGGGACACCGTTTGGATGTAGGTCTTCCTGGCTCTGAGACCAGATCTCTATTCAGCCATGCTGACTCTCAGATATACATTCTTAGTGTTAACTGAGGATAGCACTAGTCTGATCTATTAATCTGTAATTCTTACCTGTCTTAATCTCTTTTACATATACTTCCCAGGCTCCATTTATTCTTGGTTTTTTTTCCTCTCAATTCAGAGTTTTAAATATAAGGATCTTCAACCCTGACAGGGTATGAAATGATTTTCTTAGACTTATGCCAGAAGACTGTAAATTTCCACCATAATTCTAACATGATACTGTCTCTTTAATTCTCCAAAGTGATTTACTTACTGCTCCAAAGAAGCCTGCTCGAGCAAATGCCTCTTTTTTTGCTAAGTGCATCACATGAGCCACTTTGCTGGTGTATTTCTCTATTTCATTCAGTTCTTTCCCAAAAGTTCGGACAGTTCTTATGTTTCCAATCCGTTCTTCAGCTAGCTGGGAAGAACAACAAATATTTTGCTAGAGTTGTGTTCCAACAGTTACTAGGAGTAAAATTGTAGCAGGCTTTGCTAATCTCTAAAAACAATTTTGAGTTCCAATGTTCTTTCCAATTAAAAGTGGGAGAGTAAGAGAGAAGGGGTATGGGGGATATCTAGGCGATGTTAAGACAAAAGATATCAATGCAATTCTATTAAAAAGTAAAATAGAAATTTTCAAAAACTGTTTCTAAAACATAATTAAATATTATGTTAGGAGAAATTAAGAATCCCATAGTTGATAATTTACCCTAAGAACATTATCACAAAGGGGAAGGGGAAAGCTATCTATTCAAAGTTATAATAGCATTATTTATTATTACGAAAAACCGGTAACAATCTAAATGTTCAACATATACATACTGGTTGAAAAATCTGTGACATAAACACATAATGGAATACTACAAAGCATTCAATGAAAAATATTAAGGATGGATTAAAATACAGAAAGACCTACATGAACTAATTGGAAAATTTAAAAAGGAGACACCCCCCCCCCCCAACCAAAATCATATACTCACTGACTGTGGCTACATAAAAGGAAAATATTATACAATGGTAAAATGAAGGATTGGTCTTGACAACCCTGAGGTCCTTTAGACTTATATCTTGTGAACCTAAGCAGATACAAGGAGAGGAGGTGGGAGTAGGAAGTGACATATGGAAAAAGACAATAGTTGGCAATATAAGGGAAGGGAAAACTGACAAGTTTTTACTAATATTTCTTTTTTTTTTAAATTTTTCAAATGCTTTATTAACTTCTGATTTACATCATTCATTTCCACCAGATTTTGAGTTACAAATTTTCTCCCCGTTTTTCCCCTACCCACTACCCCAAAATAGCAGTCCCACAGTATATGCCCTCCTCCAGTCTGCTCTCTCCCATATCTTCTCTCATACCCCCTTTGCCTTTTCCAGTAGGGCATGGTGGGTCTCTATGCCCCAGTCCCTTCCATCATCCCCCCTCTCATCCCCTTTTACTAATATTGTTAAATGGAAGACCACAGGACTCTAGATTTAGAGCTGGATAGGAACTCTGAGGTCATCCTGTGCAACTCCCTCATTTTTTACAAAGACAAGGAAACAGAGGCCTAGAGAATTAAGTGAATTGTTCATGCTCACATACTAGAAAGGATTGAACTGAGATTCACACCCAAAGCCTAGGACTCCAAGTTCAATCACGTTCTTTCCATTGGAAAAGAATGGTTTCCTGTCTTTGGAGTAAAGTCAGTAAGTTTAATTGGTTTTGTTATAAAAGCTAAATTCTTAATAAACAAGTTATACAATAATGAAATGTCATGCTGGCTGGCAAATAACTCCTCCTCACCCGACTCTAACCTCCCACCCCTAAGAAAAGGAGAGGTGATAATGGAGAGAAGGGAGAAGTTAATATAACTTTTTTTGTCAAGTTGAATCCATTTCCAGATGTGAATGACAGAGACCCTGTGATCCTGAGTGCTGAATGAGGCTCTATAAGAAAGATACCAGAAGAATGCAAGCAAGCGTCACCTCTTGTCCTGTTGGCAAATGACCATAACACCTTTCCCCTATAGCTATTGAATTTGCAAGTTGCACAGAGTCCTTATTTTCTAAAGCCTTATCTATAAGATGTAGAAAGGAAGGAATAAAAGCTTTACCTGTGTTGCTTGCGCCAGGGAATCTTGAGTCATTTGGGTTAATTTTCGTAGATACCGTCCATAAATCACAGCCAGGATGGATATGGGAGGTACCACACCCAAAACAAATGTAGCCAGACTGGGAGAAACAAAAAACTACAGAAACAGAAAAACAGGAACAATTTACACAGTGTTGAAGAAAGTCTTAGCCACTGCAATACAAATGTAAGTGCATCAGTTATACTTTTTCTTTATCAAAAAAATTTTCTTTTGGAAAAAATAAACACCTCTTGCATCTCCCTTTTATTGTAAAGATGGGGGAATATGGGTGTTGTATATGGTGACTGTGAAATATAGTCTGTGCTGGCCAAGTTTGTTTTATTGCTTTTTTCTTTATTACAAAGGAAGACCCACTGGGAGGGAAAGTCAGAACTGTCCAAAAGTGGAATGGGCCACCTCAGGAAGGGCTATACCATGATGGAGGTCATCAAATAAAGACTAGAGAACTCCTCATCAAGTAAATGGGGGGAGAAATTCTGGTTCATATATAGGTTGGACTCAAAGGCCTCTGAGGGCCTGTTGCAGTCTAAAAATACTGTGATTCTGTAATTTGTTTTTCTATTTTATACATTAACTATTGTCTCCAGTAAGAAACTCTTATATCAAGAAAAAATTCTTTTATAACTACTTTTTAAATGTTTTTATTTTATCAAAAGCCTTTTTATATCTCGTCATTTGCTTTTCTTACAGATACGCTTTATTACAATTCCCTCTTCTAAATACTAAACTGTTCTTGGATCACTGATGTAAATCCTATTTGGTCATAATATTTTTTTGATATATTTTCATTATTATCAATAATTTATTTTTGTTACATATTTGTCAATACTTTATCTTATGGGGGCGGCTAGGTGGCACAGTGAATAGAGCACTGGCCCTGGAGTCAGGAGGACCTAAGTTCAAATCCGGCCTCAGAAACTTAACAAAAAAACTAGCCCTGTGACCTTGGGCAAGTCACTTAACCCCAAATGCCCCTCCAAAAAGCAAAAAAAAAAAATACTTTTATCTTATGTTTTTATACTGGTGCTTATTAATGATCTTGGTTTGTAATTTTCTTTTTCAGACTCATTCCTGTCAGGCTTGTGAAACAAAACCCCATTTTCATCAAAGAAAGAATCTAGTGCCAGGCCTTCTTTAGAGGTAGAAATAATATAATAAAGAGATCGTTTGTTCTTTGAAGGTTTGAAAGAACTCACCTGTGGAATTCATTAAAGGCATGTCTGATATTTCCTCCTGAGATCAATGTATTTAGGTTTTTCATTGTCTGTTTTGTCAGTTTGATTATTTTATATCTTTTGATATATTTATCCATTTTATTTAAGTTATCAAATACCTTTGCATAAAACTATGCATTATATAGTCTGAATGTTTTATTAATTTTATTTTCATTTTGATCACCAATTTCGTGGTTTAGTAACTAGAATTTTAATTTTCTTAATTAAATATATTAATAGTGACTTGGTCTTTAGAGATGATTTATCTCATACACTCCACAGAGGTACTGAATTGTTGGTCTTTTCAAAAACCAGCTCCTGGTTTCCTTTATCACTTCAATTGTTTTCAGTTGTTTTCCTCTTACTAATTCCTGCCTTGGTCTGGACAGTTTTCTGCCTTTCTAGAGTGTGTTTTTTGTTCCTTTTATAAGTTCTTTAAATGCAACTCATTAAGTTTCTTATAGCCCAGTTTTTGCTAAAGGGAGACTCTAAGACACACACAATGGACTTGATGCAAAGTCAGAAGTAGAACCCAACAGCTTCCCAAACTACTGCTGTATTCCTCAGATCATACTAATTTACCACTTGTTCCATAATTAAGGAAGAAGCTGACATTATCAACTTACCTTTACCCAATTATTAAATATGAACAGAAACCCAAGTGAATTTTTCTTGTGCTGGAAAAGTATTGAAAAGTTGTTCCCTATCCAAAAACTACAAATGGACCTAAGATACTTGGGGAAGACTAGCAAAGTACAGGCAAGACCCTCCTTTCAGCAGGCTTCTTCCTTCAATTGAGAAAAGAATGCCAAAAGGTTAACTTTGGTGACAGTGCCTTATACATTAGAGATGCTGAATGTTTGTTGAATGGAATGGAACAGAACTGAAGAGTCCTTCCTTCTCTGAGCTGCCAGGAAATTTGGTTTTGTGATTTAATATTTTTACCCTTGAAGGCTGCCTACAGCACAAAGAAGCTGGAAAGCTGAGCTTTAAATTTTTTTTTCTTGCAGCTGCTAGGAGGCTCAGTGAATAGAGCACCAGCCCGGAGTTAGGAGGACCTGAGGTCAAATCTGGCCTCAGAAACTTAATACTTACTAGCTGTGTGACCTTGGGCAAGTCACTTAATCCCAAATTGCCCTGCTTTCCCTCCTCCAAAAAGAAAAAAAATGTTTTTCTGAAAAATCATTTACTAATAAAAGATTATAGTCTCCATTATAAGTCAAATATGTAGAATGAAAATTTTCCTGTGGGGTAGAGGAAAAAAAGATGAAAGAAAGTAGTGTTACTGAGTGCTATATCCTGTAAGAGGGAAAAAAATATACAAAGTACGAAATGTTTTCTTTACAACATAACTGCTCTAATCTTGCACTTTCATTGGACCTCCCTTTTCACTAGGCTAGTCTAATTCCTATTATTTTGTAATTATTTGTCCACACCTTATTTTCCCAGCAGGATCCTAAGTTCTTTAAGAGCAAAGGCTAACAAACGGTCTTGGGTGATCTTTGTATTCCCAGGGGCTTCACACAGTGCCTGACCACAAAAGGTACTTAAATAATCATTTATATGAAATTGTACTGGAGTTAGAGAGTTATATGGACAGACAGTATGCTACCAAATTTTTTTTTCCTATGGGGGGGGAGGAAGAAAAGGGAAAATTGTCATCACACTGGAAAACAGAAATGGAATGTTCCAGGGCTTTTCTCTCCCAATGAAATTAAACTGACACTCACCACTGCATGGTGTGTTCCTTCCCTTTATTATCCTTAAATCCTGAGTGCAGAGTACTGAGAAATGTAGGGTGCAGGGCATATGCCTAGGTCCTAGTCTTTTGAAAAAGGGAGAGCTACATTTTCAGAAGAATTCAGTGTTAGAACTCCTTGAGAAAGGAAGACCTAAAGATTGAAGAAAATATCTAGTGGCAGTCTGATGATAACTTGGTTCTACTCATCTCTTTCTGAATTGTTAGCACTCATCACTACAGTTTCTCTGTGTAGAGAGTCTTAAATCAGAACTCTGGGTTAAGTACAACTTCCAAGATTCATCAGAAAGAGCTCAGTGAAACCTCTTGCCCCATAGAAGTCCTGGCCCTGAACTTACAACATGTGATTCCAGAAAACATACCATCATTCCAATTCCAAATGAGGCCTGAGCTCCAGCCCTCAGCCCATCAGAAAGATTTTCTGTTATTGAGCGCCCCAGAAGCGCTGTGTCTGAGGACAGGCGGTTAATCAATTCTCCTGTCCGGGTCTTGTCGAAAAACGCAACCTCTTGCTTTAGAAGAGAGGAGAACAAATTCCCTCTCAATCTATTCACAATTCGCTGGCCTGTAAAAAAAAAAGGCAACAAAAGCATGTCAGGTATAACTATCATTCTCCTACTAAAATGTCCAACAACCCACAAGCAATTGAGCCTAAATTCATTGTGGTATCCAACTTGCTAAGACAGAATCTGGGAGAACAAGTTTTACTAGTTCATTTGGTAGAAGAATATCCCAGGGCAACTAGGTGTGGAAGAGAATAGAGAACCGACCCTGGAGTCAGGAGGACCTTAGTTCAAATCCGGTCTTAGACACTTGAAACATACTAGCTGTGTGACCTTGCGCTGTCACTTAGCCCCAACTACCCCTGGATGAGTTAGCATTTGAATTGGGCTTTCGGGGAATTCAAAGAGTAAAGGTCTGGGAAGGAACTTAGACTCAGGGAACAAGCTGGGCAAAGGCAGAGGAAGGAAAGAGTTTCCTTGGGCTTGGGGTCAGAAAGTAATCCAGTTAGGAACCTACAGGAAGGGAAAGAAGGAACAACCCTGGAAACTCCAAGAAGCACCTTGTGGAGTGCCTGAAATGCTAGGCCCACTGAGCTTGAGTTTTATACAATAAGCATTAATAGAATAGCTGGAGAATTGTGAACAGAGGAGAGACCTTCCTGACCAGAAGGATGCCAATTCATCTATGTGTCACAACCCCAGTAAGACTACAGGTTCCGATCCATATGTGCAAAAATATTGATAGCAGCTCTTTTCGTGGTGGCAAAGAATTGGAAACCAAGGGGATGCCCATCAACTGGGGAATGGCTGAACAAGTTGTGGTTTATGAATGCAATGGAATACTATTGTGCTATAAGAAACGAGGAGCAGACAGACTTCATAATAATGTGGAGAGATGTATATAAGTTGAAGCTGAGTGAGGAGAGCGAAACCAGGAGAACTTTGTATACAATTACAGATACGTCATATCTGTGACAACTAACTTTGATAGACTGGGCTCCTCTGAGCAATGCAAGTTTCTAAGATAACTCCAAAAGACTTATGATGGAAAGTGATATCCACATCCAGAGAAAAGAACTACAGAATCTGAATGCAGACTGAAGCAAACTACTTAATCTCTCTTGTGTTTTGTTTTATTCTTTCTTTCTCATTGTTCACTCCATTGGTTATATATTCTTTACAATTTGAGTAATGTTTAATGAGAAGGTATTTCTAGAACCTATATTTGGTTGCATGCCACCATGGGGGTGTAAGGGTTATGGGATTTAAAGATCTTCCATGCCCCATTGGACTTGCTGATGTAGCAGGAAGGGGTGGAGCAAGAGGAAGCGGAAGCCAAGCTAGAGTTCCTGCAGTGACTGGAGGTGGTGGCATCAGTGGCAGAGGCAGCGGCAGTGGTAGCGGTAGTCCCCAGGTGGAGGTGGAGGCACAAACCCCTTTTTTGAGCCAGCCAGAATTTCTGCTAAGGACTCCTGCTGAGGACTGCCAGGGGCCGGAGCTGCTGGGAGCACGCTTCCTGGAAGCTGGGTGGTTGCTGTGAGTGGGGAGAGGAGGACTTTTGCCTGAGGCAGCCTGTTCTGTTTTAAAGGCTTGAGAATTGTGGGTGCTTTCTACTTTATCTACTCTGATGGCTTTGACTTTCTGGTTTTGGGACTCAGTCTTTTGGTATTTTAATAAATGTTCTCTCTTTATCCCCCATATAGAAAGCCTGATATATTTTGTGATTGATAACTACATCAGCATATCTGTAATTGCCATAGGCATTGTGAATATTGCATTGCTGATATAGGGGGGTAGGGGGAAGAGGGAGAAAATCTGGATCTCAAGGGATTGTGGAATGGAATGTTGTAAACTAATAATAAATAAATAAATTTAAAATAAAAAAGACTGCAGGTTCCATAAGGGCAGGAATAATGTTTTAATCTTTTTACCTTTCTCAGTACCCAATATGGTATCCTGGACACAGTCATAACTTAATAAATGTTGCTAAAATTGATGAATCCATAGGTCTTGATGATTGATTAGATGAGAGAGGCAAAGGAAAAGGCAGAATCCAAGATGACCAAGGGTTCTGAGCCTGGGTGATAGGGAAAAGGATAATATCACTGAAAGAAAAGGGGAAATAATGGGGAAGATCCAGGTTGGGGGGGAGGGGGAAGCAGGGAGTGGTGATCTGAGTGAAGCTTTTCAAAAGAAATCTACAATCCTGAATGATTGTCTGTCCCATTGCAGTCAGCCCCGGTCAGATCACCTCTGGCGTTTGATTCAGGTCTAGGTCCCCTACTTTAGAAGAAACATGGACAAGCTGGAATATATCATGAGGGTCCCCCACCCCACCTTGCCAATTAGGATGATGAGGAAAATCAAAACTGTTTCCATGCACTGCCCAGTTAAAAGAACTTGAGTATATTTAACCTCAAGAAATTCCCGGAAAGCCCAATTCAAATGCTAACTTGTCCAAGAAGCTGTTTCACAACCAAACTTGTCAACAGCTTTGCCCTAAAACTGCCCATTGTTTTGTAATGAAAGTATATATCATGCAATAATAGGTATTATGGCTATCTATATTGTAGTGTTACCCCCTCCTAGAATGTAAACTCCAAGTTCTTAAGAGGGCAGGATGCCTGATGAGCATCACTACCTAGATATCCCACCCAGCATCTCAAATTTAACATGGCCAAAAGTGAACTCATCACCTTCCTCTCCTAAGGTCACACCTTCCCCCCTAATAATCTGGAGGGTAGCACCATTCTCTGGTCAGTCACCCAAGCTCATAACCTTGGACTCATCTTTGACTCTTCCCTCTCCTTCAGACAAATATTTGTAAAATTCTGTTAATTCTAGCCTCCATTCACATGGCCATGATCATCGTCCAAGCCCTTATCATCATTCTGCTGGACCTCTATAACCTGCAAATTAGTCTGTTTTCCTTTTCCTCTTCTCTCCAATCCAACTTTCACACAGATGCCAGAATGAAATCCCTAGGGAATATGGGATCATATCTCTTTTGTGATCGGTGGCTCTCTAATTTATTAAGTGCCTAATATGTGCTAGGCATTGTGGGAGGTGCTGGGAATACAAATACAAAAAGGGAGAATAAGAAAGAAGGAGAAAAAAGGAAGGGGAAGGAAGGGAAGGAGATCACTGAAGCTTTTTTTAATGTACAAAAGTGTAGAAGGAAAAACGGTAGGAAACAAACAAGCAGGACAGCTTTGAAAGCTACAGGCTGAATTTGTTATATACTTTAAAAAAGAAAAGCAAGCTGCATATAATAAAGATCCACAGTTTCATGTAGGGTCTTCTTTTTCTGTTTCACTCTATATATGGAAATGCTCATACTATTTGTGCTTCTTAAAATAGGAATTTTCAAAAAAATGTTTAAAAAACAGGGGCGGTTAAGTGGCGCAGTGAATAGAGCACCGGCCCTGGAGTTAGGAGGACCTGAGTTCAAATCTGGCCTCAAACACTTAAACTAGCCATGTGACGTTGAGTAAGTCACTTAACCCCAACTGCCCTCCTCCCCCCCAAAAAGCAAAAAAACCCCCCCCACAACAGAAGGCTATGTGTATTTGGGATGGAGCAGGATTAGAGAGACAAGGAAATTATGTTCATATAAAAAAAAGTAAACATTAGTCAATAAAACGAAATAAACAAAGGCTGTGGTTTAACCCTAATGTGCTTCATGTTCAAAATCCCAGGAAACACTGATTAGAAAGTCATGACTTGTAAAAGCAATAGCAGTAATGGCTAACATTTATATTGGCTTTACCGTTTATAGAGTTCTTTATTTACATGATCTCATTTGAGAATGTAGGCCTTTTCTTCTCCCCCTAGTTGTTACCATTCCTTCCCTCTTTGAGGGCAGAAAATAGTTTCTATTTTGTCTTTGTATGCTCAGTGTCTAGCATAATGCTTCGCGAAGTAAGCATATAATAAATGCTTACTGAATTAAAATGGTCTTCACAACAGCTTAGTGAGGCAGGTAGCACAATTCTGACTACCCCCATTTTACAGTCAGAAGGAAACAATGCTCAAGTCCAGTGATTTGGCCAAGGTCACACAGGTGATAAGTGAAAGATCTGGATTCAAACCCAAGTCTTTTGTCTCTGGGTCTGACCAGGAATCCAATGCTCCTTCCACTAAGCCAAATGTGAAGGCCAAGATAAAGTCTACAATATTAGAGAGAAATACTTCTTGGGGATGGTGGATGGTTCTTTTTACCTGAAGTCTGCATGAGGTAGACACGAACCCAGTTAGCAGCAGCACCACACAAAAACACTCCACTAAGAAGAACGCAGAGGTGGGTCAGGTTGTTTACATAGTCCCCAGTAGGGTTTGTATAAGTGACATCGATAACCTTTCCCAGGAAGAAGGGAACCGACATGGTAACGATGCTGGACACAGTCAGAAATCCGACTGCAGCTAAAAAGAGCAAAAACAGAAAACCATCAGAGCTTCAACAAGAAAGAAAATAAGAACACTGACTTTTCTGCTCACAATTTAAGTTGATGAGCCTCCTTTCAAAAAGTCTCCATTAGACACCTGTGGAAAATCTACTTCATGGATGCTCTTTACCCAGCACAGAGCTAGAGCATTCAGGTGAGCAAAGCTGTCAAATCCCTCTTATTTGCCCTCTCCTCCCCTCCACCGGCTCATTTCCTAGATGGGCTTCCTAATATGAACATTCTCTACATTAGGAAATGGTGACAAATGAAGCTAAAACAAAAGTACTTTACAGCTGCTCTTTTTTTTTCATAGTAGCCAAGAACTGTAGACTATCCCCATCAATCGGGGGATATACGATACTCTCTGCTTTCATCTACTTCTTCCACTCTTACTCCTCAAACCCTTTGCAATATGGTTTTCAACCTCATCACTCAGCTGAAAGCGCTCCCCCCTCTCACCCCACACATCCAAGAAAGTTGCCAAATCTTGCCATTTCCCCTTCCACAGCATCTCTCATCCAACTTCTCTTCACTCACACAGCTATGTCCATTATTTCAGGGCCTCAGCATCTTCTCCCAGTTTATTACAACAGCCTCCTAATTGTTCTTCTCACCTCAGCTTATCCTCCACACCATCGCCAAAGGAATTTTCCTTAAGTACAAATCAGACCACCTGACTCCTCTACTCAATTCCAGTGGTTTCAAAAATAAAGTAAATCAAAATTCCTTCTTATCTTTCCAAGCTCTTTACAACCTGGTCCCAACATATTTTTCCAACCTCACTGGATATAAACCTCTTCTCCCCCCAAGCCTTGTACTCTGTTATACAGACAAACCAGATGTAGAGATTCTTCATTCTTTGTATTTGAAGCCCAGTACCAGACATCTAGCACAGTACCAGACATATACAACAGACATTTGATAAATGTCTATTGATTGTTGATTGAAGGAAACTAGGAAAAGTTTGTAATTGTAACTTTATTTAAGGAGCCTACTTTATTTTAGTGGATGATCATGCCTAATGAGGAAAAGTTCCTAAGCTCAAGTTAGAGGCAACCTGAGAAACAGAATGAAGAGGCTCAATTTAGCAAGTATTGTAGCACACTTTACTGAGCAGAGAAAGAAACTGTGAGATTTTATGAGGGAAAATGCCAAAGTGATAAGTAGTAAACTTGAGGGTTTTTTTTTTTTTTGGCTTTTTGGAGGGCAATTGGGATTAAGTGACTTGCCCAAGGTCACACAGCTAGTTTTTGTATTAAGCGTCTGAGGCTGGATTTGAACTCAAGTCCTCCTGACTCCAGGGCCGGTGCTCTACTCACTGTGCCACCTAGTCACCCCTTGAGTAAATCTTAATGGCCCATGGAAACCAATATAGTGGAAAGCTTTGATGAAGCAGATGAGATTTAATAAATGGGGGAAAACAGCCCCTAATATTCGCTTCACTTGTGATAAAGGACCACCTGATCTAAGAGACAGCATGGCATAGGAAATAGAGGGCTGGCCTGGGAGACCACAAGGCATGGATTGCATTCCTGCTTCTTTATAAACTAGTTTGTGGGACCATGGGCAAGTCACTTAAGCAATCAGGGACCAAGGAAAGTCTCTAATGCCACAAATTATACATTACTGATCTTCATCAGTGAAGAATCCCCTATACCAATGAAATCATGTGTCTGGGTTCCTCAAAAGACGGAAGCATGTCTTTTTGTAGCCAAACACCCAAAATGCAATGCACAATATCTTACATGGAGGAAGGTTTTAATAGCCATAATGAATAGATGATATCTTTGAGGTGAAGGAACACCATGAACACAGATTCAAGTGTCCCAAAAGCTTTAGTAAGTATAAAACTACATTAAGACTTTCAAGACATCCTATATATTTAGAATCACAAATAAGCACACAGCTGCTTATCATAATATAAACAGTACAACGAGGAGATAACATTACCGGAAGAAAAAATCTAGGTGAGCCAAGAGGGAGAACACCTAACTACAGAGTACTGTCTCAATGGCTAGATTCCAATTCTGACACAGAGCTCCTTTAAGGACTTTCATATAGGATTCCCAAACATTTTGTAAGCAATAGTTATTCCCAACCTCCTGTAAGCTTGAATATGAGTTACATGGCTAAATCAGTACCAAATGGTTATTTAGTAGAGGTGTCAAAAAAAACAAACACCAAAAAACAACTCTGGAGAAACCTGGACCACTGCCTTGAACTCCAGATGTATCAAAGGGATTGGGTCCTGATCCTGTGCCCTCAGGCATAGTTCTTCACTACACCTAAATGAGAAGTTACAAGATGTGAAACTCTGAATCAAAGAGTATAGGAGCCTAGGTACTCAGTGATCATAATCATGGCCCAGTGAATGTTGTAGAGCTAGACAAGAAATTCATTTCAAGCCTTGTTCCAAAGCTTGGAGTACTGTCTCCAAACCCCAAGTTAATAATGATAATTGAAGCCAGGCTAGAAACACAGATGATAGGGACTCTAACTCAGTGTTCTGAGCTGAACAGTACCTGGTGTTAAAACAAAAAGCAGGTCTTTCTTTGATCCATAGAAGAAGTTGGTTAAATGTTAAACTGAATTAACAAATGTGCCGGGGGGGGGGGGGGTGGGGGGGGAAAGGAGTATTCTGATTAACTGAGGATCACTTCTTCTTGTTGAAACTTTCTAGAATACTTTGTTGCACTATTAAATACATCACATCACAACACCTAAATGTTTCTTTGAAGGATCTGGGATAACAATTATCATCATCATAATTGGCCACTGTATATTGTTTTCTGTTCTATAAAGTATTTTATACACTATTCATTTGATCATCATAATTTTGTGTGATAAATACTGTAAATATATATTTCCATTTTGAAGATGATAAAACTGAGGATGAGAGAAATTAAGTGACTTATCTACCCATTACTCACTGCTAAGTGTCAGAGACAGGATTCAAAAGCCCAGCTCTCCATCACTTTTTTGACTCAACTGCCTCAGGATTGCAGTCAGACACAATTATACATTACTAGTGACACAGATGAAATAAAGGTGCAGGAAAGTGAATTAGATCTGTAAAGTGTCTTGGGACAAACCCTAGAAGCTGTCTTTTTACTAATTCAACACAGTAATGAATCTGTGACTTTCCCAATATGGGGATTTCCTCCATCTTCACATTAGAAATCTGCAACCTACTTATGATTCAGTAATTAAGAATTAGAGGGCCATCTGAGGCTCATAAAGACTAACGGATTTGTCCGTGGTCATACATCTAAACAGTGTCCAAGGAAGGATCTGAATGAACCTTCCCGACTCTAAATCCAGCACGCCATCCACTATACTCTGCTGTCTCAAAGTTCTCTAACTAAATGTCTGATATTAGCTTATTTTCTTGTATTTTGACTCTTTTTGTAAAAAGCAAATGCAAAGCAAAAAAAAAAAAAGATCAAACATTTCGGTTCCTTTTCCATAAGTTCAAAGATGTAAGGTAGAAGGGACCTTATAAATAACTTCCTTTCAGAGGTAAGGAAACTGAGGCCCAGAGAAGTGAAAGGATTATCAAAATATATATATATTTTTAAGTTCATGCGACACCAGGTTAAAAACTCTTGCCTAAAGCCAAGACACCTTTCATTATACTCAGTCTACTTATCCTCTTAACCCATTTCCTCTGGTTTTGCTCTTTTGTCTTTTTATTCCTAGTACCTGGTATGGTACTTGGTATATAGTAGGCATTTAATAAATACTTATTAAATGAATATGAATTGCTTTGCTCAAGCCTCTCAGGCTCACTGAAGTTTACAACTCAAGTATCATTTGAGCCTTCTCTCATAAAATTCCATTACTTCTACCCATTTCATGAAGTATAAACTACCAATACTTAAAATTAATCTCCTTTTCTTCCTGCATTTCACAAATTCTCAACAAGTCCCCAATATTACCTAATCTTAACTTAGCAATTTTTACCCTTAAGTAGTCATCATCCTTTTGATCCTTAAAGTGTGTTAAAATTCCTTTTACTTTGTTTTCCTGATATTTTGCCAGACCGTGAATTCCAAAGAGTCAACAAAAAGAACTTGTTTGCCAAAAAGGAAAGGAAAACGTTATGAAGATATGGTTCATTAATAGGAACTGTGGAGGGTCTCTGGCTCATTTCAGAGACAAGGTCCCTGCACTGGCAATAGGAAGGGTCTTTTTTTGATGATTCTGTTGACTCCTCTGTATTGTTCCCTCCCTTCTTGATACAATATTCCTGAGATCAATCAGTAAGTTCTTGGAACTTTACTAAAACTTCATTCGTTTAAACAAAATAACTAAAAAAGTGGTCAAAGAATGCAAATAAGGTTGGTAAAATAGTCCCAAGATCAATCTACAGAACTTTTTTTTATCAGGAACCTAAAAGGTATTCTGTAGTCCTCAAAAGATGCCTTAAATTAAAACAAGGTTGTTAGTTTTATTGCGAATTGCCTGGGGGAATCTGAACTTGTTTATAGAGTACAAACATGACAGGAAAATAAATAGCATGTTTTCATACAAATTATACAGTGTTTAAGAGTTCCTTTTTTTTTTTTAAATGTGGCTGAATGATAAGCATTTAGGGATCCCTCCTATCAGTTAAGATAGCAAGAACATAGTTCTTCTTTATCCCATTTGTCCCACCCTAGAGCCAGGCAGCAAGTATCTAAAACCTCAAGCTACCTTTTGGTTGATGAGATAAAGAGCTATCAAGGAAAAAAGTTACAGAGCAACTTCTAACTAACCACAAGAAGAAACTTGCTGTAAATTCTTATGCTAAAAGGAAAAAGTGGAGCAGTGGTAGAGGGTAAAGCTACAAGACACCCACCAGGTATTCCTTAAAAGGAGAATTACTATCAATTCTAAAAGCTATTTTTGGCACATATCTATAAGCTTTTCACATAATAGACTCATTTAAAAAGATATAAATAAATAATTTATCTTATACAAGTTTGTTTGAGGTTCAATTTTTGCAGACATTTTAGCTGATTTGAAACATTTGACACTGAGGAAAAGACAAAAAAGAAGAAAGTGTCACTATTCTAATTTAAGGTTTATGTTTTAAAAAAGAATTTTATCAGTACCTTGTTTTTTCGGTATGTGTATATGTTTTAGACTGAAGTTTCACAGGCATAATTGTAAAAACAACAATAACAAAATAACACAACTACTTTTTAACTCCAGCCTTTAATAGGTTGTATGGAATTAACCATTACATAACTCAGTCTTTTAAAGATGGTAGTTTTCTAGTAAATAACTTTAAAAAATGATTCAGGGGTGGCTAGGTGGCACAGTGAATAGAGCACCTGCCCTGGAGTCAGGAGGACCTGAGTTCAAATGTGACCTCAGACACTTATCACTCTTCTGTGTGATCTTGGGCAAGTCCACCCCAATTGCCCTACCTTCCCCTCTCCAAAAAGGAAAAAAAGATTTATGACTTACAAACCCTACTTCATTATGGATCCACATTGCCAAGATCCACATTGCCAAAATCTTAATCAGTGTGAACCTGTTCCATAATCCAATAAACCATTATGACTTTACAGAAATTTGTCCTAATAAGGCTGTGACATAAGACTTATAGCTTTTTTAAAAAAGTGTTTTGTTTACTTTGTATTTGTTGCTGTACATGTTCTTTAAAATAGGAATATTCTTTATTTTGTTAATCTGTTCTTTTAATTATCTCCAACTAAATTTAAGCAAAATTTAAAAACCTCAAATATGTAAGTACATAATCCAGCAAAATAAATCCCCAAATTAGCCTTGTATATCTCTTTCTGCATTTGTTTTTTGTTTTGTTTGGGTTTTTTTGCTTTTTTTTTTTTTGAAGGGGAGAAGGCAGGGTTAAGTGACTTGCCCAGTCTGAAGCTGAATTTGAACTCAGGTCCTCCTGACTCCAGGGCAGGTGCTCTATTCACTGTACCACCTAGCCTTCCCTTCTTTCTGCATTTTCAATGCATAACTGTCAGAAGATGAAAGGCATGATCCATTTTTATTCTTTTGGACTTGCAATTTATCATTTATTTGATCAGTTCTAAAGTTTTTCAAAATTTTCCCTCACTTTTCTATGTGCCAGCTCACAAAAGCCTTCCCAGTTTCCTCTGAAACCATCCATTTTATCATTTCTTATTGGCACAATGACATTTTCTTAAATTCATATACCACAATTTATTTTACCATTCCTCAACAGGACAGCCCCTTAGTTTCCAATATTTACTTACGATAAAAAACCAATCACATTCTCTATGGAAAATATCTAAATTCCCTGCCCTAACACTCTGACCGCAATTTGAGGAACACAAGTCTTCAAATACACATATCAAGATATCAACCCCTTTTACAGGAAAAGGAGGTATATTTTATTTTAAGATTGTCATTAGCTTTATTTTCTCAAAGTATCAGCATGAATGAGTAAAAATACTTGGGAGAGGAAAGGCAAATCAGGGTTAGCATGATGACCTGGTAGAAGAAGAGTTAAAATTTTCTTTTAAAAAGGAGGAAAGAAAAAAAATCATTTTGCCCCTAGGTTACTAAAAAAAAAAAATCAATATAATTTTCCTGAGTGTCCCTTATTAAACCTAAATTTTTTATTTTAAAATTATCTAAATCAATAATAAGAGCAAAGATAATGTCTTATGTTTGTCTAGCACTTTATACTTGACAATGTGCTTCCAAATATATTTGAGTGTCATAACACTATAGGCAAGGCAAGTATTACTGTTCCTTATTTAAGATGAGGAAAAGAAGACTGAGAAAGCTACTAAGACTTCTAAAATCCTAGTAAAATACTTTTTGTGCTATTTGTCTAGGCCTGGGGTTCTTAACCTCCCCTAAGGAGTCATTGTCTAGAATTCAAGGGTTCCAAGAATGTGGATGGGGAAAATATTTACACCTTCCTTTTCACTAATCACTAAGTGAAATTTAGTATTTATGCAGGGAACAAACACCAGCTTGTCAAAAGGGTCCATAAGCCAAAACTGTGGTTAGCTTAACTGTGGTTAAGAACCCACAGTCCAGACTTATGTTTTAATCAGAGTAGGGAACTCCCAGTATAGGGTGCTCCCAGTGTGGAAACTATTCAAAAATACCTTTAGGCGAGGCATCTAAAACTATTAAATCTCAGAACTGTTCAGTGTCTAGAAGTCACAGGAACACAAGTTTAGAATCAGCAGAGACCTCAGAGGTCAACTAGGACAACCCCCTCATTTTAGAGATGAGGAAACTGAAGCCCAGAGAAGTTAAATAACTTGTCCATGACCACACAGATAGCAGGTATCCAAGGGAAGCTTCAAGGCTAGAATTCTGTCCAATATTCCATTAGACTGTGAGCTCCTGGAGGGCAGGAGCTGTCTGCCCCTTTTTGTATCCCTAATGCTCAGCACAGTGCCTAGCACATGGTAGCCTCTTAATAAATGTTTACTGATTGATGCTGCCTAAGAAATCAACTTAAAATGACAACTTAAGGTGACAAAAGTGACTGCCCTTGAGCATTTACCTTCCAAATAGTTACTGGTTATGGAAAAAAAGACCAATAATAAGTACAGTGAAAACAATGGATTTTAAGTCTGAGGACCTAAGTTTGAAACTTGTCTTGAAAAGATGTCTCTTTTCCCTCATCTATAGAATAAGGGATTTGAATTAGATGATCTCTGGGGTCCATTTCAGAACTAACCTATCTGAGTTTGCTGTCTCATCTTCAAAATGGGTTACTATTTATACTTCCTATGTCCCAGGATGGTTGTGAGGAAGAAGCTAGATAAACTTCAAAATGCTACATAAACATATTGGCATAGATTCACAATGGATAGAGTACCAGGTCTGGAGTCAGGAAGATGCATTTTCCTGAGTTCAAATCTGACCTCAGACAATTCCGAGCTGTGTGACCCTGGGCAAGTCACTTAAACCCTGTTTGCTTCAATTTCCTCATCTGTCAGATGAGCTGAAGGAAATGGCAAACCACTCCAGTATCTCTGCCAAGAAAACCCCAAATGGGGTCACAGAACAGTCAGGCACAACTGAAATGACTGAACAAATACTTATTAAACCACCAAGTTTGAAGATATAGTCTTCCATACTCTTCTGTCTCTTCAAGATTCTCAACCAAACTGGCAGTCTTTTGGAGTCTCTAAAACCCTTAAAATAATTTTTTAAAAAGGTGCCTTTTAAGCTTTAACTGACATCCTTAAAATTAGCATTATTTAGGGGCGACCAGGTGGCTCAGTGAGTAAGAGCACTGGCCCCTGAATCGGGATGACCTGGGATCAAATCTGGGCTCAGATACTCAGCACCACACCCAGAAATAACTGGCCCTGTAACCTTGAGTAAGTTACTTAACCCCAATTGCTTAAAAAAAATTAGCACTATTTCCTAGGAATAGGGATGGCATATTAGACTTGTGATTTCACTCTTAGGGAATTCCAGGACGAGGAATTTTCTTATACCAATGCAGGTCAGCACTTTCTCTGAACCTTCAGAATTGACTAGAGTACAGATAAGTTAAATGACTTTATGCATGTGGACAATATGTGGAAGGGGCAGTCCTGGTTTAAGGGAGCTCTCTATCCACTATACCTCTTGGCATAATCATACAAATCCTAAATTAAGAGCTAGAAGGGACCTTAGAGGTCATTTAATCCAACCCCTCAAGCTTCATTTTACAGATGAGAAAAATGAGCCCTAAAGAGATGAGTAAAGTGCCCATGATCACACAAGGAGTAAGTAGCAGAGCCAAAATGTGAACCTAAGTTTGAATCCAGAGCTGACCCCCTTTCTACTAAACCATGCCTTGTTAGTTAGTACTGGTGACAAACTAAGTCACAAAAATTGCCTTTTAACCACATGAATTATGATTTTTTTTGGAAAGCTGTGAATACATATTTTATTATTGATTTTTAAAGAAATTACTTATTTTTCCCCCAAACCAAACTCTATAAGATTATAAATTGCAGATGAGATAATGATCTGTATAGGTGAGGGGGGTTTCTTCCTTGGAAGGTCCTAGACTGAAGTCATAAATTTGGAGAAGGGAAAACCATTTACAGTGGTTTTCAATGCTTCCAAGATTTAGCCACAGTTTCTCAAAACTTTTTCATTTCTAGATCCTCAATTCTAAACATATTAATTGTCCTAAAAAAAGTTTCAATCCAATCCAAGGTGAGGCTATGGGAATTCAGTAGGCAGAAATAGTATTGAATAATCAGAAAGTTGGAAGGTTTTTATTTTCACCCTGAGAAAAAAAATAATTACATGATTCCTACATTTTCCTTGAGCAAATACTGTAAAATGTATATAACAACAGGAGAATATCTATAGCTAAGGCTAACCAATAAATATCTGAAAGCTGGGTCCTCTTCTCCTTTCACTATATTCTGTCTCCCTTGGGGATCAAACCAGTTCCCATTGTCTTAATTACTATCTCTATGAAGATAATTCCAAGTTCTATAGCTCCAGCCCTATTCTCTCTTCTAAGCACCAGTCCTGTATTACCAGTTGCCTATACTTCAAACCGGATGTGGCATATCCAAAGCAACATGTCCAAAACATAACTAATGTCTTTCTCCCAAATCTTCCCTTCCTCTGAACTTCCCTATTACTGGAGAATGCAACAGATGAAGAATAGATGGGTAGATCCTAGTGTCCAGAAAGAAACTCACTTGAACAGTCTTCAAGTTAAAGCATTTTACTGGGATAACCCACCCAAGCAGGCTTTTGTTTCCTGCTAGAGAATGCCTTCCAAAATCAGGTAATCCACAGGTGCCTTTATCACACAGATAGGCAATAAAAGGGGAGTCGTGTTTAAGGACGCCACATAGTCCATACATATAAGCCAAGAGAATAAGAAAGGGCAGGGGAAGAGTTGTCAAGTTAATTGGCAGTGCTTTGTGAAAGTACACAGGTAAGTCAACCGTTGGGGGACTTCAATTCATAGTCTTCTTTTGATCGATTTTCTGGCTGGTCATGTCCTACATATTATCTCATATCCTGCATCCTATTTGCTCCCTCTGCCTCAAACACTCCTGTCTGCCTCACCTCATCACCACCATCCTCCCATTTTCCCAAGGTGCCTGACTTCAATATCCTCCTGGATTCTTCCCTCTTACCTCACATAATGTTTGCAAGTCTTAATGTTTCTCCTTTTATAACATCTCTTATATCCATCTCTTTCTCTCCACTCACAAAGCCATCACCCTAGTTCAAACTTTCATCATCTAATTAGTCTCGCTGCCTCAAATTTCTCCCCACTGGAAAGAAAATTTCTCCTTCATAAAGTTGCCTAAAAAACTTTCCTAAAGGGCAGGTCCGGTGACCATGTTGCTTAGCTCCTCTGCTCAACAAACCCTACTGGTTCCTATTGCTTCCAGAATCAAATATAAAGTCCTCTGTTTGGCATTTCATGCTCTCTGAAACCTAGCCCCTTCCTATCTTTCCAGACCTATGACCTACATGCTTCCCTCACACTTGAGGATATCCCATATCCATGCCTTTCCACCAGCTACCCCATGCCTGTAAAGGTCTTCCTCCTCACCTCTACCTCTTGACTTCACTGACTTCCACACTCAGATCAACCATCACCTTCTACAGGATTTCTTCTCTGCCCCTCTCCCCCCCACACACACAATTAAGCCTTCTCCTTATTCTATATCTTACTATGTACATGTAGTCTCCCTCATTATTAAATAAGCTTCTTGAGGGCAGGTACGGTTTTTTGCCTTTCTCTGTATGCCCAGAGCTTAGTATGATGCCTTACACATATTGAGTTCTTAGCAAATGCTTGTTGAGTGACTGAAAAAAAATCAATTAAAAAAAACAGGATCAACTAAATTTCTAACTAAGCAATTAGTTCACATACGGAGATTCAGATGCTCTATTTGACCTGCTTCTACAGACTATATGGGGATGTTTGTTGAACTGTGAATAGAATGGTTTGGGAGAGAAAAATCAGTCGAACTAATCTGATAAGTATTCTCTTGCCCCCACAAGCTTGTGAAGCCCCCACTTTCATATATAATTTTCATAATAGCCCCAAATTCCATAATAATAAGGAATCTGCCCCCTCAGTGTGGAGACACAAAATCAGAGGTGGCTACAACGGATTTAGAAGGGAAAGAATCCTAAAAGAGGTCCACCAACCTACCCCCTCATCTGTAAGACGAGGGGTGAAGGCCAGAGAAGTTGAATATTTTAGTCACAAAAGCACTAAGTAGCAGTCAGAATCCTAGCCCACTTCCTCTACACCAAATCCAACACTCCTTCCATTGCCCCACAGAGGGACAGTTTTGTCGCTAACAGATGAAGAAACTGAGGCTCAGATTCGGGAAGTGACTTGCCCACGCACATGCAGGGAGGCCAAGGAGCAGCGCTGGGATTCAAAACCAGGTAGGTCTTCAGGCTCCAAAACCCAAGCTCCTTCTTGCCTCATCTACCCTTTCTCTTAATTAAAAAAAAAAAAATTAAAAAGTTGTGCACAACTCAGAGCAGGCGAGGGAAGGGGTGGTCATGACGGGCTCTGAGCACGGCAGCGGTCACCCAGTGGTCACTATGGCCGGGGCCCGCACGGCCCTGCCTCCCCGGCGGCCTTAGGCTTAAGACCCGAGTGCCCGGAGGCAGGTGGAGTAGTCAATGTCAAGGGCGGGGACGCGGGGCGGGGGCCGGGGGAAGCCCTACCTGTTAACCTCCAGCGCTCAGGATATGCCAAGCCCAGGAGCTTCTTGGCCTCGGAGCGGCCGATGGCCGGCGGGTGCTGGGGGGAATCATCGCGGACGCCGCTGCTACTTCCCGCCGCGACAGTCGCTGAGCCCTCGCTCCCGAGCCGGGCAGCCGCGGCTCTCCCTGCCGACCCGTCTCCCGCGCCGGTCGTCCTGCACCTGCGGCTGCCGGAGGGCCCGGCGCGGAGCCCCAGCAGCCGCGCGAGCCGCGCTGCCTGCCCCAGGGACGGCGGCGGCCCGGAGGCGGCGCTGGGACCGCCGCTGCAGCAGCGCGGGTGCCCCGGCAGCGGGGAACGGGCCGCGGCCAGAGCCCACTGGGAGGAGCAGCCGCGCGCGCGCCGGAGCAGCAGCAGCAGCAGCGGAGAGACGCCGCCACCGCCGCCGCGGCCGGGGAAGCTCGCCATGGGGCCCGAAGTTCCCCGGACCGGGGACACCCGCCCCCCCACCCCCGGGAATACAGCGAGTGTCACCAGTGTCCCCGCTGCCCACTCCGTAGTTTTGGCTTTTTTGAGAAGGGGCCGGTCCCCCCACCCCACCTCTGCCCCCGGAGCCCCGGGCCGGGCTGCAGGCTCAGAGGCCGGGCCGGGAGAGGGCGGCGGAGGAAGCGGCTGGCTACTGAAGCGCTCCCGAGCCTGGGGCTGGTGCGCGGCTCCTCCGGCCCCGCCCGCCGCCGCCGCTGCCGCCGCCGCCGCCCGCTGTGCCTGCCCCTGATAACACAGTTCCGAGTTTCTGCTAAGTCATCCTTCCTTATCTAAGACCCGGGAGCCATCCCCTACGGCGCAGCCTTCCCAGGGGGCTCCCCAGTTTTCCCTCTCTCCCACCCTTGCAATCGATCCCCGGCCCCGGTCCTGGGCATTACTCGAGCCTTGTAACCCAATGTCCTCGGTCCCCACGGCGCCCAGAATCTGAACTTTGCGCCCGTTCTTCTTACACCCTAGCCCTCAGACTGTATTTCGCCTTGTGGCCCCTTCCCCGGGACACCCTATCCCCTACATTCATCCCATCTTTTCTACCCAACTTCGGAATAAATTCTAACTCAGTTTTCTAACCACCGGCATCCCCGTTTTGTGGGCCAGAACACGTGCTGCTAGTCCATGCGCTTCCCTAAGGAGATCACGTCAAGTCCCCTCGTGCTCTCCTGCTCTCCATCTACTCTCCCCCGCAACACTCACTCTTCTCCATTCCCCAAGGCCTAAGGGCATCCCATGCCCACCACGTACCCCCCCCCTCCTGAATCTGTACCCTATCCCCGACTGTGCCCGTAACAGCATATTCCGAAAGCAAACCAGTTCTTTCCCAGATCCCCTATATCCTCCTGGTCCCCTGCCCACCCCGACACTGCTCCCTACAGCGTCCTCTAGCGTTTCCACTGGGGCTTCAGTCTCAAGAGAGACTGTCTATTCCACCAGGCGCCACCAGGGGGACTAAACCAAGCGCCATTAGTCTGCAAAGCAGAAAAGCGCGGGGAAATCTTGGGATTGAATTCTGCGGCTGCGCAGTACGAACTCTCGGGTCCTTTTTCGCGCTCTTCCCAAGGTTCAACACGCCCCCTTGTAATCTGGGTGCCTTTAGGCGTGCCCTTTCTCACGCCAGCAGCCAAGGCTATATGAACAGACTCGATCAGACGATGCCAAGTGAAAGGATGAAGTGAAGCTGCAGCGAGGGCCCTGGGAGCACAGCCTTTTTGGTAGCGCCGCCCAGCCGGTGCAGCTGCACTGACAATGTCGTTTCCCCCTATGTCCACACTAATGCCAGGCATTACAAGAGTGAAAGTCCAGTGGGCAGACCACTTGGCTAACGATGACGATGACAGTAATAAAGATCTAACATTTATGTAGTTTCACATTTGTGACCACATACACATTCTCTCGTCTTATCCTCACAAGAGCCCTTGTATAGCTGTAGACACAACTATTATTATCCCCGTTTTACAGATGAATAAACTGAGGATTAGAAGGCCTAAGTGGCTTTTTCAGGCTCTCACTGCTAATTAAGTGGCAGAACTTAGAATCAAATCCAGATCTTCTGGGCACAGATACACACCTCTAGACACGACAACCTTCTAACCCTGCCTGCCCAACCTCCATCTTCCACTAGTTTCCCAAATAAACCAGGAAGCCTGCTCACATTGGTCCTCTTAACCATACCTGGAAGAGCTTGCTCATTTTTTGTCTAAGGGTTCTAGAGTAGAAAGAATTCTGGGTTTTGAGGCAGAATAAGAACGGCACCATCTGACTGACATGATAGCTCATTAAAGTTTTTTTTTTGGAGGGCCAATAGGGGTTAAGTGACTTGCCCAAGGTCACACGACCAGTTTTTGTGTTTGTCTGAGATCGGATTTGAATTCAGTTCTCCTGACTCTAGGGCCGGTGCTCTATTCACTGTGCCACCTAGCCCTCCCAGCTCTTTAAAGTTTACAAAGCACTTTTACATATATTATGTGGGATGAGCCCTACGGATATTATCACCATTTAACACGTAAGGAACCTGAGACTGACTCGCTCAAGATGAAGACAGTAAGTACTGGAGGCAGGATTTGAATCCCAGGTCTCCTGAGTCTAAAATCCAGCCCCTTTCGAGATACAGAAGCGATCTCTCAGGTTGTAGCTGTGGAAATCATGGTTGCTCACGGTGAAGTCCACTACAACTCTGCAAGACAGAAACCTGGTGTTCTGTCCTGCCTCGAATAGCAGCTGTGTAACCTCTCTGTGACCCTCAGTTTCCTCATCCGTAAAATGGGGATAATAATCAAATGACAAATTATTTGTGAAGTACCTGGCAGATGTTAAGTACTATAGAAATGCTGGCTATTCTTGCTACCCGTGTTTCCCCGATAATAAGACCTATCCTGAAAATAAGCCCTCCCCTTACTGTGTAAGATTCCTCTAAAATAAGCCCTCCCCCGAAAATAAGCCCTATTGAGATTGCTACTGTAGTGAAGGTGATCCCCTGCGCTACACACTACATTACGGCACCCTCTGTATGCACCATCCAATCAGAGCTTTAGCAGTGAGCGCGTCATCCTGTTCTTCCCCAGTAATTTGCTTGCTGGCGCCATTGAGAGCAGTGCCACGGAGGAGAGCTAAGGCAGGACAACATAAAAAACTGGTATGTAAGCGGGAGTGAGGGGGCATGATGTAGGATAAAAAGGACATGATGGAGGAAAAAAGAAGAACTCAGGGGGCATGATGGAGTGAAAAGGACTGATGGTCATAATTTTATTATTCTGTCTGTTTTGACCCCCAGACATGAGTACAAAAAGGAAGAGCTATACTGTTGAGTATAAGAAAGCAATTGTAGAGGAGTCACATGGCAAGAATCTTGCAGTTTTCTGTAAAGAAAAACTTTTGGATCTTCGAATGGTCAGAAAATGGAGAGCAGATTATAATAACCTCAATCAACAGGTGGATGAGGGAAAAGGGAAAAAGTACAGGTCTGGATCAGGTCGGCAGCCCTTATATCCTGACTTGGAGATCCTCATTGGTGAATGGATTGCTGACAGGAGAGCAAAGGCCTTGGTTGTGTGCAGGGCTGATATTCAAGCATTTGCCCTTTCAATGGCACCAGAGTTTGAAATGGTCTCAGAAGGATTCAAAGCATCACAACACTGGTTGGACGGTTTCCTTCAATGGTATGAACTGTCCCTAAGAAGATCAACAACACTGTTTAAGCTGGAAGATGCTGAAGTTATTAAACGTGCACTTGCATTCAAGTCCTTTATTGATAGGATCAACATTTCCAAGTACCGAACCTGCAATATGATTGCTATAGATGAAACTGCAGTGCTTATGGGACAAGGATCTCAAACAACAATTCATCACAGGGGTGCAACGTCAACCTACATTCCCACCACTGGCTATGAAAGTGTCACAAGTCACCTGTGTTTTGGCAATTCGTTTGGATGGAAAGAAAGCCACACCTCTAATCATCAGTAAGGGCAAGAAAGATAAGATTGAAAGTGTATCTGGCATTTACGTTCAAGGTTGAGAAGCAGCTGAGATTGAATAAGAAAGAACCTGGGGCTTGTGCCTAAACTTGAATCCAAGCTCTGTGGATTCCTATCATACCTGAGCCCATGGGAGTCATGCAGTCTCCTTAAGCCTCAGTTTTCTCATCTGTAAAATGGGTGTGATAATTCTTACACTAAAAAAGTGTGGCATAGTGGATAGAATACATGCCTTGGGGTAAAGAAGACCTACGTGCAAGACCTGCCTCTGACATTGCCCATAAATGGGCAAGTCACTTAAACTCCTGGTGTCCCAGAATGAGAAGAAAAGGGAGGAAGTTTCAATGCTGATGAAATAATAGGTCCAGACCATCACCAATATCATCAGGGCGATTGCTCCAGCTCTGTTACGAAAAACTCCCTCCTTACTCTCAGTTGCCTCTCCCCTCTAATTAGAGAGCAGAGCAAACAAACCAAAAAACTGCCCCAAAGCCTCCCTTTATAGAGTGCTCAGAATTTTCCAGCCATCTCTCCCATTTCCTATTAGCTTCTCTGCTGACTCTACGAACATCATAACCCCTGAGCTTTGTACTAACTGGTCTGGTCCCCTCCCTCCTTTCAGCTTCCTTTTGTATACTGTCTCCCCCATAAGATTTCAATTCCTTAAGGACAGGGACAATCTTTCTTCTAGTATTATTAGTATCCCCAAGCCCTTTGTAGGCGCCTGGCACTTAGAGCTTAATAAATGCATATTGACTATTGACAATCCCTGCTCTCAGACCTTTGCAGGACTTAAAAGAATTGTTTTGTTGTACAGAAGTGAGCTATCATTTTCGTGGGTTCTCTCCCTCTGTAGTGCAGGTGACTATCTCAACTCTTCTGATGATACCTTTTGATCCAGCAATATTAGATCTGTATCCTAAAGAGATCATAGAAAAGAGAAAAGGACCCACATGTACAAAAATATTTATAGTAGCTCTTTTTGTGGTGGCCAAGCACTGGAAACTGAGGGGATTGCCCATAATTGGGGCATGGCTGAGCAAGTTGTGGTATATGAATATAATATAATACTGGTGTTCCATAAGACATGGTGAACATACAGACTTCAGAAAAAAAACATGGAAAGACTTACATAAACTGATGCTGAGTGAAGTGAGCAGAACCAGGAGAATATTATACACAGTAACAGCAACACTGTAGGATGACCAGCTGTAAGGGTTATGGGATTTAAAGATCTTCCATGCCCCGTTGGACTTGCTGACGTAGCAGGAAGGGGCGGAGCAAGAGGAAGCGGAAGCCAAGCTAGCGTTCCTGCGGTGGCTGGCGGTGGTGGTGACGGCGGCAGCAGCAGAGGCAGCGGCAGCACGAAGCCCTTTTTGAGTTAGGACTGCTAAGTTAGGACTGCTAAGGACTTTCTGCTAAGGACTCCTGCTGAGGACTGCCAGGGGCCGGAGCTGCTGGGAGCACGCTTCCTGGACGCTGGGTGGTTGCTGTGAGTGGGGAGAGGAGGACCTTTGCCTGAGGTAGCCTGTTCTGTTTTAAAGGCTTGAAAATGTGGGTGCTTTCTACTTTATCTACCTGTGCCAATGTCATAACTACTCTGATGGCTTTCACTTTCTGGTTTTGGGACTCAGTCTTTTGGTATCTTAATAAATTTTCTAGTTTATTTCCCCAAATGGCAAATATGATGTATTTTGTAATGGATAATTATATCAGCATATTTGCAATCTCTATAGGCATTGTGAATATGGCATTGCTGATACACCAGCTCTGGTAGACTTAGCTTACTTAGCTTACAATGATCCAAGATAATTCCAAAAGACTCAAGATGTAATATGCTATCCACATCTAGAGAAAGAACTTATGCAATATGAACGCAGAATGAAGCACAATATTTTCTCTTTTTTTCTTTCTCATGGTTTTCCCCTTTTGTTCTGATTCTTTTTTTTACAAAATGACTAATGTGAAAATATGTTTAATATGATTGTACATTTCTAGACTATATCTTTGTAATGTAATGCCAAGGAAAGGCAACTTCCCAAGGTTCAAAATACCAGCATAGGTGCTCTCCATTTTACTCAGTGACAAACCAAGAATAGAGAAGATCAAAACATGACATCATTCAAAATACAGCATTTACTAAGTGTGATTAAATAATCTCCTAGTACTACCCCACCCCAGGACCTTCCAATCATTCAATTACAAAGTCCCTGTTCTAAATACTACTCCACCCCTAGGCTGTACCTTCATTTGGTCCATCACAAAACCCCTCTTCCCAAATAGAGATTAGTTTCCAAACATAAGTAAAGTACATTCATTTGTTCAACCATAGAACACAAAAAGGTCAAAAGTTCCCCACCCCTGGATCACAATTGAATCTACCCCAGAGTTACAACAAGTTTAAGCATAGCACTTAATACCCAAATGGAGGTCTTTTCTTCATCTTGACATGAGGCAAGTTCTCAGCAATTTTAGTTCCTGGGGAGACAAGGCTTAGCAAGGCCACAAGATACATTGCCAGTCTCTTCATTAATTCATCCTCTGCTGCAGAACAGTCCTAGGACCCCTGAAAACATTAGCAAAACCCTCTTCCAGGATTTCTGTAAACATACAACAAGAAAATCCTTCTTCAGGGCTTCTGAACCAACAGAAAGGTTCTCAGACCCCTGCAACAACAGCACTTCCTTCACCAGTGGACAGTATTCATTCTCTGTCTGCAGGACAGTCTCAGTAGCTCTGAACCAACAGAAAGGCTCCCAGACCCCTGCAACAACAGCACTGCCCTTCACCAGTGGACAGTATTCACTCTCTGTCTGCAGGACAGTCTCAGGAGCTCTTAGCCAACAGCCAGGTTCCAGGGCCTCTTCAACAACAGGACTGTCTTTCACCAGTGGACAAATCTGGCAAAACAACATTAAAACAGACAGACAAAGTACCAGCAAAACAGCTATGTCTCCTCAGTCCTTGGCAGCTCCAGGGGCAAGTCTCAAAAGTACAGGGCAATTCAAAGTGGCACTCAGCAATCCTCTCAGTCTCTCTCTGCCTCCACGAGGGTGCTGCTTCCAAAAAGTTCTTCTGCCTCTCTCTTGTGTCTCTCCAAATCTACATCACCAGCTCCTCCCAGTTCAGGACTCTCTTTTCAAGTCAACCAGTCCATCCCACAGGTGGGATTAACAAGCTCTGGGTTTAACACAATCAGTTTGAAAACCAAGACAATACAGGGGGATCTTTATATTCCATTACTATCACAATCTTGAGGAAGGTAGAAGGAAGGGAAGGAGAAAAAGTTTGGAACTCTAAATCTAATAAAAGTGAATGTTGAAAACAATTTTTACATGTAATTGGAAAAAATAAAATATTATTAAGAAAAAATAAAGTCTTCTGATGGGTACTTCATGCTAACATAGAGTCAACCTTGGGTTCTGGAAAGTTATGCTCTCAGAACATAAACCCTACTAAGGTCCTACCAAGTCAGAAATTCTTCAAGTACAAGCCAAGCAAAGTCTGAGAGACAGCTGAGTTAGGTTCAGAGTGGTTTAATGTCAGGAGGTTGATTAGTAGGGATGAATGTTTTTAGCCAAAACAAATTGTGAACCTTCCACCCGGAGGGTTATGATCTAAAGTCACTGATTTCTCTAATTAGTATTCCCATTTCCTTTCCCTCTTAAAAAAAATGAAGTTGTCTTTACTAATCTTCGTACTGTTTCCTCTCAATAAAATGTAAGCATTTGAAGGGCAGTGGTTTTTGTTTGCTTTTTCTTTTTGCTTATTTTTGTTTTGTTTTTTGTATTCTTGGGCTTAGCACGGTGTCTGACTCTTAATAAACACTTACTAACTGCTTGCCTTGAATTAAGGAAAGGACCTAAGCTCTAATGAAATCATGGCTCATTTGACAAAAGTATTGAAGAATAAAAGTATATATGATAAAAAGCTCTAGGAAAGTTAATCTGGGAGCAGTGTTCAGAATAGCCTGGATAGTGAAGAAACTGGATACTATGAAACTACTCAGGAAATTATAACTCTAATTCACTTCATTAATTGGTACACACATTGTGTGTGGTTTGTCTTTTGTTCTTGAAGATGATGACATGACTTGCAAGTGAAATGGATTTAAGTGAGGGAGGGCTCTGCAAAGTCACCAGCCTTACTTCCTCCTCCAGAGCCATCTGGGTCTGGTGGCCAGATATAGATCAGGACAAGTGGAGTTGGCTCATCGGTACACACATAGGGCCTTAATAAAAGGTTATGGGTGTTCCTTCTGTAACAGGTCCCCCTACTTTGAAGCATGTAAAGATATTTCTGCTTCTTTCTGGGGGACTTTGTAGAAACTTGAGGCTATGATGAGTTGAATCTCTGTTGGGTACTGAACTAGCTTAAAAGCAGATGTCACACCGACTAGAAGAGTTGGCTTCCAGCTAATGGCTCTCTTGCTTTCTACATTCTAGCCACAAGGTATAACTCATAAATAAGAGGAGGACCTTCAAAAGCCCTTATTTCTGTAACGGCAACAAGGGACTGCTGCTCCCCACGTGGAACAAGGGACTAGCCTGGGATGTGTTTCCTTCCTTTAGCCTAACCTGTAAAAGTCTCTGGAAGGTCTGTGAGTGGGGTGAGAAACAGTAGATCTGTGCCTTCAGCAGCAGTGGTAATAAACTGACAGCAAAGAAAGCATCGCCACCAGAGAGAAAGTAAGACCACTAGGAAGATCAGACTGTGCCCAGTAGAAGTGAAATGTAAATGGCTAATTAGCAAGCTTACAAAGAAACTGTGTACCAAAGACGCTTGAATATTAGCTTTCCTACTGAAATCAGTACATTGGTACTGATGTGATACCAATAAGTTACTAGATTCTGTTCTAATCAGTCTAGAATTCTTTTTTGCTTATTAGTAGTATGTTTTTCATAAGAATGCTGTGAGGCTCAAATGTTTCTCTGAATTTCTTATTGGTCATTTTTTACAGCAAAATAATATTCCAATCTTTTTTTAAATCTGGATCTATAATTTCATGTGTATAGTCTGCTGGGGGCACTGAGAGATTCATTCACTTGCTCAGAGTCAGGAAGCCTATGAGGAATAGGTGGGACTTGAACCCAGGTTTTCCTTAAGCCAATATTCTATCCACTATACTATGTTGGGTCTCTCTACTATATTCATACATCATAGTTTTTTCAACCCCTGCCCAATTTATAAAAATCCACCTTGTTTCTGGTTCTTTATGGCTACAAAGAGTGCTGCTATGCATATTTTAGTATATATGAGGGTTTTGCTTCTATATTTTGACTTATATGCCCAAAAGGGATATTGCTGGGACCTTTTCCATTATTCTCCTTCAATAAGCCTTTAAGTAGAATCTTATAGTTCCAAGAAAACAATTCAGTTCTCACAGGAGTTTTACTTTTTGTGCCATCTCAATTATCTTTAATTTTACTTACATTTCTAAAAATTAATCATTGTGAAATAAGCTGAAAGCAGTTTCCACTGACAAAATTTATATTCAAAAGCCTCCTCCTCCCCTCTCCCCCCCACCAAACTCTACAAAAGCAATAATATATAGACACTTAAGGTAGGTTGTTGCTCTGTAACTCGAGATTAAATGTCAGAGGCATCTAAAACATTTTTAAAATGTATTTTATTTATATCTCTTGTTTTTTACATTATTTTCATTTCCAAATATGTTCCCCAACCCACAGCAAGTGCTCCCCTGGTTAAAAGAGAAAAAAAAGTGGTCCAGCAAAACCAACCAACATATCAATTGTCTGACAATATATTCGATGTTCAATTCATCTCTGCAAAGAATGGAGAGGACATTTTTCCCCAACTCTTTCAGTCCTGGCTTAATTATTATAATTACACAGTTTTAACTTTTTGTTGTTTTAGTTTTGTTTTTTAAATTCTTTCCATTTATATTCTTTTCTCAAACAATACATTTTACTGATGTCTTTTTGTTTTTACATCACCTACATTTCCCAAAGTACTCCCACGCATTTGCATTCTTATAATCATACATATTTTCCTACTCTTCTTCCTTCACCCTGTAACATTTCATATAATGTGTAATAGGAAGTTATTAATGATATTAATAACTATGTGTAATAACTTCTCTTCATTCTTCAAGTGTATTGTTTCTTACAGCATGATCCTATTCTATTACAGTTTTTCTTTATAGTCATGAAATTTACTGAAAAGTAAAAAGAATACAAATTCCAATGGTATTTCCTCTTTGCTATTTACCAAGCCAAACCATTTGCAAAATTTAGGCTTAATGGTTTCATGTATTTGTTAAGATCATACAAGTTTCTTTAATCGATGCAATCACTGAAATTACTGTAATCAACAACTTTCTATTTTTTTCTCTTTTTAAAAATTTCTAAATAATTTTTTTTTCAGTTCTGAATTCTCTCCTTCCCTCTGGCCCATCCCCCATGCATTGGGTAGTTAAGAAATATGACACCCATTATACATGTGAAGTCATGCAAAATATATTTCCACTTTGGCCATGCTGTAAGGGGGAGGAGCAAGAAAATTTAAGAAAGTGAAAGAAAATATGCTTCAGTCTGTACTCAGAGTTTATCAGTTCTCAATCTGGAGGTGGATAACATTTTTCATCATGAATCCTTTGGGACTGTGGTGGATCATTGTATTGATCAGAGTAGGTAATTCTTTCATAGTTAGTTGTCATTACAATATTGCTGTAACTGTGTACAATATTCTCCTAATTCTATTCAGTTCACTTTGCATCAGCCTATATAAGTCTTCCCAGGTTTTTCTGAAACCAGCCCCTATGTCATTTTTATTACATTTTTAATAAGGTAGTCTGGCCAATGGATGGGAGAGGCAGATGTGCAGATATCCTCCATCTAGTTTCAGTTTAAGGAACATGTGAAAACTTGAGGGGAGCCCATCACCAGAAATGGAGACTTGGAGGTACATATTAGGTGATGATTTGAAGTCTAATTGGCTGTGGAGCCAAAAAAACCAATGACTTGGGAGTTTCTGAGCTAGAACGTCACGTGTGCATGAAAGGGGTGATCTATTGATGTCCAAAAAGGCCTTTTCCTTTATGGTTATGGGGAGGAAGGACTGTTTAGAAATGCTAGGTTGGGGAAAAGGCAATTGCTCTATTTCTTACTTGGCAATGGCAACTGTGAGTACATGGTCACCTCTATCTCTTTGGATTTGTTCTTTCCTTTATTAAGTGAATGAGTCTCTATCTGGAAGTGAGCTTGTCCAATCACAAATCCAAGTTTTGAACTTTGGAGATCCAGAGGTCCCATCAAGGGTTCCATTGATAACTGGAGTTCCTAGTAGAATACCCTGCAGCCACTTAGCCACAGGAGCCAGAAGCTGATCAAGCAGCAAGCTTGAGAGAATTTGCAAGTTCTGAAGAAATTGTGGGTTGGCAACTAATTGGATCAACCAATCCAAAAGAGAAACTGTAGCTGTGAGGACCCAGCCCATTAGATCAATTTGTCCATCACCAACACCACACTTTTCAGCAAATTTCATGAGGACACCACAAGGGGAGAAAAGGACACTGAGGACCAGGAGTCAAAGAGTACCCACTTACCACTGCAAGTTCAATACATATATTCCTCACAACCATTCAACATTAAGTCTGAGCCTACCTTCTCCTTGTCTATGCAAGGGAAAGGTGCACCCTGTGATGCACTGGGAGGAACTATTCTCACTATACTTTCTCAGTAAATCGCTTTTATAAAAACTAATCAAGGGGCAGCTATGTAGCACAGTGAATAGAGCACTGGCCCTGGAGTCGAGGACCTGAGTTCAAATCTACACTTACTAGCTGTGTGACTTTGGGCAAATCACTTAAGCGCAACTGCCTTGCCTTCCCTTCCCCACCCCTAAAAAAGCTAATTAAGTCTACTGGCTGATTTTCAAGGGCAGCATGATTATGGGAGTTTATGAGGGTTACTCTTATGACTTCTGAAATAATAGTTGTCTTTCTGGAGACCCAATCTGCCAGGGCCAATAAATATTGGAGTGAGCCCCAAAGGGGTATTAAACATTAATTGATTACAATTTGTTTAGCCATTTCCCATGCATTGAGTATCTATTTTCCTTATGGTCCTTTGCAACTATAAAATGTGCTGCTATGAAAATTTTGGTGGCTCAGTGGGTAGAATACTAGGCCTGGAGTCAGGAAGAGATGAGTTCACACTACCTGTGTGACCCTACAGCAAATCACTTAACCTCTTTTGGCCTTAGTTTCCTCATCTGTAAAATGGGGATAAGAATAGCATCATCTCCCAGGGTTGTTGTGAGGGTCAAAAGAGATAATAATTGTAAGGCACTTGGCATGGTACCTAGCAAATAGCAAGGGCTATGCAAATATTAGGTATAGCTTAACTTTAAAAAAAATTATTGTAAGCTCATTTTTATATCACCTTTAATTCCTAATATGTTATTTCCCCTTCTTTTCCGAAGCAAATCATCCCCTGCAACAAAGTAAAAAGAAGGGGGGGGGACAACAGGGTAGTTCAGCAAAATTGGCTAAGATATGTCTAGCTTGGTCATTAAAATTACAGTGTTCAGTTTTGGTTTCTGTTCTATTTATATTGTTGTAGTCACTGTGAATATTCTTTTCCTGTTTCTGCTTGTTCTACTCTGTTTTAGTTTATATCCACCCGTGCTTCATTGAATTCTTCATATTTATTTTGTCTATTTTTATTATTTATTAATAACAATAAATATATAAATAATAAATTATTGTTTATTATTTATTTTATTATTGTGCTATAGCACAATAATATTCCACTATATCAAGGCACCATAATTTGTTTAGCTATTCCCCAATCAATGGACATATACTTGGTTACTATTTCTTTGCAGTCACAAAAAAAGTACTGCCATGAATTTTTTGGTGCATATGGTTGTTTTGTTGATTAGTCATATCTGACTCTTTGTGACTCCATTTGGGTTTGGTTTTTTTTTGGCAAAGATACTGAAGTAATTTATCATTTCCTTCTCCAGCTCATTTGACAACTGAGGAAACTGAGGAAAACAGGGTTAAGTGACTTGCCCAGGATCACACAGCTAGTGAGTATCTGAGGCCAGATTTCAACTCAGTTCCTTTTGACTCCGAAGCTTGACTCTAAAGCTGTCTCACCTAGCATTTGGGGGCCTTAGCTTTCAAAAGATTGACAACTGTGGTTTGATAGGGAGGACAATGGAATGGTAAAAGGAAGTACAAACAGAACTATAGTTCTGTCCACAAAGTTCTTCCACAAAACAGTATCATCTAGTCAGGACTGGGAAGTAGATATCGACCTTAAACTCTCCCCTTAACATCTCTGGGATTTTCTTTCTCCAGTTCTAAATAAGGATAATTTTCTGGCTACCTTGCACACTACAGATCAGGATAAAGTTCTCTGACTTCCTCTAAAAAAGGCAGCAAGAGCTGTTAAAGCTGATGGTGAAAAGGAGCTCAAATGTGAAGATAGGAGGATTAGAAACTAGAGATACCCAAACTAGGGCTACTTCTTAATTCAGACAATGCAAAGCAAAAGATTAAATCTTCCCTTGTGTTACAAAATGCTTTTACTAGAGGTAGGGATGCACCAAAGGGGCAGGATCTATTAGCCTTTTGTGAATGAACTTAGTAGATTTAGTTGCAAACAGGTGTTGAATTCCAGAGAGGACTTTATTTGACAGAAACCTGAACTTGGTTGGATTTGTTTTAAAAGCAACTCCACCTACTATTTATTGTATCTTTCAAAAGGGATGGGCAGGGAACCAATTGAGGCAGCAGGAGCTGTGACACCAAGGAGTAAAACAGGTAGCCAAAGAAAGCAAAACAAAAGCCTTTCAGTTGGCACAGTCTGGGATCTGATGGGTGGTAATTTGACTCCAGTTAGTCCATTTCTTTTCTCCTAACTGAAGCATGCAGCTCATTCTTTAAAAGGCAGGGTAATGGGATGAACCGCAAAGGTGGGGCATGCAGCTTGGTCAGTGAAGCATGCAGGGGGAAAGACTTCCGCTGTAGTAGGGGCAGTGATGTTACAATATCCTCAGAAGAGGGTAGGATTAGAGTTCTTTGACCATTTGGGTTGTGTCCTTTTTGCTGGTGCTAAGTATGTAATTTGATCTCTTTTGCAATATCTTCCTTCAGGCTGGAAATATTGAATATAAAAAACTCCACCCCCTTTGACTTTTATAGCCTCAGTGTTTGGTGCAGTTTCTTGTACAATATAGAAAAAATTGAGGTACCATTTTTGTCTTCTCCAAAGAGATCCCAGAGAAAGGAGATCCCTTTGGTTAATGTAATACCTTACAGGCAGTAGGTGTATAAAGAAAGTTCCTTTGATTGACAGTTATTTAAACATAGAATTGTCAACATGAATAACTGGGTTATTCAATCAGCTACAACTATTGATGTTGCTGATCCTGTCTGGGATACCACTTCTTTTCTTTTTGGCTTCACTCAACTCCAGTGCTTGTCTAGATTTTAACATATATGCAGAACCTTGCATAGTTGGAAATACAGCTCAGGAATGTTCTACTGAAATCTATGGGAATGAAAACAGACAACTGGGTCTAATCCAACATTCTTTGCCTAGGCAAATACCACTTTTTTTTTTCTTTTTGGCTTGAAAAGAGCCAGAGGTTAAACCCAGAGTGATTGTAGAATCTACCCTATACTATTTTCTAATCCCTTTCTAGTTTCCTCTTATTCAAACATTTTCCCCTCTTCCCTACCCCCAAGAGTCAGAAGCTGAAAATAAGCTTGTAATGTTTAATTTGCCTTCAGGGAAGGCAGAGACCACTTTGGTCCTGAAACAGGATATAAAGAAATTGTGACATTATTCATGATTTCCTACATGTCAAATCAACAAGCATTTGTTAAATATTTATTATCTACCAGGCACTGTGCTAAGTACTGAGAATACAAATGCCAGCACAAAGATAAGGTTCCTGTTCTCAAAAAAGCTGACATTCTGATGAGTGAAAATTACACATAAAAGAGTTGGAAAAGGGAAGTAAGGAAGGGAAGGTGGGGGTTGGAGGGAGAAAACATACCTGGAAAAGTTGGGAAAGTCAGGAGTAGAGCATGGAGAAGAATGAAGATGTGATTGGCTTTTGTGTTTTCTTTTAAAATGAAGCTGCCCATTGGCTGAACAATCTGTTCAGTCCACATGTGTTTCTCCTGACCACTGTATTGTATGTCCCCCCCCCCCAAAAAAAAAAAAAGACTCTGTTGGTGGGAGAGTGTGTCCCTGGTTGGGGGAAATCTTTCGAACTTTGTTCTTGTTATACTACTTGAGTAAAATGCCTTTGCTTAAAAAAAAGGAGTCTACTAATTGTTAAGAAGAAGCACCCCAGTGGGGGCTCATGAACTAGTGTTAGGATAACCACCTACAGGCTTGCTCCTAGAATTTTGAAAGTAATAGCAGCTGCCTCTTTTGAGGACAAAACCTGCTAGTGCCTCTGTGATCCCAAAGTGTGTGTGAAGGGGTTACACACACATACACATACACACACATGTAGTTTCTCCCATAGAATGCAAACTTCTTGAAGGCAAGGATTGTTTAATTTTTTATTTGTATACCTAGCACAGGCCTATAGCAGGCACATAATAAATGCTTGTTTGTTGAGTAATTGGTCCGTCCTGTTCAGTGAGTCTAAAGCACATTCACTACTTGGTTGTTTTGGCTGATTCTTGACTCCTTCCTTTATCTTCTCATCTAGCTCAGAACAACCACCTGGGCCTAGTCTCTCTAGTAATCATATGATCTCTACCCATAGCATAGGCTCCCTTCAACCCCCAGGATTAGAGTACTAACAATTTCTGTTTAAAAATTCCTCCTCAAAAATAAATAAATAAATAATCCCTTCTCCATTCTCCCTTCTCAATTGGGCTTCTAAGTTCCTATTTCCCTACACACTGCCACACCTCAGTCCATCTGCAGAGCAGAGATAACTGATATACCAAAATACCCTCCAGACACCTATTACTATCCCTATGCATTTCTTTGATGAGGCCCTCATATTTCTTTCCTTTCTTTTTTTCTTCCCTGTTTAAAAATAATTTTAAATGGACATTTTATTAGTGCTTTAAAAAATCAGTGCCATGGGTGGCTAGGTGGTGCAGTGAATAGAGCAACAGTCATGGAGTCAGGAGGACCTGAGTTCAAATGTGGCCTCAGACACTTAACACTTATTAGCCATGTGACCTTAGGCAAGTCACTTAATCCCAAATGCCCTGTCTTCCCCCCTCCAAAAAAAAAAAATCAGTGCCATTTCCCAAAGATACCCTCTGTCCACCCAATACTCATTTCTAAAAATGAGGATTAAGCCAAACAAATAAACACATTAGCCATGCCTCATCCTGTTCCTGTAGTAGTCAGTCCACCAACACACTTTGAAGGGGAGGGAGGTTTACTTTCCAGTCAGTCCTCTGAAGACTATACTCTAGGATCATTTTCTTTCCATGAGGGTAGTCAATGTGAATTGTTCTGGTTTTTGTTATATACACTATTGATTATCCTCCTCTCCTGGATACTCTCTTCTGACACGCTTCTGACATGATTCTCTCCTGTTCTTCCTCTTACCTTATTACTCCTTTTCAATCTCCTTTGCTGGATCCTCATTCAGATCACATCCTCAATGATAGATGTCCCAAGGACTCTGTTCCTTTTTTCTTCTCCCTCTATACTCTTTCATTAGGCAATCTCATCAGCTCCCAAGGATTCAATTATTATCTCTCTGCAAGTCTACTTACCCAGCCCTAACCTTTCTCCTGACCTGATCCATCTTCACATCTCCAATTGACTATCTGACATCAGTAACTGGATGTCCTGTAGACAGCTCAAATACAATACCTCCAAAATTGATGCTATGTGGTCGATGATCTTTTTTAAATAAATCACTCATTCAGGGGAAAAGTCAGCACCCTAAACTTCTGAGAAAATACAAGCAGAGAAATAAAGACCAACAGACAGGGCTCTTACTGCCTGAATCAACTATCCACTTTACATACATCCCTGGATTGAGAGAGTCTTTACATTTGAGCAGTTGGGGAGTTCTGAACATACAGCCACTCAGAATCTCAACCATGGAATCACAAGATCCTTCTCATAAGCAAGCCCCCAAAGCAAAATACCAACTCGGGTCTATCTTCTTAGAGTCAGAGGCATCACAACCATCATGACTCAGTGCCCAATTGGAAATTAGCAAAAGGTGTGAAAGCCTTCCTACAAGCAAGCCTCCTGTAAACAAACTTCCCTTAATGGACTCCACATGAGGCCTATTAATGGGTGGGAAAGATTTTATATCCCATTAACATTACATCAGGTCTAATCATACTCCCTGCAATAATACCCTCCCCTTCCCACAGTAAACTCCAGTGGTTTCCTATCACCTCTGGCCTTGAATATAAAATCCTCTGTTTGGTACTCAAAGCTTCCTCCATTTCCCTTCTGGTTTTCTAATACCTCATAACCCACCATATACCCTGCCACCCAGGGACACTGGCCTCCTTGCTGTTCCTTGAAGAAGAAACTCTATTTCTTGAGTCTGGACATTTTTGCTAGTTGTCCCCCATTCCTGGAATGCTCTTCCTCATCTCAATCTCCTGGCTTTCTTCAAGTCCCAGATACAATTTCAGCTTCTACAGGAAGCCTTTCCTGATCCTCCTTAATTCTAGTGCTTTCTCTCTTTTAGTGGATTATCTCCAATTTATCCTACATACAGCTTGCTTGTACGTAGCTGTTTGTATGTTGTCTCCCCCGTTAGACTGTTAGCTCTTTGAGAGCAAGAACGGTCTTCTGCCTCTTTCTGTATCCCCCAGCACTTAGCACGGTACCTGGAACATAGTAGATATTTAATAAGTAGTTTATGGCTAACTTACTCTATTTAAACTACAATTAATTTGAGAATTTCAGCATATAAAAAGGGAGTGGTATCTATGCACTAGTTTATATATGCCTTCAAGTTTTCCTGAATTATTGTCATTTCTTATAGCCTCGTTATGCCCCCAAACAATCCCATGCCACAATTTATTCACCCATTTCCCCAATCAATGACCACTCACTTTGTTTGAATTTCTTTGTTACCACAAAGAGTGATCTATAATATACACTTTTGTATATATCTCCTTGAAATTAGGGCACTTACTTTTTGTCTTTTTATTATCCCTAGCACCTACCATAGGTTCTAGAATATAGTAGGCACTTAAAAAATGCTTATTAATCAATATCAGAGCTATCTTTGACCTTCTTTGGCTATATGCCTAGTAAAAGTATCAAAATGTCAAAGAGTATTAAAGTTTAATGACTTTCAGTATCATCAAATTATTTTCTAGAATAGATAAATTCATACTACACCAACAATGTATTAGAATGCCTATCTTGCCCTAGTTATTCCAACAATTTACCAGGGTTGCTGTATTTTGCCCTTGTCAGACCTCATCTAGATTATTGTGTTCAGTTCTGGGAACATTTTGAGTTTAGAAAAAAAAACAGTGTTAATGTGGAGAATGTCCTGAGGAGATGAAGTAGGATGGTGAAGGACTTTGAGCCCAAGTTATATGAAGATCATTTGAAAAAACTGTGCATATCTAGTTTCCTCCCCACCTCTATCAGAGAGAATCCTTAGTTTCCTTGATGGTTCAGCTCAAGCACCATCTTCTTTTTTAAATTAAAAAAAAATTAATGATACTTTATTTTTTTCCAATTCCATGTAAAGATAATTTTCAACATTCATTTTTTGAAAGATTGTGAACTCCAAATTTTTCTCCCTTCTTCCCCTTCCTCCATCCCCAAAATGGCAAGCAGTCTGATATAGGTTATACATGTACAATAACGTAAAGCATATTTCCACATTAGTTATGTTGTGAAAGAAGAAACAGAACAAAAGGAAAAAACCACACACACAAAAATGAAAATAGTATGCCTCGATCTGCATTCACACTCCATCAGTTCTTTCTCTGGCTGTGGATAGCATTTTCCATCATGAGTCTTTTGGAATTGTCTTGGATCATTTTATTGCTGAGAAGAGCTAAATCAATCATAGTTGATCATCATACACTGTTACTGTTACCATTTATAATGTTCTCCTGGTTTTGCTCACTTTACTCAGCATCAGTTCATGTAAGTCCAAATTTTTCTGAAATCTAGCTGCTCATTTCTTATAGCACAACTCGTGGTATATGAATGTAATGGAATATCAAGCACTATCTCCTGAAGGAAACCCTTCCTGGTTCTTCTCTATCTACCAATGTCTGCTCCCTAAGGTTTCCTTCCATCTACTCTATTTTGTATGTAGCTTGTATGGATGTCTTTATGTACATGTTATGTCCCCCATTAGAATGTAAGTTTTTTGAAGGCAGGGACTATTTTTGCTCTTTCTTTGTAGGCTCGGCACTTAGCACAGTACTCAAAGGTGCCTAATAAATGCTTGTTGATGGACTAAAAGAGAATATGATAGCTGTCTTCAAGTATTTGAAAGGCTATCCTATGGAGGAGGGATCAGATCTGTTTGTTCTTGGTCCCTGAGGGCCAAGCCAGGAGTATGGAGAAACATCGCAAAGAAGCAATTGGTGTTAAGAACAATTTCTGAACACAGAGCTGTCCAAAAGTGGAATAGGCTTCCAGAGAGGCAATAGGTTCAATTCCTTTAGTAGTCTTCAAGCAGAGGATGGATGAACAATTGTAAGTGTGTTATATTTGGGATTCTTTTCAGGCAAGGTTTGGGCTAGAAGGTTGCTGAAGTCTTTTCTAACTCAAATTTTGTGATTCATCTTTGAATAGTATTTTATTTTTTCCCCATTTGCATGTCAAGAAAAAAATTTTAGCATTCATTTTTACAAGACTTTGGGTTCCAAATTTTTCTCCCTCTCTCCCTCCCCTCCCCTCTTCTGAAAATGGTAGGCAGTATGATATAGTTTATACATGTGCTATCATATAAAAATATTCCCATATTAGAGTTGTGAAAGAAGAAAAAGATTGGAAGAAAAAAAAAACATGAGAAAGAATAAAGTGAAAAAAAAAGCTTTGATCTGCATTTAGAGTCCATTAGTTCTTTTTTATTTTTTATTATTTTTTATTAAGCAATCAGGGTTAAATAACTTGCTCAAGGTTACACGGCCAGTTATTTCTGGGTGTGGTGCTGAGTGTCTGAGCCCGGGATTCGATCTCCAGGTCGTCCCAACACTGGAGCCGGTACTCTTACTCGCTGAGCCACCTGGCCACTCCACAAGTACATTAGTTCTAAAGGATATAGATAGCAACTTATGTTGCTGAGAAGAGCTGAGTCATTCACAGTGGATTATCATGCAATGTTGTTGATATTGTATGCAATGTTTTCCTGGTACTGCTCATTTCACTTTGCATCAGTTTGTACAAGTCTTTCGGGGGCTTTCTTAAATATGCCTGTTCAGCATTTCTTATTGTGCAATAGTATTCCATTATATTCATATGCCACAGCTTGCTCAGCCATTCCCCAAATGATGGGCATCCCCTCAATTTCCAATATTTTGCCACCACAAAAAGGGCTTCTATAAATATTTTTGCACATGTAAATCCTTTTCTCTTTTTTACGATCTCTTTGGGATACAGACCTAGTAGTGGTATAGCTGGATCAAAGGGTACGCACAATTTGGTTGTCCTTTGGGCATAGTTCAAAATTGTTCTCCATGTGATTCATCTTTGATTACCTTTCTTTCACTATAGACTAACAACAGAGGGATATCTGACAACTTACCCGTATTCACATAGTTTCTACCAAAAATGTGTGTGTGGGGGAGATTTGCTTTTCACAAGAATGTGCCCCAAGAAGGCAGACATCAACACTTCTGGTAAATTTACAATTTGAGTGGAGAATGCTTGAAACATAGCAAAACATAAGGAGTCCTATTTCTCCACCTCTTGGTAGAAAACTGGAAGTGAAGCAAATGGAGGGTCTATGGAATAACTAGAATAAGCCAGGGGGCTTCAGATGCCAAAAGGCATCTGAAAAAGAACAAAACCTTTTACAATAGTACAAACCAGGAATTTTTTTTTCTAAATAAAAGTGGTTTCCCAATAACTGAATTGTTGGTTTTAGGAAATAATTCTAACTAAAGGTCATGAGTTCACATTTCTTTCATTTTGCAAAGCTGATACAAGTGAACAAAAAGATATTCTCCAGAGAAGCTTAGCTGAACACTTGTTTATGCATTTTGAGAGTATACTTGGCCTTTGAACAGTGGTAAAAATGAAATATATAAGAAATTCTATAGAGTACTTTTGTGTTGAAGAATTTCATTATAATGTGGGACAGGGTAAGAAATGAAGGTATGTACAAAACACCTTCCCACATGAGTTCAGGGCACTTCTTTTCATTAGCTAATTCAATACAAAGAAACTGGACATTAAAAATGTTTTCATCTTCAGCTCCTGCAGACTTGAAATTGTAATTTCTAATAAAGTATGCTCCTAAATTTTAGTAACTCACTTTTAATGTTGCACTTCAAAGCTTATACTTGTTTTCCCCACAACAAGTTAATGGGGTAGATTCTATAATCTCATCCACAATGGTACTCCCTCCAAAGGTGCAGGGTGCAACCTATACACCCCTTTTCATCTTTTGTGACTCTTCTTCCCAGAAATCCTCCATAGGAGATTCACTCATCATGTAGAAAATCATCCAGAAGGCCTTGTAACATTAAATCAGTACCATTGCAACATTTAGGAGGCCTCATTTTGGGTAACTTCTTCTGCACAAAGTAGGTAGAGTAAGTGCTCTTACGGCCATTTTGCAGATCAGGAAACCAACACTCAGAGAAGTTTCTTCGTGATCACGTGCTTATCAGAGCTTCTGTAAGGAGGGACTTTAGGCAACATTTAAACACAGAATTGCACATATAGAACCACAGGGGACCACAGTATAATGTTTGTTTTTATAGATGAGGAAATAGGGCCAGGGAAGTGACTTGCCCAAGGTCATATATATAGTTCTTTAACATTGTAGCTTGAACTGGGTTGTCCCAATCTCAGCTGATGTGCTGACTTTCAGTTGTGAAACAGATTTCATCTGTAATGGACCCATTTTGAGGCATCTCATGTACCTCTTACCTTTAAAGATAAGGTGTTTGTTACCTTGTCTCTGCTGCAATGGGTTCATAAAGAAGCAGAGGAAATCAGCAAAATCTTCAGGATAAAATATTCATGAACTGAAAGCAGTATGTGAAAGACTCAACTTCAATAAACATTTATTACTTGGAAGAGCACAATTAGAGTGAATCATACCATACCAATTTGCCAGCTTTCTTTTTTCCATTTGAGGACATCTCATAAAATCTAACTTGCAATATTACTTTAAGTGGGTCTTGACTTGGAGAGAGGAGAGATAAGTATACAAATCCACAGGAAGTGGAACTCAGTCTTCCTAGGTGCTGATTCATTGGACTGTCTATTGAAATGACTTTGGCAGTTGAACCACTGCCTCATTAAGCAAAATAAATCATCAGAGAAGGCAGAAGACTCTTTTATTTCACAGTGAACTTGCCCTTCAGTTGGACCTTCATGGAGGATACCCAGCTAAAAACTTTGGCCCTCTAAGAACAAACTTCAGAGACAGGCCTCTTTGTTAAGTGAAAAATAACTGTTCTAACATAGGAGCAATTCACAGAGCCACATTCAAGATTTTCAAGATGAGTCTCACATCTGTTCTTTAGCAAGTGAGCACTTCCTGCAAACTGAGATAATTTAGCCTGTGGTATAATTGAAAAAGAGTATTGCTCTTAGAAGAATTAGATTTGAGTCCAAATGGCTCCACCAACTGCTCTAGATGAGCTAGGGCAAGGTGCTTCAACTCTGTTTCCTTAGTTGTGAAATGGAAATAGTAATATTGTCCGTATGTCTCTCATATTCTAAGGAAAGCTCTTTGATCTTACAAGTGCTAACTCATGATAGGAACTGGTTGAAGTGAATTTTATATGGATCTTCGTACACTTTTGGAGGTCTAAACCTTTTTTTTTTTTTTCCTGGTCTGGACCTGTAATTGCATAGACTAACAATGCCTTTTTTTTGTTTAAAGCAATCGGGGTTAAGTAACTTGCTCAAGGTTACACAGCCAATTAGTTCTGGGTGTAATGCTAAGTATCTGAGCCCGGATTTGATCCCCAGGTCATCCTGACACTGGATGCTCTTACTTGCTGAGCTACCTGGCCGTCCCTAAGCAATTGGGGTTAAGTAACTTGCTCAAGGTTACATAGCCAGGTGTTTCTGGGTGAGTGCTAAGTGTCTGAGCCTGGATTCGATCCCCAGGTCATCCCGACACTGGAACCAGTGCTCTTATTCGCTGTGCTACCTGGCTGATCCTACCAATGCCTTTTACAGGCAAGTTGTAACTTACTCTTAGAGTTGCTTGGAACACTGAGTAGTTAAAGTGACTTGCCCAGAGTCTTATGGCTTGTCTGTATCAGTCAGTCAGTCAACATACATTTATTAAGTGCTTACTATGTGCAGTATAATTGGGGAAGATGACAAGTAAGTCCCTAAGTAGGGCAGCCAGGTGAGAAATGAAGAGATCTCTGAGATGAGGTCCTTCTTTAAATGAAGGTTTTGGAATTCCTGAATCCACCATCCTATCTGAGTGTGGTGAGGAGGTAGATCACCAACAAAGCTGATGGGATCTTACAGGATGATGAGGTTTTCTTAGTAATGAGCTTCTTGGGGCATGGTGGAGAAGTCAGAAAAGTCCCAAAGTATAAAAGCCAGGTGAGAAATAAAGAGAAGTTTCGAGCTGAGTGCCCTCTTTAAATGAAGGTTTTTGTAGTTAGTTCATGGCTTTACCCTCCAATCAAAGGGATAGAGGCAAGGCTTGAACCCAGGTCTTTCTCTGAAGGCTGGTTCACCATACACAATGCTACACTATTTCTATTTATAGACCTTCATTGTTGAATTTGTAGAACTTTGAATTAGTAGGCATCAGTCCATTGGTCTTTTGGGGTCCCATCAATATCTAGGCCCCCAAGCCATGAATGTCCAAATTATAACTAGACTTAAAATTACACAAGAAACTCAGTGTGTGTGTGTTAAAAATAAAAAGGCACAGTGGGAACTATACACATATATCCAAATGCATAGATGATATGACAACTATAAGGCCACTCTTTTATGCAAGTTTTCTTACTTTACACAAGAGGTCCCCCTGATAAAAGATCCCAGCTTTATTGCTAATGATTAGTTATACAGTGGATGTTACCATGTTTTTACAAATCTTATTGCTTTTAAGCTTTGCAGGTATTTTCCTATAAGCCAAGTGGGGGTAGTATATACTGATGTAGGGATGCTATCCATCAGCAACAGTCTGAACCAGACTGAAATGCAGTTGGAAATGTTTAACAAAATAAGTAAAAATATAATACAACAATGGATGTTAATTTGTAATGTTCTATTGTCAATATGTAGCCCAAAGGGATCTGGCTCTATTTGAGTTTGTCACCATTGGTTTTGGATAGAACTATGAAATCGATAGTTCTACATCCTTTCTGGCTCTGCCATTGTGACCCTAGACAAGATCTAATTTCCATGACTCCTTCTCTCATGTATCACAAAGATAATAGAGTTAATATTATTTTTATAAAAATGTCAATACAAATGAAAGTGAATCGAGTTCTATGATCATGTCCAGTATGATACTGGTGGACACTCAAAAGAGATAATGAAGAAACATGCTCTGTTATCCCAATATTTGCTGGATCTAAAAATAAAATCAATACAGGGTTATATTTTTTTCTGCCAAATTAATATCAAGAACTAGGAGTGGTCCTGCTTCATTCAATACAAAACACTCTGCCAAAATGTTGTGGAATGGGTTTGCTATCTTCTCCCCCCACACCCCCTTTTAAGCCTTAAAGAACTAAACTACCATACACAGAGCTAATTCTAGGGTCTGTCCAATGGAGAAGATCTCCCGTCTTTGGAGATCCTGGGCAGTAGTTAAAAAAGGTAGTTACTGGGGGTGGCCAGGTGGCGCAGTGAGTAAGAGCACTGGCCCGGGCATCGGGAGACCCAGGATCGGTTCCGGTCTTAGATACTTGGCACCCACACAAAATAACTGGCCATGTAACCTTGAGCAAGTTACTTAACGCCAATTGCTTTAAAAAAAAAAAAAGGTAGTTACTGGATGAGGGAAGTGGCTACTTTACTATGCTTATATGTCACACACACACACACACACACACACACACACACACAGATCCTAAAAATCACCGTGGAGCAAACCTCACAAAACTACATGTTGTCCTTTTGCGAATTTTGTAATTTTTTTTAAACAAAGGGGCAGTCTTTTGCATTTATTAAAAAGAAATATAAACCTTGTTTGATTACCAGTGATTTGTCTTACCCTATTCCTATTGATTGCCTTGCCTGGTGCATAATTTTCTATGGATATTGATATGATGTAATGGTGACTTTTTGGGGAGCATGTTCAATATAAACTAAGGTAAACTGCCAAATGTCAACGACTTATATAGAATTTTGGAAATTTGCTAATTCTAGGGTTTTTGTGATCTAATTCAAGAAACTAGGTTAAATTACACCCAATCAGGAAACCCTTAAAGTTTACTTTTCATCCCTCTCTCAGTGGATGGTGGGCATTAAGCTAACATTATGAATTAAACACTTCTAATAATACTATCAAATGAGATGACATGTATAAAAGTGCTTTTCACTTAAAACCCCATATAAATGTCAGTTATTATTGCTTCCTCCTCCTGCTGACTATAAAATAAGAGTTTAGAATGAGAAAGTTGCTAAGGATAGACAAATACGATGGTGAGAGATTCCTTTGGACCAGGAAATAGTTCGGCTAAAATGTTAACTGGACTTTAATGTAATTGCCAACACTAATGCAAAGATGATCTGGGAAATTCACATTTATGGGACTCCATGAGTGAGAAAAAAACTAGGAGAATATAGAATTGTGTTTCCTCTTTCCCTATCAATAATTCACACATGGGCAATTACATCATTTAAGACATGAGAAAGCAAAATAAAGGGGATATATTTACTGTTAGCTGTAAGAACCTGTCATAAGGATATAATTCCCTGGGAGACTACATGGAAGAATGGAGAAAGGAATCATTCCTAGAATGTTTCCAATTTACTTTAAACTGATTGTTTAACAAAGCAGGATCAGACAGACCTTAGGACACATTGCTGTTGTTAATTACAGTATCACAGGTGTCCCTGTATGAATCAGTTTTAGATCCCAGCTCAAAGAAAGGCTCTCCAAACAAATAGAAGGCCATTTCAGGACTTTCCAGCTGCAGTCAGCAAGCCCTGTGTATGCTTTGGCATCTGCGAGATTTCAGGCTGCAGCTGGAGGGAAGCCTACAGTCATTTACACTGACCTACAGCAGCCTCTCTGTCCCTTTATTGTTCACAGGATAACCATTAATAGAATTCATGGAGCACTCAGTTCTTTGGCATTTTGCCATGGAAAAGAAGGTGTCTTTAGGGCACACACTATGAGTTGCATACAGATTGCAGTCTGAAACACCAAGTACCCTACTACAGGCAACCCTAATGCAAGCCAATGAAGAACAGTCCGTGTAACCTAGTTTTTTTTTTAATATAACATTTTATCTTTTCCCCAATTACATGTCAACATGATTTTTAGCATTCATTTTTACAAGATTTTGAGTTCTAAAATTTTTTCCCTCCCTCCCTAAAATGGTAGGTAATTTGATATGGGTTAGATGTGTGCTACCAGGTAACATATTTCCATATTAGTCATAGTTGTGAGAGAAGAAAAAGATAAAAAACCATAAAAAATTACAAAGTGAAAAAAGTACATTTCAGTCTGCATTCAGAGTCCATTAGTTCATTATCTGGATGTGGATAGCATTTTCCTTAATGAGTCCTTTGTATTGAATCACTGTGTTGCTGAGAACTGAGTCATTCATAGTTCATCACCACACAATGTTGCTGATAACGTTATTCCTGGTTCTGTTCATTTCATTTTGCATCAGTTTCTACAAGTCTTTTCAGGATTTTTCTAAAATCTGCCTGTTCATAATTTTTTATTGCACAGTAGTATTCCATTACATTCATATACCACAGCTTGTTCAATTATTCCCCAATTAATTGGCATCCTCTATTTCTAAAATTTTGCCACCACAAAAAGGGCTGCTATAAATGTTTTTGCACAGGTAGGTCCCTTTCCCATTTTTATGATCTCTTTGGGAAACAGACCTAGTAGAGGTATTGCTGGAGGGTATGTACACTTTGGTTGCCCTTTGGGCACAGTCCTAAATTGCTCTCCAGAATGGCTGGATCAATTCATATCTAACTCCACCAATAGTGTATCAGTGTCCCAATTTTCCCATATCCTCTTCAACATTTATAATTTTTGTCATATTAGCCAATCTGGTAGTTATAAGGTGGTTCCTCAAAGTAGCTTCAATTTGCATTTCTTTAAGCAAAAGTGATTTAGAACACTTCTTCATATGCCAATAGATAGCTTTTATTTCTTCATCTGAAAACTGCCCATTCACATCCTTTGACCATTTATCAATTGGGGAATGGCTTGTATTCTTATAAATTTGACTCAGTTCTCTATGTTATTTGAGACATGAGGCCTTTATCAGAGATATTACTGTAAAGATTGCTTCCTATCTCTCTGCTTTCCTTCTAATCTTGGTTGCTTTGGTTTTGTTTGTGCAAAAGTTTTTAAATTGAATATAATCAAAATCATCTATTTTACATTTCATAATGTTCTCTATCCCTTGTTTGGTCATAAACATGTAACTCACTTAACTTCTCCTTTAAGTATTTGGGATACTATACCACCTGGTATATGTTCAGTATTGATATTACTTCATTGTGTATGGTACCTTTTTAGCAAGCTGTAATTTCCTTCCTTATTTCTTTTAATTAGGTCTATTTTTGCTTTTGCTTTGTCTGGGATCAGGATTGCCACACCTGCTTTTTCTTACTTCAGTTGAAGCATAATAGATTCTGCTCCAGCCCCTTACCTTTACTCTCTTTGTGTCTGTTTCAAGTGTGTTTCTTGTAAACAGCATGTCAGCAGGATTCTGTTTTTTTACCCATTCTGCTATATGCTTCTGTTTTATGAGAGAGCTCATCCCCTTCACATTCACATCAACTCCCCTCCATCCTATTTTTCCTCCTGTTTGTTCTCTCTCCTCCTTTCACCCTTTCTTTCCTCGACAGTGTTGTTTCTGTCTACCACCTCCCCCAGTCTGTCCTCTCTTCTGCAAATCTCCCCCTCCCCCCCAGACCTTTACTTAATCCACTCCTATTTTCTTGTTGGGTAAGATAGATTTCTATAGTCAACTGATTGTCTATATATTGGCTCTTTGAGTCGATATGGATGAGAGTAAGGTTCAAGCGATGTCCATCGTTGTAATAGGTTTTTTGCATCTCTTCACATGAAATAATTTATCCCATCCTACCTCAACCTTCCTTCTGCAGCCAATGTACTCCTCTTTCTCATCCCTAATTTTTTTTGTCATTCCTTCAAATTCACCTTTCACCTGTACCCTCTGTCTGTGTATATTCCGTCTAGCTGTACTACTGGTGGTACAGTTTTTAAGAATCGCAAGTATCATCTTTCCACGTAGGGAGACAAACATTTCTGCTCCATTGAATCCCTTATGCTTTCTTTTCTCTTGGGTCTTGATATTGGAAATCAAATTTTTTGTTCAATCCTGGTCTTCTGATGAAAGCTTGAAATTCTTCTATTTCATTGAATGACCATTTTTCCCCCTTGAAGTATTATGCTTAATTTTGCTGGGTAGGTGATTCTTGGTTGTAGTCCTGGCCCTTTTGCCTTCTGGAATATCATGTTCCGTGACTGTCCAATTCTTTAATGTTGCAGCTGCTATGTCCTGTGTAATCCTGATTGTGGCTTCCTGATATTTGAATTGTTTCTTTCTGGTCACTTGCAGCATTTTTTCCTTGACCTGATGGTTCTGTAATTCGGCTGTAATGTTCCTGGAGTTTTTATTTTGGAAACTCTTTCCTGAGGTGATTGGTGGATTCATTTAATGCCTATTTTGCCCTCTGGTTCCAGGATATCAGGGCAGTCTTCCTTGTTAATTTCTTGAAAGATGCTATACAAGACCTCCTTTTGATTATGAATTTCAGGTAGTCCAATGATCCTGTCTCTCCTGGATCTAATTTCTAGGTCAGTTGTTTTTCCAGTGAAGCATTTTACATTTTCTTCTATTTTTTTTTTCATTCTTTTGCTTTTGTATTTCCTTTTCCATTGGACCAGTTCTATTTTTTAAGCAGTTGCTTTCTTTTTTTAAGCTGTTGACTCTTTTCCCCTCCCCCTCCCATAATTCTCTTGCATCACTCATATTTTTTTTGCCAATTTTTCTTCTATCTCTTATTTGATTTTTAAGTTCTTCCATGAGTTCCTTCTGGTCTTGAGACGACTTCGTTTTCCTTTGGGGTTTTGCCCATAGGTGTTTTGACACTGTTGTCCCTCTTCTGAGTTTGTGTCTTGATCTTCCTTGTCACTATAATAACTTTCTATGGTCAAATTATTTTTTGTTGTTGTTTTGCTCATCTTTTTTGGCTTTTTTCCTTGTCTTTTAAATTTGAACTCTACTCATGGGGTAAAAGAGGCACTGTTTCAGGCTTCTTGTGCCAGGAGCTGCAGGCCCTGGTTATTTACCTGGTGCTGCATGAATGCTGCCCTGAGGCCCATGGGGGAACCCTCATGCCTGGTGCTGCACTGAGGGTGTGGGATGGGGGTGGCTTGTGCTGAGCTGGAGTCCTAGACCTGGTATCTGGCATTTGCTGAGGCCAGTTGGTTTTATTTCTGTATTTCCCCAGGGCTTTGGGGCTACACTGAAGCATGTGGAGGTCTGGCTGCTGGAGGCTGCCTGTTTGCCCAGAGATACGGTAAAGCACATGGTGATTCTTGGAGTTGGAGTTTGCCCATTACCCTGGCTATGCTGAGGCACATGGGGGTCCTGGTGTTGGATTTGTCTGCTTCACTGCATTGGTGCTCGGGATCTCCCACTAGTCTGATGAGGTGAGCTTTCTGCTGGCTTCTAGTCCATTTCCCATTCTGGACTGTGGTCCCTTCTTACCTAAATGAGAAACTTTTCTTCCCAATTGCCCAAGTTTCTTGGGTTAAAAGATGGTTTCACTCTTTTTTGCTGGTTTTGTTGTTCTAGGATTTGTTTGGGGGCAATATTTTATGGTTGTTTGGGGTAAATATGGGAGAACTATGGCAATTTACTGCTTACTCTGCCATCTTGGCTCTTGGAAGTCCATAATCTAGTTTTATTTTGTCTGAAGTTAGAAGTATCTGAAAGGCATATTTCTGCCAAATTCAAGAAATGATTTTCAGCTCATATAAAGGATGTAAGGGGATGGGGCCTGGCTGGGAAAGAATGGGAGATAAATATTGAAGGCAGAGAATCTCCAAATTAAGATTAAAGGTATAACTCACTAGAGCACTAGAATTTGATCATTATATTCCCTTTCTGGGAAAAGAAGTTTATTGTGTTACTAAAATGGTAATTTATTTAAATCATTCAGTAATACAAATAGATTGAAACTTATTTTTTCATACTTTAATAGTTTATCACATGTAGAAACTAATTCTGCATTCTGTCAAATGTCTTAGTTCTTGTAATCATTCAGGTAAAGAAGATTATTGTGGAATGGATCAAGTGTTCTTGTAAGCGAGGAGACTATTGCTACCATTGACAGTTACTCAGATTTGAAAAGAATTCCCTTTTCTTGTTCATATTAGAACCTAATTATCCTGTTAATTTACATATTTTACTTTATGTATTTGCCTAGTACTTCTCCTTTGTAAGTCCAGAGCACTTCATAGGCATTAACTCAAATGTTTAGACACCCCTCAGAAGTGAAGAGATTTTAAATGTTTTACAGATGAGGAGGTGATCCTAGAAACACTGGCAATCCAACGAACAAATGACAGTTAAAGACAGCATTTCTGACTCCTAGGTTCCTCCAGGAAAGGAAAAAAACCGCCATTTTCAAATGTCAAAAAAGAAAACTTTAAGAGGAGAATATTCAAAACAAACTTGAATATATTTTACTAAGAAAAGTAGTCAGTCTATCTTGGAAAATTATACAGATAGCTCAGTGAAGTCTCTTGAAGTCCATCAGGAATTCAGAGATACACATATATAAGACAATTAATCAATGGAGAAAAAAACTTACTTTTTGATTTTAAAAGGGTTCCTCCTCCTTCCCCTCCCCCCCAGTCAAACTGTTGATTGCTTCACATTTTAGGATCCAGCTTCTAACTCCACTGGTTTTCAGCAAAGTCTGCTCAGTTGCTTTACATTTTTAAAATTGATATTTTATGAATGTATGAAGATAGAATCATTGTTGATTTGTTCTTTCTCAAATGATAGTTAAAATTCTAAGAGTAGCTTCACTTTTGGTATCTCATTCGAACTCATAAATGACCTTCTCCCATGATTTGAACTCATAAATGACCCCCCAGATGAAAATCTTCACATCATTCTTAATGTTTTATAGAACTTTATTATTGTTGTTATCATTAATACATGGAATGCTGTGGATAGAGTGCTGGCCTTAGAGTCAGGAAGACGTGGGTTCAGGTCATGCCTCTAATGCACATTAGCTATATGACCATGAGAAAGACACAGAATCTATCAGTGGCCCCAGGTTACTGACTAAGATTTTTACATTACAGAAGAGCTGCTGAGATTGGCAAAAGGGGTTTCCTTTTGCCTTCTCTACATTGATGAAATCCCAAGTCTGGACAAAAACCTCCAAGTGTTATATAGTAGAGCTAAGCTGAAGCCCAACATCTTTCCTGCCCCCCTAGTATGAACAAGGTAATTTAAATGTAAAGAAAGATTAGTCATTGATAACATCTGAAATAGTTTGGGGATTCTTCACTACTTGAAAGGGTGTAGCTGGTTTACTTAGACTGCAAGGAATCTAACATTAATAATTAGTACTTTTAACTGTTGGGATTACAAACCCTGAACACAATTCCCCAACAGGCAAATCAAAGTCAGCTTTTCCCTGAAATAAATGCCAAACCACTAAGGAAAAGTCAGTTTTGACATAATTGTCTTTTATGCTTATTACTTTCACTCACAGAAATTACTTTTTCAGCATTCTGTCAGTCACAGGTAGGTGGTGACTAGGTTTACAGAATAGGTCAAGGGCAGGAAGCTAAAAAGCAAACATTTGCATTCCTTAAAAAAATGCAACTGAGCTTCTGCATGCTCCTGAGACAATATGGCAATAAATAAGAATTGGATGTATATATTGAGTACGTAATGTAACTACAGTTTATTCTGCAATGTTCTGCCTGATTCAAGAATCTTTCAATCCACATATGTACACACTGACTAGGGGCAACAACCAGGGCTACAAGTCCTGTTGACCCCAAAGATCTTTTCCACATCCAAATTTAAATACGTTTAATATAATTTAATGATATTAAAAATAATTGTACTCATTTATAAATATATTTAAATATTACTATAAAAGTAGAAGTAAACAATTTGGTGCCTTTTCTCCTTTTTCTAGCTTTTATTTTACTCTCATCAGTAATGTTCCTATAACCTGATTTTCTCCCTTCTTCCTTCTCATCTCTGCTATTTTCTTGCTAAGCCAAGCAGATGAAATTTTCTGTGGAAAAATACATTTTCAGCCTTTCCCAAGCTAATTAATATCATAAGAATGATGTTATGGATGGCATTAAGTTATCAATGTTCTAAAACAAAGAATTGAAAGACTTTGTTACCCTGATCAAGACAATGATCCAAGACAATTCCAAAGGACCCATAATGAAAAACGCTATGTCCAGAGAGAGAATTGATGAACTCTGAATACAGATTGAAGCATATTTTTAAAAACTTTGGTTTTGTTTTGTTTTCTTTTGTAATATGACTAATATGGAAAATGTGACATCACCTCATGTGTATAACTAAAATCAAACTGCTTGCCTTCTTTTGTGTTTTTTTTTTTTTGCTTTTTGGAGGGCAACTGAGATCAAGCAACTTGCCCAAGATCACATGGCTAGTTATTTTGTGTGAAGTGTCTGAGGCTGGATTTGAACCCGGGTCCTCCTGACTCCAGGGCTGGAGCTCTATTAACTTCACCACATAGCCGCCCCTAAGTGCTTGCCTTCTTAAAGAGAGAGAAAAGAGGGAAGGTGAGAATTTGAAAGTCAAAATTTTTAAAAATGATTGCTAAAATTTTTTTACGTGTAATTGGGAAATATTTATTGCTAAAAGTATTAATTTTTAAAAAGTAAAGAATCATCATTGTTGGTTATAATTTCAACTGAAGCATATTTTTACTTTCAGTCTTTTTCTTTTATGTTTTGCCCTATATTAATTTATTTACAAATTCTAATAAGGAGTCTCACCAATGTTTCCAAGGATTTCTGGTTGCTGTCAGCTCTGCATCTATTACTTTAAAGATATTTTCTTAAGATCAGTGGGAGAAATTATTTGATCTTTCAGGGTCTTTTTAAAAGTATCACAGAGTTTTGCTAAGTCCTTGGGTGAGTCTGCATAAATCAATTAACCTCCCTGTGCCTCAGTTTTCTTAAATGTAAAATTATAGGCTTTAACATATGACTGCTTAAGACTCTTTCTAAAGTTAAAACCACAATTCTATACCTTGGGGATATTGAATTTCCATTTTTTCCTGCTCACATAAATGTACACCTCATGATCCATTTGGACAACCAATTCAGTTTTTTTCACTTCTAAAACAGTTAAATAATATTTACCCTAATTGCTTCACAAGATTATAAGGATAAAATGAGATAGCTGACGTTAAAGCAATCTTAAAAACAACTACTATATAGCCACATCACGTATACACATCTTATCTATATTTCTCATTACTCCATACTCTTTGGGGATGATGGCAAAAGATACTTTATAAAACTAAAATCTTACAGTCAAATATGAGGCCAGAAGTAGAAAAAAAATTCTCAGGCACAAGATTAGGGTAGACCAAAATTCTGGCCTTTAAGACGAGACTTTACGGTGTCTATCTCCAACAAAAATACAGGCCAGTGGGAATTTGGCCAAATTCACCAAAGGTGAATTTATGCCCCACACCGCTTGTAACAGAATTTTTAGGCCACTAATGTGTGTACTGTAAAATGTTAATGGATAGGAGGGATTGGTGGAAATTTACTAAGCTGGTTAGTTTTTTATTCTACTTAGCAAAATGGTTTAAGTAAGAGAATTCTGCTCACCTTCTTTAGTCCTGGCAAGTGATCTAGGATCACAAAAATAATCCCTGAGGAGAACCCATAACATTTCTGAAAGGATATAGTTTAAGATGGGAATCTTCAACATTCCTAGTATTGTTTTTCAAAATCTGACAGTTCAAGAGGAAAGAATTAAGAGCACATTCCAGTTCCAGAATAATATAGCACACCTAGAAGGTGCTGATGCTTTGTTCTAAGTTAACCACAGAATAAGAAGTTTTGGATGAGTCCTTCCTACAAATCAGAGGAACTCCTCAAGCTCCAAATTTTCATGACTTTGGAAAGGTAAACAAATTTTCTAAGTTATTTTTTTCAATGCATTTGAAACACTGTCATGGAGAAATTCTTCTTTAAAATTCCTATTATTTTCTACAAAGCTGGTTTATTAATAGAGAAGCTAGAATATATCTACTAGCAAATATAACTATTTTAATTTCTAGACTTAATATAGTCAAATTGTGATAATGTGTGGGACCAGTGTTTTAAATGTGATAATTCTTGACCTATAGAAGAATCAAAATAAACTTTACCTGAAGTTTACCAATAAAAACTTTATTTTATGTAAATAACAATGCTGCCAATTACCTAAATTGTGACAATGTGTATGAGGGGGAGGCCTAACTAAAAATTCCAAAAAGTAAACAGTCTTAAGCTTCTACCATTTGTCAACAGCTGGTAAATTGGAATGGGTTTATAGTATAAATGCTCTCAACTGCCAAGCTGAAGGCTATCTGTAATCCTGATGCAAAATGCACTGAAGAACATGTAAAAGGAGATAAAAATAATGCACTGAAACAAATAAACCTACTGGGGCCAGTCTAACCTTCTTAATTGGTTATTACTTTGCTGAGGGAAGTTGCCCTACTGAAAACATTCTGTTTAGCAGCTAGCCCAGACTGATGACTAAATAGCCTCCTCATCTTGTTTTCTAAACAAAACCACACATCCTCCTTTCCTCAATGCCCAAAAAAGGTATCAACACTTTTTTTAAACTAAATGCTTTTTTTAATAGAAAACAAAATACAAAATAACTCTTTTCAGAAAACAGAAATATTTAATCCTTTTCTCCACAAACAAATTAGAACTTGCTTTATCCTCAAAGCATGGTTTTATATATCTAAGACTTGTTTCACAAAGTGTTCATAAAACTGGTATTGCAATGCAGGAGGTGGGAGCAAGGAGTTTAGGGAAGGAAAAAATATTTGCAAAAAAGCTACACCCCTGAACATATGATAATATGGGAATTCAATTTTTCCAATTTCAATTTATGACTTACCATTGCAAATTACTTGTATCCCCATGCAACAAATGTTCTTTTATGGAGAGGTGCAACTAGGAAGAGAATCCTCCCTTCCCACCATCACTGCAGGAGCCCAAAACTTTCTCAATCAAACCCACCCACCCATAACACCTCATCCAGGGTGATTTAAGCACCACCCAGAAATTGCCCTTTTCTCCCAACACACTGTGCGACCAAATTCTCTAAGTCCCTGAACCTCAAAATTCCAAGTATCACAGCCAGTGCCAGGAGTCAAACCTGAAAGATAAAAGCAGAGATGGAACCCTCTGCCAGTGCTAGATTTCCTCTTCTCAATAATAATAATAATAATAATAATTATAACAATAATAAAAAAAATCCTGGTTCTTTGCAATTGCAGAAAATGAAAGACTTTCTGCCAGGATTACCCATTCTCCCCCCCAACCCCAACTCCCACCCTTGCATTCCTAAGCCAAAAGGATTTCCCTTCAAACCAAAGTGAATGATAATACTTAACACTTTTAGCACTGCTTATCTTCAAAGTGCTTTGCAAATATCATCCAATCAAAAATTCCTACACCCTGAGGTGAGGAAGTATTACTATCCCAATTTTATGAATGGGGAAAGTGAGACAGAAATTAAGGTACTTGTTCAAGGTCACAAGAAGATCTCTTATGAAATTCCATCTGACCTCAGAAGCACCTTAACTCCTTGCCTCAAGCCTACACACCATCTTTCTTCAGCCTCTCCTTCTCCAACCTCAATGTTTTAGGACATTTTTGGGCAGAACAATATGGTATTTGCAATACCGAAGATCTGTCTGCCAATGGGAGAAAGGAAAAAGAGAAGGGGAGGAAGTCTCTTTCACAGTCAGTGATTTAATCTCAGTTTGTAATAAGACTCTTATAATTGCAAAGCCTTCCACCACTATCCCAATTCATTGAAAAGAAAAAAAAAATTAATGTTCCTGATTTTCTTGTGTAATTCCAGTCACTAGAAGAAGGTTACAGGCCATAAACTGAACACTCAGTACATTACTCATCTGCCCAGTATATACACCAACAAGTTCACTGGAAGAACCATCTGCAGGAGCATTGCAATAAGTGTTCCGAATATCCCAAACCCGAACAGAGTTATCCATGGATGCAGAGGCAATCAAGCTACTATCTGGGCTGAAAGTAAGGCTGGTGATATTGTCCGTGTGGCCTCTCAATTCTTTGTAGAGGGTGCCAGATGCCAAGTCCCACAGCTTCAACCGCTGGTCCTCACCGGCAGATGCCAAGTACTTACCATTTGGAGAAAATGCAAGTGAAAGCACAGGGCCTCGGTGACCTGTGAAGAGCCTCACAGAATTTCCTTGCTGAGTACTCCATAAACGAACAGTCTTATCAGTTGAGCCTGTAGCTAAGTAGTTTGAATTGGGGTGGAATTTTACACAGTCCACATCAGCTAGATGTCCTGCATATATTCGCAATGGGTACGTCCGATCAAATGACCAGAGTCTTGCAGTGCGGTCATGGGAACCACTTGCGAAGTACAGGCTACATGGACTGATATCCAGATCCCAGACAGGGTAGGCATGTCCTTGGTACAATACAGTATTGGTAAAACTTCCAAGGTCCCAGTATCTAATAGACATATCTTCGGAGCAAGATAGCAACCCTGAGCTGTCTGATAGGAACCTCGTACTGTACACAGGCCCACAATGCCCTCTCAAGATCTTCATTTCTGTGCCCACGTTGTCATCATCATCCTCCTAGAAAAACAGCAGATAGGGAGAAAAAGAAAATCACACAAAAGGAAAATTTGTTTAACAGTGTGGCAATATTAAAAAGTTTAGTGTTTTGTGGAGGGAAAGAAATTTGCTTATGAAAAGGAAAGAAGATATCTTGTAAATAGTAATTAACTTTCTCTTAAGTACCATAAATATACACACAGCCTGAGCTATATGCAATAGTTATTAGTCTCAAAAACTGAAGAAACACATGACTCTTTTAGAGTATTAATATAAAGTTTACTAAGTGCTCTAGATTAGGAAATGGATCAAATTGAGAGTCTCATCGCTAATTTTGCATTATGTGGTTGTCTACAAGAGAATTTATATTAAAATTTAATGTTCACATTCCTGTCGCCTGTCTTAATCTGTCAGTTTCTAATTGGTAAGGAAGACCAGATAGACTTTTGCCACAAATTTAGCACTTCCAGACAAGATGGTTACCTGAATGGAAGCAGACTGCCCAGCTCCCACAAACATACTCCAGCAAAACTTAAAAAACTGCACCAGATCAAATAACGGTCAAGTAATCCAATGAGACACTACAGTGTCTTCTTCTCCAAAACATAATGACTCCACCAAAAACCTAAAAATTGTACAGGATCAACTACTGATCAAGCAATCTATTGAGACACTACCATAAGTGACTTCCTCCTCTCCAGAACTGCACAAAAAGTAGTCCAGAAGACCATGGGCAATAAGAAAGGGGGCTATCAAGTTGGCAATTGCCCAATGAGCTCTGAAATGGTCTAGAGACATTTGTAGCCTGCGAGGCTCTCTCCATCTAAAGCAGAAGGCTCCTCTGAGAAATCCCTAGGGTAGGGCCTTGGAATCAGCCAGGAGTAGTTGTGACCAGTATGTTATTGCAACTCTTAGGCCAGAATACCCCAGACCCAGTGACTCTCAGGTTTCTAGCACTCTGTCCTAAGGAAAAATCAAGGGTCTTGAAGATCTAGGGCTATATACCTCAAAGATCCAGTGAGGCCTAAACTTCAGAGGTAGTTCTTTGCACAGGAACCCATGTGATCGAGTAAGACCACACATGGCAGATCACCCCACCCAAAAGTTCAGCAGAGGGGCTGAGCAGGGCCCTTGCATAAAATCCTAGTTCAGGAATAAAGGCTGAAGATATGAGTAAACAAAAAATAGGATATCAATCAGCTTAGGAGAAAGTAACTGTAGCAACTTCAAGCAGAGACTCAAAGGAGAAAAACCCCAGATATTCCACAAGGACTACATGAATATCTAGAAGAAATGAAGCAGGAAGTAAAAGAAAAATAATAAAAGCTCTAAAAGAAAGAATTAGATAGGAAATAAATATCTTTGAAAAGAAAGAGGCAAAACTTACCCAAGAAATGGATTTCCTGAAAACTAGAACAGACCAAATAGAAATCAATGACTCCATGCAAAAATAATAATACAACAAAAATCAGCAGATTTTTAAAAATAGAAGAAAATGTAAGATATTTAATATAAAAAACAATTGACCTGGAAAACAGGTCGAGAGATAATTTAAAAATCAACAGACTCCCTAAAAACCATGATTAAAAAAAATCCTGGGTACTATGTTTCAAGAATTCATAATAACAACTGCCCAGATTTATTAGACCCAAAAGGGGAAGTCAAGAAAGAATCTATCAATCAATCACACCCCCTGAAAAACTCCTTCACTCCAAAAGGAAAAGTTCCTGGAATGTCATAGCCAAAATCCAGAGCTTTCATGCCTAAGAAAAATATGGCAAGCATATAGAAAAGAAGTCTGACCCACAATCAGGATCACATAAGACCTAGCAGTTTCTACTCTAAAAGATATTTAAATTGTATCTTGGAATACAATATTGCAAAAGAGATGGACTTAGCTTAGAACCAAGAAACACCCAGAAAAGCTAACTGTAATCTTATAGGGGGAAAACAAAAGACTTTCAGGCATTTCCGATGAAAAGATTAGAGCTGAATAGGAATTTTGAAATACAAACAGTTCCGTGAAATTTAGGAGGTAAATGTACTGTATTTATCAACTGAAGAAACTGCTTAAAATCATGTTACCATTCTAATAGAAGACACAAGTGTCCCTTCAGAACCTTAATATCTTCAAAACGTTGAAGAAGCTAAAGGAAAACAAAGGACTAGGGGTAGATTGGTTTCATTCTGAGCAGAAAAGGAATATACTAATGAGGAAAGGTGGGGGGAAAAGTGGAACTTGCTATTTCTTCTAACCAGGCTATGTGAGAAGAAAAGTATACAAACATGGAGAAAGTGGGTGTGCACATGGGGGAAAGGTGTCAGATGAACCTCATTCATCTTAATTAGATAAAGCATCTTAATTAGAAAAAGAAGAATGAAGATTAAACATATGTACACACATAGGGTATGTTGCAGGAATGTATAAGGGAAACAAACAACTAGGGAGAGAATAGTAAGTAAAACAAACTGCTTGATTCAAAAGAGGTTATTAAAAGGAAAAAATGAAATAGAATGTAAGGGTGGGGAAGTGCCCATCAATTAGAGAACAGATGAACAAACTGTGGCATATGAATGTAATGGAATAAAATTGCTCTATAAGAAATGACAAAGGGAAAAATTTCAGAGAATCCCAAATGCGCAATGTAAAGTGAACAGGAGCAGGAGAACAATTTATATATATGTACAACACTAAAGAAAAACAACTCTGAAAAACTTAACTAATCAATGCAGTGATTATTGTGGAGAAGGGGCCCGTCTTCCTCACTAGTAGCAGCAACAACAGCTGACCAACTATGAACACAGATAAGCATAAGAGCCTTGAAAGTGGCAGCACCCCCCAAGACTACGTCCTGCTTCCAGACCAACTGTCATAGCCATCATTTGGGAAGCAATTACTGTGCAGAAGAGGGCAGGCAAGCTAGCCTTGCTGAAGCAATGGGGCACCTAAAGAGAGAGACAGGAGGCAGCCCATGTGAGGCAAATCAAACCACAACCACCATCTTGATACCATCTCCTCTCAGGCCCTGATGGAAATAGCCCAGAAGCTATCTCCTGAACCCAGGAGCTTTGGGAATAATAATGCTTCTCACACAGTGCCTATAGCCATCATCCAGGGAAGGAACCCCTCCTGAGATGCAGCCTGGCAACTGCTTCTCCAGGTGCTACAGCCACATCTACTGAAGTCCCAGAAGAGAAAGTTCTAGCCACTGCAGTCCTGGTTCAACATAAAAAAATGATGTGTTTTACTGGAGAAATTTACATTACATAAAAAATATCATCTCACCTGCTTTGCTGCTGTGCCCTAAGGGCAACAGGACCTTCCCCACTATCTTGTAGCTAAAACCCTCCATATGTGTAGTCTCCCTCATTACAATGTGAGCTCCTTGAGAGCGGGGCCTATTTTATTTTTCTATCTGTCTTACTACTCTATTTCTATTTCCCCAACACTTAACATAGTGCTTTCCTGACTCCAGGCCTAGAGTGCCATTCATTAGGTCACCAGCTGTCCCTTCATTTATTCATTCATTCAGTGACCAACTCTATCTCTAGAGGACCTACAAGGGAGCATATTACCCATACCTCTAGATAGAAAGATGTTCTCAAGGTTCAGAACTAGAGACATTTATTTTTGGACATGGTCACTGTATAGATTAATTTTGCTTATGTTTATTTGTTACAAGGTTTTATTTTTAAAAGTTGTCGGTATTTAGTTTGGAGGGGGTTGAGGGGGAAAAGGAAGGCTAGCAATAGTGATGTTTGGGGAAAAAAAAAAAGAGGACCACTGAAACATTTTCAAAAATACACAAAAGAAATTTCACAAGGAAGCCCAAACAATTGGCAGGATAGTTTTAAAAATAACATGAGGAATTTATTATATGATTTAAAAAAGTGATACGAAATGGAGAATCATTGTTTCATAAAGAATATTCTTTTTGCATTCTGCTGTGCATATAGAAATTTTCTTTGGGGGGGGGAGATTTAAGTACATTATATTAAAAAATAAACTTAAGACAAAATTTTAGTATTCCCTATTTGGATTCAATGCTGAAGACAGAAGTATTGGAAGTAGCATTATTCTAAGGTTAATATGGAAATATCCTTGATGTTTTAGACAAAAAATATAAATGCAAGAATACTGCAGTTTTGCTACTAACTGGAAAGATAAAGTTTCCAGTATGATGTCATTAGCAGCCATAAACTGAAGACGGATAAGAAAAGATGATGGTAAAATCCCAAATAAGAACATGATTTATTATTATCTAAGTGTCAAAGATTCCCTGAAAAACAAGAGGGCAACAATTAAACTTAGGGCTGCTTTAAATGAAGTCCCAGTAACATGTAATTCTTGGCCATAATGTTCTACAGTCAAAAATACAGATAACATTTTTTACTGTATAGAGTAGAGGTATCAAACACATTGGAGATCTAAACCAGATTGAAATACAATAGGGAGGGTGGTTAGGTGGTACAGTGAATAGAGCACCCAGTCCTGGAGTCAGTACTTCAAATCCAGCCTCAGACACTTAGCCCTGCCTTCTCCACTCCAAAAAGCAAAAAAAAAAAAAAAAAACATTGGGAAACATTTAACGAAATAAATAAAAATACTATAAGAACACAGTTGATGTTAATACATGGGTTTTCTAAGTCAACATGCAGCAGGTAAATATCCTTATAGACAGTTTAGTGGCCACCAATTCTGAGTATGGCATCCCTGCTCTCAAGAGTCCTCTTCATGCAAAAAATCCTCATTTTCTCCTTACTTATATAGGGACCACTTCAGAACAGCATTCAAAACTGCAGCAATGTCTCTTGTGGCACTAACTGGCTACAGTGGATTTAAGGTAAATAAAGAAGAAAGTGGAAAAGAGAAGCAATGTGGATAGGCAAGAACCCATTATGTCTTTGTTTCCTTTTTAGGAAAAGGGATATACTCAATGCAAACTTTAGGTACTATGTCTGTACTTAATAAGTGTGAAGTATTGAAGATCAAGAGTTATCAGAAAAAGAATCGACATTCATTATTGATTTTTTCAAAATATACCCCAGATATTCAGTATTAAAAATGTGTCTTCTCTTGGTTGTGTTCAATTGAGTGCTCTATTAATATTAGTAATTTTCCTTCCCAAAAGAGGCTATAATAACAGTTATGAATTTCATGAATGACTCATTTCTTCAAAAACTTCAGTTTATGCAAGAACTGTTTTTAAAAAGACCCAATTCCAATCCTACAAAGATTTGTTTAAAGTTAGTTGTGAACTAGGTTACATTAAATCTGATCTTTATAGTTTAATTGCTCTTCAGTATCAACGAGACTATTTGATCTCATCTGAGGGGACCTAAAACACAGTGAGGGGTAGGTAAAGATTTTGTTGAGAGTAGGTAAACTTAGCAGTGAAATGTCATATTGAAATGAGTAACATCTCATTCCTATGAATAAAGCTGAATTGATTTTAGCAATCAAAGAAATGGAGAAATGAGAACTTTCCTGCTAGCTTTCAGACATCACTATGAGCTATCTGCTGGGTCACCACTTAAACTTAAATTTTGTTTGGCTACTGCAGGTCAATTTAGTCCTATAAGAAACATCAGGGGGTGGCCAGGTGGCTCAACGAGTAAGAGCACTGGCTCCAGTGTCAGGATGACACTTAGCACCACACCCAGAAATAACTGGCCGTGTAACCTTGAGCAAGTTACTTAACCCTGACTGCTCATAAAAAAAAAAAAAAAGAAACATCAGGCTGCAAGGTTGGAATATTACCAACTCATAGTCTGAAAAGTCATGTTCTTTTAAGACTGAGTGAATACCTCCTGTACTGCTCTACACTACTGCACCAAAGCTCATGCTGGTGTAGGAGAGGATCCATAGAAACCTCAAATCATGGATTCCCAAGAAACCTAAGTGGTATATTCCTGGACCAGATTAGCAACCAGAAGTTCCTCTTCCTCCTCATTCCAAATAAATTTCGCATTCTAGGCCCCTCTGGTCCAAATTCATACCCTATTCCTAGTCCAAATTCATGTCTCCCTGTGGAGGAATGGCCTGAAAGTAGTATTCTTTTCGCTTGGGACCTTTGGCCATTGGATGCTATACATCTGCCAATAGTTAATAACCATAAACTATATTATTGGGTATAACAGTCACCATACTATGAGTCACTTTTTCTTCAGTTCCAAGCTAGAGCTTCCAGGTGCTCTTAGCACTTACACTCTGATACTATATACACTAGATGTGGTGGTATAGTGAGATTCATCCTAGGAGAAGGAAAAAAAAAACAACTGCAACCAGAAGCAGAGAGACAGGTGAATTTTTAGATAGACTAGTGAGTGGTTTAAGTTTACTAATTATAGAAGACTTTAAAATAAATTAAAGGAATTAAACTGTCTCCCTTTTATGACCTGGCATTTCCTTGGGGAAACTAGCTGAATCTAGAAGATTCTTTAGTTTTTAGAATTGCTAGGAAGTAGAATGTAGGTCCCTTTGTGTTGAGATTTTTCTGGGACCTGATGTCTATTGTGTTCTTCAGGAGAATTTCTACTCTAATAAATTTTGATGTTCTAGTTCAAGCTCACATCTCAAATGATAGAGGATTGTACTAACCTTAGATGTTACCAACATGCCAACTGTTAATCATAATTGATCTTTAATTGTGCTAATTTAGTAAGAATGGATGTTAACAATAACTTTCTTACTGTGTTTCCCCAATAAGACCTATCCCGAAAATAAGCCCTCCCTTACCATGTAAGATTCCTCTAAAATAAGCCCTTCCCTGAAAATAAGCCCTATTGAGATTGCTACTGTAGTGAAGGTGATCCCCTGCATTACACGCTACATTACGGTACCCTCTGTATGCACCGTCCCCCCCCCCCCCGGGTGAAACGCACGCCGCGCTCCGAGCTGCATCCAATCACAGCTGCAGCAGTGAGCACGTCATCCTGTTCTTCCCCAGTGATTTGCTTATTGAATAAAGGTACATTTTTTTGTTCACATTTACCTGTTTATTAAAATTGCTGTCAATGTTCATTAAAATAAGCCCTCCCCTGAAAATAAGCCCTCTGGTGTTTTTCTGTCCAAAAAAAATTAATAAGACAGTGTCTTATTATCGGGGAAACACGGTATATGTGTTTAATAAATATCGAATGAAAAATTTCCTCTTTACTCCTCACTTTCCACATTAATAACAATAGCTAAAAATAGTATTTAAATGGCACCATAGGGTTTGCAAAGCACTTTACATGTATTGCCTTATTTGATTTAATCAGATAATTCTAGCTAATATGAATATTAGCTAAAACAAGATTTTAATTTTAACAGCAACATCTAAAACTGTCAATAAAATCAAAGAGAGTAGATAGTTTTGTTAATATTAGTAATTATAGGGCTGTCCCCAAAAGTCAACTACTAATGTAGCCCTATGTCTACAAAATTTGGCTAGGTTGTTACAGCTGATTCCAATTAGCTAAATATCCCCCAAAATGTATTGAGAGAAGCAAAAGTAAAAATAAATGCTACTCAGACCTCTTCATCCAGAACATCACAAGCCAAGCGGATGCGGGACACGTCCACCTGATGGGGCTCTGATTTTAACTTCTTGGATCTCAAGCTCCAAAGTTTTACACAGGAATTATCAAACCCAGCAGCTAGCAGCTTGTTATCTGGGGAGATTTCTGCAGTATTCAGCAATTGCTCAGTGTTATAGAAGGCATAGAAACAAATTGTGGTAAGTGAAGGGGGTCCATCCTTGACTCTCTTAATGCTCTCTTGCAGGACATCCAGAGCAGCCTCATTCTGCAGAATAGGTGTGGGCATATCTGCAGGCTCCAGGCCATTGCTCTCACTTCGTGAGGAGCTGCCACTGGCATATAGCTGGTAGTCTGTTCTCTTGGCAGGCTGCACATCAAGATGAATGTGTAAGGTGAGAACTTTGCACAGGGCACTGTTGTTGTCACTTTGGAGGTAGCGGATAAGGTAATTGTAGCTGTCCTCTTGGAGGCGGACCACATACTTGTTATCCAGGAATGCCCGGAGCTTGAAGTTGGACAGGATGTCTTGAATGGTCAGAGTAGTCTGTAGCTGCTCAATGACATCCTTCTGGCTGGCGTTCTGCAAAAACATTCCATGGAAGCGACTGTAAAAACTGTCCACTGTGCTCTTCAGGCCATTCTGGACCATGTTAAGATGGAGGTAGACAAAGAGAGGATATAGGAGAGGCATCACTTCATGGCTGTGCTGGGAATCAGAATCTATAATAAAAACAAAAGCAAATCTTCTCATAAAAGTAATATTATCATCATGTAAAAAGCCAAACCAAAACAACAATTTAGCAGGCTACAATACATCTTTTGTACGTGCTAATATATGCATTTTGTTAAGTCATTTTTCAGCTGTGTGACTGAGGACAGAACACTAACAACAGGAAGGACAAGAAAAGGCATGATGGGAACAGCATGTGAGTCCAGTCTGATATAGTATGAGGATTCTGAAAGGCAAAGATGAGAAGAGACTATTTCCCAGGCAAGGCATTCATCTAATGCACAAAGGTGGGAGATGGAGCATTGAGTTTGAGCAGCAGCTACTAGTCTAATTTGACTAAAATGTAGAGTTTATGAAAGGGAGTACTATAAAATAAAGTTAGAAAGGCAAATGGGAACCATACTGTATGGCTTTAAATACTAGGTTAAAGAGTCTGCATTTTATCCTGGAGGCAATGGTGTGAGACAGAACTGTGCCTTAGGAAGATCATTTTGGAAGCTAGATAGAGAATGAACAAGAGAGGGGTGAGACTGGAAACAGGAAGATCAACGAGAAAGTTATTAAAATAGTTCAAGATGTAAGTAATGAGAAGCTTAATTAGGATAGTGGCTGTGAGAGTAAAGAGATGGGTGCAAAAGATGTTGTGGAGGTAGAAGAGATGAACCATGGCAACAGATGACCCTTCCCTGTCTTCCTGACCACCCACAGTCAATGATGAAGGATGGAAAGTTAGATGGAAATGAACTTGGGGAGGATGGTGGTGCCTTTAAGAAAAATAAGGATGTTTTAAGGAAGAGCAGGTTTAGAGAGGAAGATATGTTTTATATATGTTGAGTTTTAGATGCCTACAGGGCATGAAGGGGGCGAGAACCAAAAGAGAGGTGATGATAAAAGACTGGAATTTAGGAGATATTACAGATGGATATATAGATTTGGAAGTTATCTGAATAGAGATAATATTAAGTCTGTGGGAATTTGCTAATATACTAGTAAACCTGGATCAGATCTCTAAGACAGCACATGCAAAGAAGAGTTGAGGACCCAGGATAATGCCAGAAACTCTTATGCTAAGGGTTTAGGAGATGTATTATGATTCAGCAAAGGATATTAAGAAGAAATAGACAATTTGGAGAACTAAGAGAGTGTGGCATCAAGAAAGCCAAGACAGGGGAGAAGGAATGAGGTGTGGACAACAGTATGAAAAGTTGCAGATAGGTCTAGGAGAACACTGACTGAAAAAAAGCCATAGGGCTTAGGCCTTAAGAGGCTGCTTATAACCTTTGTGATAGTAATGGCAATTAAAGATTCCCCTGTATTGGCTTGGTTTTCAAATTGATTGTGTTAAAACCCAGAGCTTGTTAATCCCACCTGTGGGATGGACTTGTTGATGTGAAAAGAAAGTCCTGAACTGGGAGGAGCTGGTGACGTAGTAGATTTGAAGAGACAAGAGAGAGGCAGAAGAACTTTTTGGAAGCAGCACCTCGTGGAGGCAGAGAGAGAGACTGAGAGAATTGCTGAGTGCCACTTTGAATTGCCCTGGACTTTTGAGACCTGCCCCCTGAGCTGCCAAGGACGGAGGAGACATGGCTGTTTTGCTGGTACTTTGTCTGTCTGTTTTGATGTTGTTTTGCCAGATTTGTCCACTGGTGAAAGACAGTCCTTTTGTTGAAGAAGTCCTGGAACCTGGCTGCTGGCTAAGAGATCCTGAGGCTGTCCTGCAGACAGAGAGTGAATACTGTCCACTGGTGAAGGACAGTGCTGTTGTTGCAGGGGTCTGGGAACCTTTCTGTTGGTTCAGAAGCCCTGAAGAAGGATTTTCTTGTTGTATGTTTACAGAAATCCTGGGAGAGGGTTTTGCTAATGTTTTCAGGGGTTCTAGGACTGTTCTGCAGACAGAGGATGAATTAATGGAGGGACTGGCAAATGTATCTTGTGGCCTTGCTAAGCCTTGTCTCCCCAGGAACTAAGATTGCTGAGAACTTGCCTTGTGTCAAGATGAAGAAAAGATCTCCACTTGGGTATTAAGTGCCAGTGCTTAAACTTGATGTAACTCTGGGGTAGATTTAATTGTGATCCAGGGGTGGGGAACTTTTGACCTTTTTGTGCTCTGTGATTGAACAAATGAAGGTATTTTACTTATGTTTGGAAACTAATCTCCATTTGAGAAGAGGGTCTTTGTGGTGGACTAAATGAAGGTACAGCCTAGGGGTGGAATAGTATTTAGAACAGGGACTTTGTAACTGATTGAATGATTGGAAGGTCCTGGGGTGGGGTAGTACTAGGAGATTATTTAATCACACTTAGTAAATGCTGTATTTTGAATGATGTCATGTTTTAACCTTCTCTGTTCTTGGTTTGTCACTGAACAAAATAGAGAGCACCTATGCTGGTATTCTGAACCTTGGGAAGTTGCCTTTCCTTGGTGTTACAGTACACCTTGGAGAGGGCAATTTCAGTTTGATTCATGGAATCAGAAGCCAAATTTCAAGAGATTGAGAAATAAGTGGTTGGTAAGGCAGCAGAGGTAGTAGCCAATTTTTTCTAGAAATGTGAAAGTGAGAAGACATGTAGAATAGTAACTTGAGAGAATAGCAAACTCATTTAAACTTTTGATTTGGCTACTATTAGTTATTTGGTGACTTTAAATAGAGTAGAATGTTTAGGGAAAAGTAGCTGTCAGCTGAAAAAACTCTCAACAAAAAATAAAACATGAAAGCCTAGTACATAATAGCACTTAATCACATCTAAGCTGTGATAATGAGAAACAAATCATGCTGACATATCAAGAGCCTCCCCATGGTAATGAGTATATGTGCAAAAAAAAAAATGCATATATATATAGTACACATCATTACAATTAAATTCATGCTTAAAATACTAAAGATTAGTTGAACATGATGAAAAATACTTTAAAAGTTCTAGTTTCTCTATGATAGAATTACTATTAAAAAGTCCTTACTTCTTAAGACCTATACATTTAAATAACTGACATTTTTCTTCTTAGATCCTGTTCCTTACCATCCCTGGCCACCTCCTTCTACCTGTTTTTCAGCTCGGGCATGAACACTACAATCTCAGTATAGCTGAGGGCAGAGTGGTAAAAGGTCATCTAATTTGGGTTGGAAAGAAGCACTCTTCTGTCCCTTATCCTTTACATCTATCCCCATATTAGGGAAGACTACATCTATATTATGTTGGAGAGATGAATGTTTCTCTCTTTTAAGGAAAAGAGAGCACAATCATCTTTTTATACCAAAGTAAGCAGCTAGGAAAATTCTCAAATATAAACCAAATTTCATCCTTTTCTGTTCTCAGATGAGGTAGAAAGCAGTTTATCATCATTCCTAAGCACATACCATTTATATAGTTAACTATTTCAATGGTATATTTTTCTTTTTGGAGGGGGGAAGGCAGGGCAACTGGGGTTAAGTGACTTGCCCAAGGTCACATGGCTAATGAGTGTTAAGTATTTGAGGTTGGATTTGAACTCAGATCCTCCTGACTCCAGGGCCAGTGTTCTATTCACTGCGCCACCTAGCTGCCCCATCAGTCTCAGTTTCTTGATCTATGAGGGGCAGGAGTTAGATTTGATGACTGTGAAGGTCCCTTTCCCATTCTAAATCTATGATCTTAGGAAGTGTTGCTATGATGACAATGAAAAGGAGTAATCAGAGCCACTGCACCACCTAGATGCCCCAATGGTATATTTTTCTTCCCACAAAATATAACAAGTGCTGTTTTTCAAAATTTTCTGTGGCAAACAAAATTCCTTGCTAAACTTCTCTAATATTACTATGTCCCCCGAATATTTGGGGTATGGATACACAGGACTAGGATTTAGGGGATGCTGAGTTCAACAAATGGTTTGGGTATGACCTTGGCCAAGTCCATTGACCTTTCTGGGGCTTAGGTTCTTATCAGTAAGATGAAGGGGTTAGATGATCATTATTAAAGCACCTTCTAATGCTAACACTGTGATACTAATTGAAGAAGGATGGTATTCTGTAAACGATCTGGACAGCAGTAAGCATAATGGAGAATTACCTCATAACTTGGACCTATCACACTTCTACTAATGAATCCCAGCATCCTGCTTTTCAGTAACATGCCACATATACAGTAAGTGACTCACTCTGGAACTCCTGATATTTTTCTTATGATATTAACTTCCTTTGTTGTTGTCATTATTTTTTCATCATTTGCTTCTATCCAAAGGATTTAAAAGTGTAAGGGATCTCAGATGGTTGGTCTAGTCCATTCTACAGATGAGAAAACTGACTCCTAGAGAATTGAGTGACTTGTCCTAGGTCATACAGGTGGCAGAACTGGGATTGAATCCAGATCCCTTGGCTCTTTGTACTACATTTAATACAATAGATTGCACATATCAGACATTTAGGAAATAAGTAGAAATTGATTAATAAGTAGGATCACGTGGTTTTCCAAACAATTTCTTTTCAATTAAGTTTAAAATGAGAACCACAGAGTTTTGGCAGGATCTCTGTCTAATCACCATCATCTTGCCCTCTACCCTCATTTCATAACTGGGACAACAAAAGGTTCTGGGAAGTTAGATGACTAACACAAGACCACAAAGCTAGATAGTGGTAAAGCCAGGACTAGAGTATAGGCTACTAGACTTCCCAGTCCTTAGTTCTTTATTCTCGCACTTTTTTTTGTCAAGTTGGTGGATTTATTTTCAAGTATCACAAACATGGTTCAAATTTGCATAAAAAGAAGTGATTCCAGACAAGTACTCACCAGTGAGAAAATTCCGTAATCTTCCAAACTGTACTTCATATTGCTGAGGCTCAGCCTGGCAGGGGGCTGCAGACACTATGTTGGCACAACCAGACTCTGACTGGACTAGAGAAGAAGACAAACATTCATCAGAAATAAGCAAATTACATCTAAGCACTGGGTAGTGTTAAAAAGCAACTTCTATTTGCCTTAATCCATTGGAAAAACACAATAAAAAAGTCAAATGTATTACAGGTTTTTCTAACATCTGCAGAAACCTGTAAAACACGTATGATTTCACTATCTTTCTATTAAAAATTTGTTCGTAACAGTTTCTCTATTACTCTACAATAAAACAAAACAATCAAGGTAAATAAAATACTATAACTTTTTTTAAAAAAGGATGACTCTCTTCTAATAGTAATATGTCTAGTTTATCAATTCATCTACTATTAGTATTTCAAATATTTCAAGATGCTTATAGACTTTTGTGCCTGTTGTTCCACCTGCCTTCAGAATGTTTTTAATCATGCTGTATTTTAAGACAATACTTTTAAACAAAAATAAAACTATGTCAATAAGGGCAATGGTTTCCTGCTATACCTGTTTATCTGAAGTGAATCTATCCCTTTTTAAAAGGTACAACTAAACTATAGATTGTCCCCAGAATGCCAATATATTCTTTAGTTTAAATATTTCCAAATTTCAAAATGAAGGACAAAAGGAGTTACTTGGCTAAAACCAAACTTCCTTTGGAATATGATTATTCTTCTGGATTTGAAAATGTCTACCATGAGGACATACATGAGGAATTAAGTCCCAGAACCTAAGTTTTGGTGCTGATAACATTTAGTAAACAAGCAACTGAGTCTATAGGAAGTAAAAACTCTAAAAAGTTGGAAATTCATTCTATTTCTAAGTCACTGGTGAATTTAAATCAGTAGGCATCCCTTGCTTTACATGTGTATAAGATGATTATTCTGTCTTCACAGACAGCTGATTCAAAGAAAACTTCCATATCATTAACAAGTCTTTTCCTGTTAATTTTTTTTCTCAAAAAAGTATTTATGATATAAAGATGTAAGATTCTGTCTTCTCTGCAAGTCTTTCTCTCATTTCTAAACCATGCATTTCTCAACACCCTTACCCTTTTCTACCTTTGAACAGAAGTCACAGAATATAAGAACATGTGTGGATTTAATCTAGGTGACAGGGAGGAAGGGAGGTTGTGTTCCTTTTAGAACTGTTCTACATTTTCATCCTCAGCAACCAATGTTGTTGCATAAGCTGCAATTATTTTAATGATGGTCTTTCTGCAAAAACTTATCAGTACTACAATAATAAGATAACTAAATAGCTCATGAAATACTGTTTCTTGTGCCTTTTCAAGTATGATAAAATTCCATCGACTCCTTTCTTTGGCCTCTTTGAGGAGTATCTCGGAGATATTTCTTCAGCTGCAGCAGCTGCAGTGTTTTCTTCTTCTGGTTTCATTTATAGAAAGAGTGTCAAAACTGATATAATTCAAATTCTCTAGTAATATGTCCACTTAGTCTTGGCTCAAGAACCTCACATTTAGCAGACTAGTCAAAGTAAATTTTTTAGGCAGCTAGATGGCTCAGTGAATAGAGAGTTGCACCTAGAGTCAGGAAGACCTAAATTTAAATCTGGCTTTAGACATTCACTAGCTGTGTGACCCTGGGCAAGTCACTTAATTTCTATTTGCCTTAATCCATTGGAGAAAGAAATCGCAAACCACTCTAGTATCTTTGCCAAGAAAACCCAATGAGGGTCAATGAAGAGCTAGACATGACTGAATGACTGAGCAACAATGAAGTAAATTTATACATGGTCTCTAAAACTTGCATGATTTGTAGCAGCCTTTGCCAGATTTTTTTTTTCCTTCTGCAAAAGCAGAAGAGGGCAGTACAAGAACAAAGGCCATTTTGTGTTCTTTTCTTCATGGCTTGTTCTGGTATATTATCAAGGGGTGTGCCTTCTGGTAAAGAGTCTCTGCACACTTAGCTGGTCCTCAGAAAGCAGACTTAAGACTGCTGGGGTCAAATCTGATACCTTTACAGAAGTCTAGAACCTGGTAGAACTTATGTTTCACTGACACGTACTTTAAGAAGACAGAGTCACCTCCAAGACACAATGAAGTATCAGTAATACTTAGTGAAAATAATGAAAGATATGGCATACAATTGAAACAACTCAATCCTGAACTATTTAAACAAATAGCTAACAACAAAAAATGAGAAATGGACAACTGAAATGACACTCCCACTAATTATACAGTGTTTCCCCGATAATAAGACCTATCCCGAAAATAAGCCCTCCCCTTACTGTGTAAGATTCCTCTAAAATAAGCCCTCCCCCAAAAATAAGCCCTATTGAGATTGCTACTGTAGTGAAGGTGATCCCCTGCGTTACACGCTACATTATGGTACCCTCTGTATGCACCGTTCCCTCCCCCCGGGTGAAACTCACGCCGCGCTCCGAGCTGCATCCAATCAGAGTTGCAGCAGTGAGCGTGTCATCCTGTTCTTCCCCAGTGATTTGCTTATTGAATAAAGGTACATTTTTTTGTTCACATTTACCTGTTTATTAAAATTGCTGTCAATGTTCATTAAAATAAGCCCTCCCCTGAAAATAAGCCCTCTGGTGTTTTTCTGTCCAAAAAAAATTAATAAGACAGTGTCTTATTATCGGGGAAACACGGTAATAACTATACCAAATTTGTAACCAATATAAAGTTATTTCCAAAACAAGAAGATCAAATCAGCTCAGAAAGTGCTTTAACTAGCAAATATTTAGCTAACTTGCTAAGTGGCAGGAAATGGTAGTAAAAAAAACCCCCACCAGTTTAGAATAGATGATAGACAATTAAGTCAACAAGCATTAAGTGCCTACTATGTTTGAGGCATTGGATTAAGTGCTGAGGAGTAAAAAAGGATGCTGCTCTTAAGGAGCTCAGTCTAATGGGTTATTTCATAAGTTAGAGAGAAGTAGTTTAAGATATAATCAATTTAAAGAAAGCTAAGCAAGAGATCCAATTAAGCAAAGTTATTGCAAGGGCATGTAAGTGCAGAAATGAAACAATGACCAACAGAAGAAAAATGGAAAAGATCTATAAAAATAACTTCAACAAATTGTTTTCATCACTAAGGGCAGGGGAACTACCTCATTTGTGCTTTTAGGAGCAGTAGAAATGGCATTAAAGAGGACAAAGATGGGAAAAGTGGCCAGACTGAGCCATTAGACTACTTATTACCTGTGAGATTAGCTGCCATCTCTTCAGGAGTCTGAGACAGCCGCAATCCTTGTTTTAGGGGGCCTTCTGAATCTACATATTGGCGTCGTTTGAGGTAGCAGGACACTGCCATCTGAATCTGCTCTGTGCGTACTCGTTTCATGACCTCCAAAAGGAGAAAAAAGGTAATAAACCATATACAGTGCAAATCTCCATTTTTTAAAATAATATAGACAGTATCGATTATGAAGTACATGGATAGCATATAATTCCAAGATAAACTATCAAATTCCACTTTAGGCAAAAATGTCAATCTTGCCCATCAAAGCATTCATTAGAACTGTTAATGAGGAATAAATATGACTGGTTTGAATATTAAGTCCTTTTATTTCTCCTGACTGGAATAGATTCTAATTAGCACTCAAATCATACACACACAAAATCCCTCCAAAAATCTAAAATTAGACAGGAGGTTATGGGGGGAAAAAATCTTCTGGAAAACATAAAAACTGGTTCCTTAGACTCTGAGCAAGAGAAAAAGTTAGTAATTTGGCAGACTATAAAATATCTATTTCAAATCAAAAGGAAAAGACTGCCAGCATTATATTACTCTGAAAATACTGCTTGAATATCCTTTTTCTTTTTTCAATATTAGGTACTATTTATATAAAAACATAATACAGTAGCAAAGTATTGGCATGTGTTGGAAGTAGGCTTAGAAAAAGTAATCTCTTAAAAAAAGGGTAGAGTTCATTTTCTATCTTCCAGAAAGTAAAAATGTTTTTCACATCTAATTATTGGGTAATGATAAGCATATCTAGCACATATCATCTAGCTAGAGATGGAGAAAGAGCCCAGAGCAGGACTATAGTTAATGATAGTTGAATTTAGAATATGCGTCACTTTCCTAAGTGTGCATGCTAATCACCATCAAAAAAACGGAAGGGACACAATCTTTTTTTGAGGAGCTACTCTTCATATCCCCAAAGTTTTGCAGAGGGGGGAAGTAGAAGCTGAGTCAAAACCCTGACTATAAGAGCAGAAAAGAGCTGCTGTATTCCCTCCTCTCCTTCTCATTCTGGAAATCCTGACAAGGCAGGGCTAGAGGAAAAAGGAAGTATTTCTTCAGTAGCAGTGATAAATAACATTGGACCTCTTCCAGATGAACCAGAAGATCTTTGTGCTATTGTTAGAAAATCCTTGCTCTTCGCATTCACTTATGGAGAATTATGATGATTGGTTCACAAAATCATAAATCTAGACCCAACCCTTGAGGGACTTGTCCAATGACACATAGTAGTAAGCACCAGAGCTGGGATTTGAAGTTAGGTCCCTTTGACTTCAGGGACAGTGCTTTTTCCTGTCTTCCAACTTCCATACTTCCAACACATGCCAATACTTTGCTACTGTATTATTGCAGGAACTAAACCCTGCTACATGTATGAAAAGTATAGCCCTGCAGCTTCCTAGTTACGTATGATGTCAAATCTCCTTTATCTACTACCACCACTTCTTAAGCTCTTCTGAAAGGTACACATCTAGACTAACACTTATACCCTCCTTGTAACCAGTACTTTCAAGCCTCTCTCTCCATGCACCACCTTAGCTTCACTTACAAACTTCCAGTTTCCCTGTTGCTAATTACAGTCCAACCTCAAGCTAGACTTAGAATGACAAACATTAGTGTACCCAAGGAGTAGGGGGTGGATGAAGATCTTAGAAGAGTAGGGAGGGACCTCAGAAGTGATCTAGTCTATTTCCTATATGGAATAGGATTTCCATCTATATCACTCACCATCCCTATGCACAATGATTTAGTATCCAGCTGAAAACCCCCAATGATGGTAAACTAAGACTAATCTACTTTAATACAGCTTTAAATGTGGTAGTTGGTGATTTCTTTTTCTTAAACCACATAAGGAGCTACAATATATGGAGCTAAAATCTACTACTCTATAACTTCTACCCACTGTTTCCAGTTCTGTCCTTTGGAATCAAGCAAACTGATCTAATCCTTCTCCTACCTATCAGACATGCAAATATGTGAAGACAGCTGTCATGATACACTAAATCTTCTTTTCTCCAGCCTGTCCATAGTTCCTTTCAATTGTTTCATGGCATGGCTTCAAGTCCCATCACCCACCTAGTCACCTTGGAGGCAGTTGGTGGCACAGTATGGGGCCTATAGGCAGGAACACTTCCTTATAACCTCAGAAACTTACTAGCTGAGTGACCCTGTGTAAGTCACCTAACCTCTAGCTGCCCCAATTTTCTCAACTGTAAAATGGGAATCATAAAAACACCTACCTCTCATGGTTGTTGTGAGCATTAAACGAGATATCTGTAAAGTGCTTAGCACAGTGCTTGGCATATAACTAGCAATTAATAAATACTTCTTCCCTCCCTCATTTTCTTCTGGAACTGGTCCAGTTAAACAACATTCTTTCTAAAATGTGGTACCCAGAACTGAACACAATATTCCAAATGTAAACTGACTATGCCAAGAGTACAGGAAAACCATAACCTCACTTATGTTTCTATTAATAAAAGTAAAAATCACATTAGCTTCTGTGGCTTAGTCTTATCCTTTTGATTCTTATGGTGCTTGGAGTTTATTAAAATTCCTAGATCATTTTTCACACAAACTGTTATCTAGTTCTACCTCCCCACCATGTACTTATGTCATTAAAAAACAAACAAACAAACATGAGTGTGAATATGCAAGGAGACACTCCATATGCCCCGCAATCTTCTCCAGCAGATTGTCCTCTCTATCATTCCTACTGTCACTAATCAATCATTTCTTCTCTACTGGCTGCTTCCTTATTACCTACAAACATGCCCAATTCTTATTCTTCCTCAAAAATCCCTCACTTGCTCTACCCATCTCCAATAATTACTATCCTGTATCTCTCCTCTCTCTGTGGCTAACCTCCAGAAGGCCATCTACAAATGAAGTCTCCACTTTCTTTCCTCTCACTCTCTTATCTTTGTGCAGTCTGACTTCCAACTGCATCATTCAACTAAAAAGCTTCTCTCCAAAGGCATTAATGATCTCATTCCTCATCCTTTTTGACCTCTCTGCAGTTCTGACAATGTCACTTTCCCTCATTTCCTTGATATTCTCTTCTCTCTAAGTTCTTGTAACATGCTGCTCTCTTCTGGTTCTATTTGTCTTGGTTGTTTCTTCTCTGAATCCTTTGCTGAAGCTTCATCCAGATTAGGTCCAATAACTGTGGCTCTATACTAGGCCCTCTCCTCTTTCCTTCTGTACTGTGTTTCATCTGGTGATCTCATTAAGCTTTCATGGTTTCAACTATCATCTTTATGCAGATGATTTTCATCACCACCTTGTTCTTCCCTAACCTCTTTCCTGGACCTTCAGCCTTGCATCTCAAATTGCCTATTAGATATCTGAAAGTCTATGTCCCATAGATATATTAAACTCAACTCATTACCTTTCTACCCAAACCCTCCTCTATTCCTAAATTCCCTATTATTGTTGATGATTACTATCTTCCCAGTCACTTGGGCAGTCAACTAGGTCTCTTCTTCAGTGCTCATTCTCTCACCACCTCCCCATCACACCCCCAGGCCCTAGGCCCCCTACGATCTCCAATCAGGTGCTGACAATTTCTACCTCTAAAGCATCTCTTATGTATGTCCTCTCCTCTCCCCTGATACTTCAATCACTCTGGTGCAGGCCTTATCACGTCATACCTGGACTACTTACTGTAATAGCCTGTTGGTTGATATCCCTGCATCTTTTTGCCTACTCCAATCTATCTTCCACTCAGCTGTCAAATTAATCTCCCTAAAGCACAGGACTGAACTATATCACCTCTCTACCCACTTAATAAACTTCAGTGGCTCCATGTCACCTCCAGGATCTTTTAAAGCTTTTAGCTTTAAAAACCCTTCATAACTTGGCTTGTTCCTAACTTTCCAGCCTTCTTACACTTTTTCCCCCTACACATACTCCATAATCCAGTGACCTTGGTCTCCTTACTGTTTCTTATACAAGACACTCCTCTCCCAACTGAGCATTTTCATTGGCCATGTCTCATACCTGGGATGCTCTCCCTCCTCATCCCTGCCTCTTGGCTTCCTTCAAGTGTCAGCTAAAGTCCTACCTTCTACAAAAGAACCTTTCTCAGCCCTCCTTAATCTTAGTGCTTTTCCTTTGAGTCTACCCCCAAATTATCCTGTATATATCATAGTTGTTTGAATATCGTTTCTCCTATTAGATGGTGAGCTCCTTGAGTACAGGACTTTATTTTATTGGTGCCCTCCCACTTTTTGCTTTTTTTGGAGGGGGGAGGGTAGGGCAATTGAGGTTAAGTGACTTGCCCAAGGTCACATGGCTAGTAAGTGTTAAGTGCCTGAAGCCAGATTACAACTCAGGTGCTCCTGACTCCAGGGCCAGTGCTCTATTCACTGTGCCACTTAGCTGCCCCCTATTGGTCCCTTTTTATATCTCCAGTGCTTGGCAAAGTGCCTAGCTATGTTGCTGTTCAGTCCTGACCCCATTTGGAGTTTTCCTGGCAAAGATACTAAGTGGTTTGCCATTTTCTCCTCCAGCTCATTTTGCTGATGAAGAACTGAGGCAAACAGGGTTAAGTGACTTGCCCAGGGCCACAAAGCTAGGAAGTATCTGAGGTCAGACTTGTAAGCAGGTCTTTCACTCTGTCCACTGTGCCACCTAGCTGCCCTGCCTAGCCTATACAGCAGGTGCTTAATGCTAGTTGACTAGACACCTGTGTGAAAGAAGAAGCAGAAGAAAAATACAAGGTAGGCAGGAGAGACTGGTGTGTGCAAATAATAATGGCAAGAACAAAAACTATTTGCATCCTTTGGAAGCTAATTTGTAGAGGATAAGATTTTCTCCCCATATTAATTAAAAACAATATTCTCTGTAAAATCAATTCCTGTAAATTATGATTTTTTTTCAAGATCAGTCCATAAACCAACTGTAGATTTTAATTTAAAAAATCTAGCAATTAGTCTATTGTTCTTACTACATTGACAAATAAAATACAAATACAAAAAAAAATTCATTTTTATAGTTGTTTCCAATGCACATATATTTCAAGTAAATTAAACATGCGCGCACGCACACACACGCACACTTTCAATGTCTAGCAAAACAAATTTTTTCCCTTAAGGTTTATTTCCAAAGAAAAGTTAAGATCCACAGATGAATACATATATGCCTAGAAAAAAGCTTTGTTTCCTGAAAATACTTAATCGCAACAGAAAAAAGACATTTTTTTTTCTATTTAAATTTTATCTTATTGATGTCTTTTGTTTTTTGTCCTAGGTCAAGGTTAGCCATACTTTATATTTTATTACACTAATTTTCTTTTTTGTTCTTTCCATTTATATTGCTATACACTGTGTATGTTATTTTCCTTACATTACTCTGCATAAATTAATTTCAGCTTTTTTAGTCACCTGATGCATAGTCAATTCTGTTAAAGCCTCTCATTTTCATTTTGTTCTACATTTTTTCTTGCAGACAGCAACTTTGCGGGGGTATTTCTTATTAATTCTGCAATGCTTATTTTATTGGCATGGCTATTGGTTTACTTAAACCAATAAAACATTTAGGGTTATGATCATTAAGTTTGTTTTACTTCATTTTCTTTTTTTTTAAATCATGACCTTCTTTTAAGTTAATAATCTTTCTCTTGGGGGCAGCCAGGTAGCACAGCGAGTAAGAGCACCGGCTCCAGTGTTGAGAAGACCTGGAGATCGAATCCCAGGCTCAGACACTTAGCATCCACCCAGAAACACCTGGCCGAGTAACCTTGAGCAAGTTACTTAACCCCAATTGCTTAGGGGCAGCGAGGTGGCTCAGCACCGGCTCCAGTGTTGGGACGACCTGGAGATTGAATCCCGGGCTCAGACACTCAGCACCACACCCAGAAATAACTGGCCGTGTAACCTTGAGCAAGTTACTTAACCCTGATTGCTTAAAAAACAAAAAAGATAAAAAAAAAATAATCTTTCTCTTGAAATAATTTTGCTCATACTACTTTGATGCTCTTCTATTCCCGTAAGTCATTCCAAAGTTCTGCCTCATCCTAAATTCCTTGAATTTACTTAACTTGTTATTTTTCTCTTTTATTTATTTCTTCTCCTTTTCAAATTGTTTTTGACTCATTTAAGTGTGAGGGTCAAATACTATTCTTTTGCTGTACCCTTTTCTAAGTTTTCTTTTGCTTTATCTTCCTTACTTCTTTTCCCTTCTAATCTCTCCTGAATTCTATTCTGTTGCATGAACTATATACCTTTACTTGTTCTTTTTTTTATTGTGTTCCTCACGTAGCCCTTCTGAAGTATCAAGTTTATCTTCCCTCTATTCCATTTGTAGAGTTTACCTTATACTGTCCCTATTTTCTGCTCTGTGATGCTCTTAGAAACATCAGTTCATGAAGGAAACAGTGTAGCATGGTAAGAGTCATTTCGTATCCTAAATTATAAGGCCTAATCTTGATTTCTACCCTTGAAACATGCACTCTACTACTAAAGTCAAATTGTCCTCTCTCTGGTTCTCTAATCTCCCTACTGTACTGGTTGCTCTTTGAAACTCATACATTTCCTTTCCTCGGATGGGATGGAGTCTCTTGGCATGCCTATTTTCCCCCAGATGAAACTCATTATACGTTTTTGGCCTCTTTCCCACATGGTACACTTTAGAGGCACACATCTGTCTTTCCCCTCATTCCAAATCATCCTCTTTATTGCTTTTATCTAATTGTCCTGTACTTTCCTATACCAGTTATAAGATCAAATAAATGTTCACTTCTTCACTGTGGACTTTACTGGGGGGAGGGGAACAACTCCAACTTTCCCTTCCTAAAATATGAAGTTTCTACTTTTACCTCCTCCGTAAGGCAAAAAATTCATAGAATTTAGTCTATGGAGTTCCACTTTTTTTTCCCTTCCACACTCCTGATTTCTGCAGGTCTTTTTTGTTTGTTGATGAACAGTGTCTTTGTTCTTTTACTCCTCTAATTTGCCTTTCTCTCACTTCTCTTTGGAGTATATAAGCAATTTGAATATTCTGTTTACCTCTATGTTTATTTTTACAGGAATATTTCAAAAGGTTTTTTAAAGTTAAAGTTCCATCATTTTACATGGATAATTAGGCTCAATTTTTCAGGATATGTTAAAAATTGCAGCATGGGGCAGACAGGTGGAACAGTGAATAACAGTGCCGGCCCTGGAGTCGGGAGACCCAGAATCTGTTCCAGCCTCAGATACTTAACACCCACACAAAATAACTGGCTGTATAACCTTGAACAAGTTACTTAACCCCAACTACTTAAAAAAAAAAAAAGTAAAAATAAAAATTGCAGCATGAGCTTTTTTCTTTTTTAGGCTATCTTATTCTTTTCCTTCCTCTGATTTCTCATGACTATGGAGTAATAAGAGTTAATAAAATTTGGGTTCTCTCACATTTAAAGTTCTCCTGGTTGCTTGTAAATCCTCTTATGTTATCGGGATTGTCAAATTTAACCACTACATTTTTTAGTGTTTTGAGCATGGAATTTTTCTTCTGTTGGATCTGTGGACCCAAAAGATCATTATTTTGCTGCTTCTATTTAAAAGTTCCAAGCAGTTGCCTTATGTTATTTATTTTTGCCTTTTTGGAGGGCAATTAGGGTTAAGTAACTTGCACAAGGTTACACGGCTAGTGTTTTTTTTGTGTGTGTGTGTGTTAAGTATCTGAGGCCCCAAACTCGGGTCCTCATGACTCTGGGGTTGGCGCTTTACTCACTGTGCCACCTAGCCGCCCTCCTTGTTATTTTCTACAATGTACAGGCTTCTTTTGCATTTTTCTAGAGAAGATCTATGATCCTTAGGTTAATTCTGTACATGAAGTCTTCAAGGTGAGTTGTTTTGGCTTATATAGAACTCGTGGTGGTTTTTTTTTTTTTTAATGTTGCCCTTTGCTTTTCTTCTGCCAAATTTTCTTCCACTTTAGTATTTGCTTTCTCTCATGACCCATTCTGGAATTTCTTCCTGTTGTTTCATGACTTCTGGAAAAGTTGTAGGATTCTAATTTTGATTGGGGAATTTTGGTTCCTTTTCTTTCATAGCATACTTGTTCAAGGTGTTTTGGCCTCTTTCTACATTTTTATTTATTTTCATTCTGTCCTCGTGTGTCTTTTCATTGGCCCATCAGTTTATGATTGATTTACTTCAACTTTCTCTACCTTGAACTTTTGGTATTTTAGCTTTCTTTTTGTGTTCCCAGGCACCTATCTCTGATTTTCTTTCTTATTCTTAGGTATTCCCCCTTTTACTGCTTGCACAGATTCCCACTTTCTTTTCATCTGAGTAGGGGGGGGGGGGGGGGGAGCTTCCAAGGGCAGAGAAGGGTGCTGGATCCCTAACCAGAATAAACCCAGCTGCATTCCCAGTCCCCTTTTCCTCAGAAGTGGAAGTTTTCCTCCCTCTAGTTCTTTCTGCCCCAATATTGAGCTATCTGTATCTCCTCTAGACTTCTAGCAGCTCTCCCTTTCCTTTGAGTGAATGGGAGAATCAGTGCCTGCCTCACCTGGTGGGGTAAAGTAGGAGCTCAGCAGAGTCACTGATATGGAAAAACAAGGAAAGCACCTGCAGTTAGACCCTGAAGCAAACATCCTAGAAGAGGGCATTAATAGGTACAAGCAGACTTTCTGCAAGTGATATTCCACAGTAAACCACATCTCTACCATTATATAAATGACCAAAAGCTGTAGAAAATACAAGATTCCACTGTCTGTGAACAAAAACTTTTGCTTCAGTAAAGATGAAGATTAAAGGTTTTCTTCCACAAGGTTCCTGTCAGTTATATCAAAATTACAAGACTCAATGGAAGATACAAAAGAAATAACATTGTCTGATGATCTTCTGATTATCAAGTAAGGCACAAAAATGGAAGCATGTTTGCCAAAGGTATTTATTTACCAGTGTCATGTGGGAGCTCCAGGGAAGAGTCAGAGTTGAAAAATGATTCTCTATAGATGAAATCCTCCAGATGCTTGTGTACAGATGACATTGTTAGAGCAAGCCCTAAAACACTGCAGAGCCTCCTGGACAAGATCCATAACTACTCAGAAGAGTTTGTCCTAACAAGCCACTCAGGAAAACCAAGAGGGCAAAAAATGCCATGCAGTTGGATGGACAGACAACCTATAGAGCTTAGAGCTTATCTATTTATCTTGGACAAACACTTCAAATGGAAAGTGAGTTGTGTTCAGAATTAAGAATACAGATTGCCAAGAGAAAATTGAAGAACTCCATTAATGACCCCAAATTTCTTCCTTAGATGAAAGTCTCTCTTTTCGTTGTTTTAAAATAACTTTTATTGATATCTCCTGCCTTTATGTCACGTGGATTCCCCCAATTTCTTTCCCTTACATCTACCAAAGAGCCATCTTTTATAATAAAAAGTAGAAAAAAAGTTCAGCAAAACAAATCAAAACATCAAAAAAAGTCTAATATTATCTGCAGTGTTCCACATCTACCTCTGCAAAGACGTGAGGGAGGTAGAGGATCTTTTTAATACACCAATATTCCACTGTTATTACAAGCCTGCAAGTCATATAACATGTCAGTCTCTGAAAAATGCATATTGATTATCATACAGAAAATAAAAGATGGACTCAAGATAAGTGTAAAAGCAGGCTGCAACACAACAAATAAAGAATGACAAAGAACTAGGGAAAAAGATGCCATCAAAGTAATATGTATTTCAAAAACGGGCTGATCATATGGTGAGAGTGAAGGATAATTGTTGGAGAGCTTTTCAGGGGTATCTACATGATGTCAAAGGAAAATAAATAAAGATCTCTTATACACTGGGCAAACCCCCTGTGGTGAAATTACTGGAGGCCATAGACAAGAGTTCCACAGAATGCAATCCATCCTTCCCTGCCTTTTTAGAATGAGCACCCATATGGTTGATTAGAAAGGTCATAGGATAAAAATGTGCGTGGACTAGTACAAATCCATTAATACCACCAGAAAAATAATTAAGCATGTTTTTCTTAAAACTGAGACAAGTTTTACTATGGGACCAAGGGTCTGAGAATTGTATATTGGTTTATTTTCTAGTCACTTGTTGAGGGCTGGAGGAGAGAGGAGGCAACTTAAGTCAAATAGTTAAACTAAAAATTCAATTTAACTTGGGTTCTATATTTTATCTATTCATCTTAATATTAAACTGCTTTCAGTCTAGAATAAATCTTCTATATGAATATATACAAAAACAACTTCTTGGTTTCCTCATACTCTTTGATTCTATTATAAAATGTCTTTTTCTGAATAGGAACAACAATTATGCGACAAATTAACATCACCTTGCTTCCTAAGGAATTATGTATGGTATCCCTTAGTAACATCACCTTGCTTCCTAAGGAATTATGTATGGTATCCCTTAGTAACCATCTTTTGGAGCCATATGCTACCAAAGAAGTTTGGTTGAAAGAGTATTATTGAAATGAGAATCAGCCTTGAGTCCCAATCCTGTTGCTAACTAGCTATATGACCTTAAGCAAGTCACTGACTTCATGTTTCTCATCAATAAAATGAGATAATAATGTTCACAGTTTATTCTAGATTAAAACAAACCCTACTTTAACGGCTTTTAGCACAGATGGCTCCTAGAGCTGATTACACATCACCCAGTTTTTAAAAAATCCATTTAAGAGTCTAATGTGTGCAAGATATGGTGCCAGACATGAGGGATATACAAATAGAGTTGATAGTCTTACTCCCAAGGTATCTATAATTTACCCGGGGGGGAGGGGGGAGGAGAAGAAAAGAGAAGTATATAAGGAAGAAGTGAAGTATGAAGGACAAATGGAGACAAAATCACACAAGAAATTTAAGAAGGCTCAAGAGACACATTCTTCCACTACTTTAACAATAAATTACAAAAGTAGAAAGTGACACCTGCTATTAGTTACAAATGAGCAATTATTAGCAGGTTTTACTTAAACATTTTGGACAATTTACTTTGTAGGGTTTGTTGGGAAGTATCTATTGTTATAACAATGTTTCAGCTCATTAATACTTGCAAAACAGTCATGGTAATATATAGGGCACTAGGTGGCACAGAGAATGGAGTATTGGGCCTGGGGTCAAAAGACTCATCTTCCTGAGTGCAAATCTCCCTTCAGACACTTACTAGCTGTGAGACCCTGGGTAAGGCACTTACTCCTGTTTGCCTCCGTTTCCTCATCTATAAAATGAGCTGGAGAAAGAAATAGCAAACCACTCCATTACTTTTGTCATGAAAACCCCAAATGGAGTCACAAAGTCAGACATGACTGAAACAACTCAACAACATAGGAACACACACACAAAGGACATCTGAGAAAGAAAAATGGCTTTCAGCCAGAGGTGAGGAGTGCAATGGATTATAGAAGGCTTTGTTGAAAAGATGGCACCTGATTTAGATCTTTAGGAATAATGAGGAAGGTTTAGAGTATCCAAGTTCTATGGATAACATAGGCAAAGGTAATGAATGGAGTTGGGAAAAGATTCGCACAGATTTCCCCCCAACACCCAAACCCTAGAAGACATTTTACCCTAGGTTTTCTCAAGGTTCAGTTCAACTGCTGCTTGATCCTCATTTTCTTGGTTACTTGGGGAAATCCCCTCAATAAAAATAAATTTGTATATATTTTGTATTTACTTATCTGCATACCTGTTTTTCACCTTTGCAACATCTCCTGAACGCATACCCTTCTCTCTTCTGACACTGCCACAAAACTCTAGTATTGGCCCTCATCACCTCACTCTTGGACTACTGCAATAGCCTGCTGGTGAGTTTGCCTGTCTCAAGTCTCTCCCTACTCCCACCCTCCATTCAGCCACTAAAGCTATTTTCCTAAAATACAGGTCCAATCACGTCACATGTATATTTGGTAAACCCCAGTGCCCCCCTACTGCCTCCAGGATCAAATAAAAAAAGGCTGTTTGGTATTCAAAGTCTTTGAAACCTACCCATTTCCTACCTTTCCAACCTTTTTTTTTATCTTCCCCACATATAATATGTGATCCAGTGACACTGGTCTCATTGTTCCATGAACAAGCTACACACATACACATACACACACTATAATCTATTTCTGAGCATTTGTTCCTCATGTTCAGAATGCTTTCACCACAACTCCAACTATGGACATCTTGCCTTCCTTTAGTACCAACTCCAATCCCACCTTCTACAGAAAGCCTTCCCTAATTCCTCTTAATTCTAGTGCCTCCATTCCATTAATTACTTACCATTTATCCTGCATATAGCTTGATTTACATCTATTTGTTTGCAGGTTGTCTCCTGTAAGTTTCTTGAGGACAGATACTATCTTTTGCCTCCTTTTGTATCCCAGCTTAGCACAATGCCTGGCATATATTACGTGCTTAATAAATGTTTATTGACTAAACTATTAGCTCCTTGAAGCTGGGATGGTTTTTTCTTTTCTGTCTCCAGTGCCTTGCAGTTCCTGCTACACAGCAGTAGCCTAATGAATGCTTGTTGAATGAAATGGCAAAATAATAGGAGAAAGTTATTTTATTGTTTTTGTTTTTTGCTTTTTGGAGGACAGTTGGGGTTAAGTGACTTGCCCAAGGTCACATGGCTAGTTTTTGTGTTAAGTGTCTGAGGCCGGATTTCAACTCAGGCCCTCCTGACTCCAGGGCTGGTGCTTTATTCACTTCGCCACCTAGCTGCCCCAAGAAAGAATAATTTTAATTTGTGAAGGGAAATAGTATGAACTAAGGCTACAGAGGGTAGATGGTGGAGTACCCTGAGAACCAGGACAAGGAGTTTATATTTTATCCAGGGTAGACAATGGAATGCCAGGAAAGGGTTGAGCACAGAGCAGTGATGTGATTAGGGTTATGTTTTCCTCATTTGTTGGACTACAAGATCTCTAAGGTCCTTGCTAGCTTTGCTGTTCCATGATCTCACAGGGAGGATTACTGTGTTAGTCGAATGAAAGGCAGATTGAGTGAGGGCAGAGATTGGGAGGCAATAATTTAGGTGAGAACTAGAGCTGTTGTAGTGAGAGTGGAAAGGATGGGACATATGAGAGAGACTGCCAACACTGAAAGGACTTGCCAAATAAATGGGTGAACTGAGGAAAGGGAAATAGAGTCAAAAATTGATTGTAAGGTCTCAAGCAGTGAAGAATCTGCCTGGTGGTAGTGTTATCTACAAAAATAAATGGGGGAAGAAAAGTATTATAAAAGCAAACTTCTGAGTCACCATACATGAGGCACTGTCAATCAATCAATCAATCAATAATCAACACTTGTTTATTAAGCACTTATGATATACCAGACATTGGGTTAAGTATTGGGATATAAACCAAGTCAAAAGTAAAAGCAGTCATTGGCCTTAAGAAACATATACACTAACGGGGGAGAAAATCTGTAAATGAATAGGCACAACACATACAGAGTAGAAAAGAGGTAAATTTAGAGGAGAAGGGTTAAGTGATTGGAGGAATTGGGAAGGCCTCCTGAAGAGGGTAGCATTTGAACTGAACTTTGAAAGAAGCCAGAGATGTCAAAAGGTGGAGGTGAAGAGGGAAAACATTCCAGAAATGGAGACAGCCAAGGAAAGTCATCATGGGTAAGAAACGGAAAGCAGGTAGTGTCACTGGACCATAGAGTCCATAGAGAAGAGTAAGACTGAAATAAATAGTAGGAAGGGGTCAGGTTATAAAGATCTTTAAATGCCAAACCAAAGACTTAATATTTTATTCTGGAGCTACCAATACTTATTGAGTAAAGGAGTGACATGGTCAGATTTACCATCCTTTCAGCAGATGTATGGTGGATGAATCAGAGTGGGAAGAGACAATTAGAAGGTTATTGCAATAGTTCAGGTTAAGAGGTTAAGAGGTTACTTGAACTGGTGTGTAGAGTAGGGAACACACAGGAGTGATATTACTAAGTAAGAAATGACAAGATTTAGCAATTGATTGTATATGTAGATTGAGAGTGAGGAATAGAGGTGAATCCTGAAGTTGAGTATCTAATAAACCCAGAGGGGAGAGTTTTGGGGAATAGATAATTAAGTTCTATTTTAGACATGTTGAGTTCTACATGCCAAAGAGACATCCAAATCGAATATATATAAGACCAGAGCTCAGATAAGAAACTATAGTAGGAAATACATATCTGAAATAATCTGCATAGGGATGATAACTGAACCCATGGGAGCTAAGGAGATAATTGAGGCAGTATAGAGCAAGACAAGTGCCCTGGACAGATCTTGGGAACACACTCATAGTTAAATGTGACCTGGATGAAGAATCAGCATAGTCTGGGGAGCACTCCAGGATGAAGGAGAAGGAAGAACAAGCAATGTTAGGAAACCCCAGAGAAGTAATGGCAAAGTGTGACTACTTTACAAAAGAGAATTAACACGATTAAAAGTCACATTTTTACTTGTGGGCCGATTCTTCAAGGGGAGAAAACAAACTCATATTCTTACCAGCAATCTAAAAAAAGATATTAAAAAGTGCTAATGATTAATAAAAGAAGGCAAATTGAAAACCAAAAATTATTATACTAATTGCATTCATCAATCAACCAACATTTAAGAAGCCTCTATCATGGGCCAGGTATTGAGCTAAGTGGTGGGGATACAAATAAAAAACAGAAGGAATTTAAAAAAACACACAATTAAGTGCTTACTATATGTGAAGCACTGGAGTTACAAATAGAAAAAGCTGGCAATCTGTCCTGAAGGAGCTTACATTCTATTCAAAATTGAAAACAAAATCAAAAAGGGTTCCAACCTATGAAAAAAAATTAAACATTACAGAACAGAGTTTAAACTGCATCTGATCTGATGAATTCGGTCAATTTGGCTCCCTAGTTTCATTTTCCTTAGAAGCGGGGTTAACCCCAGTCTGTTAATTACTCCCTGACCCCACCCAGTCACCATTTAGACTGGTATCATCTAGCTCTGCAAGGTATCTTACCTTATACCATTGACACTGTATCCCAACTAAAAGATCCAACCAGGGTTATTATGGAGAGGTCAGAGACTACCAACTTACAAGTCAAGTAACTTAATGTGGATGCTGAGTAGAGAAGAGTTCCTTCGGGTCATAGGTACAAGACACAAATTAGGTCTAGAAAGCAACACTACAATTCGTTAAAGGAAGCAAACTGCACAAAGCTTTACTGCACTGACTTCCGCTAACTTAAAAATCATAGCAATTCTCACAATCCATTCTCTTCGGCTATGGTTTTACCTAAAAAGATTTTTTCAAACACACTTTTGAGGGGGAGGTACGTTCCCCTGGAACTTAAAACTTTTTAGGATCAGAATCTGCTCAATAACATAGAGAAACTCACTATGCCAGAAGGAGCATCTAGTTGCTACACCTCTAAACGCCTTGTGTCACTCGCTGGTTAGAAAGGTTTGCTTATGTACCCATGCTGAAGAATTCTTGGGTTTGACCTTGAATTTGGTTAAATGTAACTGGGGGAAAAATGTTTTCTTAAAGTTCATGCAGTACTCCACCAGGTTCGTCTCTCGGGAGCTGTCCTTTACCCAACTCCGTCCCCATCATGACTTAAAGCGAGTCCCCCTCCTTCCCGACCGGCTCCGGATCCCCTCTCCGAGGTCCCTCCAGCTCCTCCGGCGAGGAGGATGTGTCGGTGTCCGCGGGGAAGGAGATGGAGGCGGCAGCGGCAGGGAGACCAGGGCAGGGGCAGCCACAGCACCGTCTGCCTTCTTTCCTCCTGAACCAGGCCGGGCGCAGGCGGCGCGCGCTGCCCCGGCAGCTGCCCGGCGCTGGGCGAGCTCCGGGCGGGGGGGAGGGGGGGACCGCCGCCACCTCCCCCACCCCCCACGCGGCCGGGAGCAGCAGCCGCAGCGCGTGCCCCGTGCTAGGCCTCACCCCCGCGCGCCGGCTCCAGAGAGAGGCGGGCGGCGGCGGCGCTGCCCCGCTCTCGGTCTGCGCGCGCTCAGGCTCGCGACCCCCCTCCTTCCCGCCCGCCCGCCAGCCCCACACTCACTGAACATCCCAGGCGGCTCCGGCTCCTCCTGCCGCCGCAGCCACCTGGAACCCGCCGCCTCTGCCTCCCTTGCCTCTGCGACACGTTCCTACTCGGACTGCCGATTCAGCCCGGCCCCCGGCTCCCGGTCCCCGCCGCCGCCACTGCGGCTCGAGGCGACCGCTCCATGACTGACTGACACGGAGCGGGCCGGCGGGGCTGGGCCGCTCAGACCCTCTAACGCGCTACCCCCTCCACCAATAGGCAAGCGGCCTCGGCGATTGGCTGGAAATGCCTGGCGTGCGTGACTCCCCACCCCTCCTCAGCCGGCCGGCGGCGCCTAGGCGGAAGGAACGTAGGCGGAGGCCCTGGGAACTTACCCACGTGGTTAGCAACGTGGGAATCTAAGCTTCTCCCCTTTGGAAAAGTGCTGAAGCTGACCGCTCGGTTGGTCCGTCCAGTCAGCCTGCCTTTCTTCTTCGTTCCTCTTCCCCGGGACACCGGGTCTGGGTAAGTGTAGACCCAGTTAGTGTGAGGAGTCTGGAGTTGGTCGCTGTCCTTCCTAGGGTCTCTCCTTCCTGACCCCGCCCCCTTCCTCGCTTTGCCAAACGCAAATTAGTTTTATCAATATAGTATTAATTGAATCCCTGCTATGCTCCTGGTACCTAAGTCTCTGTGCTCTTCGGTACGCGGCTTACTTAGTTCCATCTGTCTCTTTACCCTCGTTCTGTAATCCCTGTTATAGGTCCACTGGGAACAATTACTTGGGCAACCAGTCAGCTTAACTGAATAATCCTGGAAATTTTTGTTTTGTACATTTACAAAAAGCCGATTACGGTTGCTTTGAATAATAGGTGTAAAAACTGGAAATGTCTTTACATTTAAAGAAGCAATCGTTTTTCCCAACGGATCTTTCCTTTCAGGAATGTGACGAATATAATGTTTTCATAGCAGATGTGTACGAAAATTCATCACTTAATTTTCTTCTAATCTAAAAAAGAAATATGAAAACAAAATTTAGTGTTTTGATTTGTGGAGGACTTTATGTAAATTCAGTCAACATTTAATTCAAACGAAAGTAGGTCAAATCCTTAGACTAAAGAAGAGAAGTTGGCAAATGAGAATAAATCTTTCAGCCCACCAAAACAGAATGTTTTTGTATGTGCATATAGTGTAGTGTAGTGAATTTTTGTCAGGATTTTCCAGTAGTTTTACGGAGCTTTGTTAACAGAATCACAATATTTCAACGTTTATGTTTGTTGATTTTAATCTAATTTTTTTAAAGACATTAACCTAGATAGACTATTTCATGTAAGCACAGTTAATAACATTTTCTCTTATTGGCTTTTTAGTGCATGTGAGGTTTGCTTTTAATATTTTTTCCCTAATATTTCTTATTTCAGAGAGAGTACTTGTCATAATGGCTGCTATTTATTCTGGTATATCCCTTAAATTGAAAAGTAGCAAAACTGCCTGGGAAGACAAACTGAAATTGGCTCACTTTGCATGGATTTCCCATCAGTGTTTTCTTCCAAATAAAGAACAAGTAAGTCTAAGCTGAGGTTTTTAACGAGATTTAAAAAACATTTTGATAATAGCATTATTATGAAAACAGTTTTGATATAGTGGACACCCTTTGAGAACCCCTGATCTTGAGTAATGTTATGTATATAGCTCCTTAGTTTTGGTATTATAACATAAGGTATATGTTATACCTTAACTTTGAATTGTTGCAGGTCAATACTTTGTCTGCAATATAGAGTTTTAGAATTGCCTGGAATATTGAGAAGTTAAGTGACTTAACAGGGATCACAGCCAGTATCCATAAGAGGAAGGACTTGAACCCAGATCTTCTTGACTCAGCAACAGGTTTTCTTATCCACTTTGTCATGTTGACACTTCTGTTAATTAAGATGTAGATAAACTGGATATAGAAGGCATTTCCTTAAGGTAACATAGAAAATATAATAATAGAGTCTAGGTTACTTCTATTCAGGAACTTTTTGTGCTATTCATTGTACTTCCTTAGTAATAGTAATCATAATCTCTTAGTTGTATAGTACTTTAAAGTTTACAAAATATTTCAATATATCTCATCCTCACTTTATGCTCACAACTTTTCAAATGACCTTACTAGTTATGGTTTTGACAGTTGTAAAGATGTGGAAACTGAGGCACAGAGAAGTTGTGAGTTGCTGTAGAGGACAGAATGGCAACACATAATTACTTGGAAAGTGACTTAACTTCCCTGGGCCTAAGTTTCCTCATTTGTAAAATGGAGATAATAATAGCACCTACCTCCCAGGTTTGTTGTGTAGATCAAAAGAGATGATGATACATGCAAAGTGCTTTGCAAACCTTAAAATGCTATATAAGTGTGAGTTGTTATTGCTATGTATTATGATAAGAAATTTTATTTTTTTCCCCAGTCTGCTGTATTTGGGTTGATCATTAATATAGAGAAACGGCAGTTCTCTTTCTGGTTTTTATACATCTCATTTAGGAAGTTATGTGTATCATTAGGTTCTTGGGAAACACTGAAGGTCTTCAGGTTAAGAGGTTATACCATGTATAACAACTTGGAATAGTTGACCAAAAGATAGTTTTACCAAGAGGAAAAAGTATTTATGATAATCAGCTATATTTTTTGAAGTTTTAAGCTGCTTAAAGCCAGGGGCCATATCTTCTAGTTACTAATAAAAAATAATATCACTAATACATGAATGATACTCCTTATTCACCATCATTTGGACACACATTGAGTTATTTTCAAGAAATGGTGATGGTTTTGCTGTGAACTAACTACACTGTCTTTTCTGGTCCTCCTTGTGATCAAAGGCATACATTTGTAAGGTGAAGAGTTAGCACTAGGTGTGTGGTCCAACGCTATGGAACAAAGCAGGACTTTGGCCCAATTGGATTTGAATTGAAGACCTTGTGTTTATTAATACCACTAGTTAGCTATCAGATATATTTAGTCACAGATTAAATTTCCTTTAAGTTTTCATTGAGCATCTACTATTTGCCAGTATTCTATTTCTGGAGCCTCTGGAGCAGCTGTTTTCAATCTTTTTGGTCTCAGAATTTAAAAATTATTGAGGACCCGAAAGAAATTTTTTTTGTGTTATATCTGTCAATATTTACTGTTTTAGAAACTGATAAATTTTTATGAATTCATTTAAATGACAACGATAAACCCATTACATGTTAATATAATTAACATTTTATACGAAATAAATATTTTCTAAAACAAAAAGATTATTTGAAGAGTAGCAGTATTTTACATATTTTTGCAAATTCCTTTACTGTCTGACATAGTAGAAGCCAGTAAGATTTTCATCATACCTGCTTTTGCATCCAATCTGTTCTAGTGTTCCTTTAGTGAAATATATGAAGAAAACCTGGCCTCACACAGATATATAGTTGGAAGAGGAAGGCATATAATAGACAGCATCTTAGTATTATTATCCAAATAGTTTTGATGTCATAGATACACTTTGAGAACCCCTGATCTTGAGTAATGTTATGTATATAGGTCCTTAATAGCCACCATATGATGATTACAATCTTTCATTTCTTTTTCTCAAGTAACATTGAAATAATGGATGCCAAATAGGGACACACACAACACTGTAACCCTGCTCTAGCAATCATCTTCCTTAGCACTTATCTCGATTCTTCCTATTTCTGACATATAAGCTTGTTATGTTGTTGTAATGTTCCTAGAGCTTTTTGTCAGTGGTCAATAAATCTGACTTTATAGGCAAAATTTATTTTGTCTGAATCCTCCTTGAAACATGACAATTTCCTGCAACCACTGTTGTGTATTTGAAATGAAATGTAATTTAAAGGTGAAAGGTATAAAGGCTTCAGCAGTATTTTTTCTCCTCAGCTCTCAATGAAGGAGAAACAAGTTCAAAGGGATTTTTTTTCTTTTTATTGTTACTTTTTTAGAAAAATAAATAAAAGTATGTATCTCTTGGTTCTCTTATTGCCAAAGTTGAGTTATGAAAGGTGGATTTTCCATAACAGATAAATTTGAGCTTAAATAAAAGCCTATTTTTTAAAAAGCCCAAATTTCTTAACTTTTGTCATAAATACTACATATCATCATTTTTCTAATGAAAAATAGTATTCTTTTCACAAAATTAACTCCCTTTAAATGTAGGTATTACTTGACTGGGCAAGACACAGTTTGGTTACATATTACAAGAAAAAACTCGAACTGAAGGAGGACATTGTTGAAAGACTTTGGATCTACCTGGATAACATCCTGCACAGCAGAAAATTACAGACTCTCATTAAGAATGGAAAGACAGTAAACCTTCATTTTTCACTAGCCAAGGTAACTTTGCTTACTTGTGATATCCCACAAATGATTTATATTTTCCTTTGCACCTAGTTCCTAGTATCTCACTTCTCAAGGTAGTATGAAATGATATTCTGTTTGAAAGTCAACCAGTAAGCCTTTATTAAGTATTTAAAATGTCAGACATGGTGCTAAACTAAGCTCTGGGAATACAGAGAAAGGGGAAAACAGCCCTTGTCCACGAGGAGTTTGCATTCTAGTGGGGGTGTAAAAAAATAGATACATACAAGATACAGAATAGAAAGAAGGTAAAAAAAATTAAGGCTGAGGGAAAGACCCACTGGATTGTGATCCTTATAGTCTGTTAAAGTTGAAGGAAGTTTAGCCATCTAGTTGCTTCATTTTACAGAGAAGGAAACTGAAGTCCATAGAGATTGAATGAGGTAGCCACTAGTGCATAGAGCACCAGGTGTGAAGTCAGGATGCCTTGAGTTCAGATCCAGCCTCAGGTACTAGCTGTGTGATCCTGGGCAAGTCACATAACTGCTGCCTGCTTCAGTGCCCTCATCTGTAAAATGGGGATAATAATAGCACCTACCTCCCAGGGTTGTTGTGAGGATAAACCGAGATACTTGTAAAACATTTTCTAAACCTTAAAGTGCTTTAGGAAATGCTAGTTGTTGTTTTTAAGAAACCCAACTATTGAATGGAAAGCAGGGTCTATAACTCAGCTCTCTTGACTGCATGTCCAGTACTTTGTCCACACCATCATGTTTTCCTTTGTTTTGACTTATTATTCAACTTCAAGCTTGAATATTTCATATCTTTTTACCTGCATAATGAGCATGATACCTCTATACACTATTGCTAGACGCATTGAGAATCAGTACAAACCTTTTCAGGTGATTAGAGATAGAGAAACATTTAGTTCTCTGATGTATTCAGTCAGATTGTATTCCCCACCTACTCCTCTATACCACTAGTTTATTTCATAAAGAACACAAGTCTTTTCTGTTCCTGGGCTCTGCCAGAGACTGGGCCACCATTTGCCAGTAATTAGGGAAATCTGTGGGTGGGTGGGTGGACAGGGTAAGGTAGAGGCTTAGGATAGGAGAATAGATCAAATCCTAAGACTTGGGGAAAAGAGAAATTGGCAAAGGCCTAATTGGTTTATTAATATACTGACAGTGACACTTTAAGGGACTGAGATGAATGAATGAATCAGTTGCCCATCAGAGTTCAAAGCTGATGGAATATATGATAAAGATTAGAAATGCAAGTGCAGAGAATATAGGAATTACTACTTTCCCAGACTCTAGTTGCTTCCTAGAAGTTAAAGTCCTATGCTGAGATGTATAGTGGTGGTTGTGATTGGACCTTGCTGTCTTCTGCTAACTTAGCCATCCCCACCAATTCAGGGACCTCTATACTTGGTTTCAAAAGTTATTCAGTATTTCCAGGTGGAAATTGGAATGGAAATATATTTCATTGTGTAATTTTTAATTGATTTTTATAGATAATTGACTGAAATTTGGATATGGGAAGATGTGATGGATTCATTTTCCAGAACTGGGGAATGTACAAGCAAGAGGCCTTTTTGTGAACCAAAGCATGATCTTTTTGTGTACTAGCCAAAACAAATGCAAAATGGGCTTTAATTTTACTAACATCAACAGCACAAATTAATTTATGGGAATTTCTCAGAGTGACTTTTGGGCATTGTGGTGAGAAAAAGTTCCCCACCTATGCTTTCTACTTTGGTTTTACAACAGTGTTATGTTTAGTTTAGATGTGATCTTTAAAAATGTTTTGAAGAAAAGGTCTAGTCCCCAAAGTAAAACGAGTTAGGTGGCCATCAGGGTAGCTTTACACTGGTCTTCATGTTGTATTTCCATGCCATGGGGGCAGTGCCAGTGTTTTATTATTATTATTTTTGTTTTTCATCTTCAGATCATAAATGAAAGAGTAGCTGAGTTCTCTGTTTCTGATGCCCAAAGAAATGTGTGTACTGTGCTGAGCTGCTGCCAAGGCATTCTCTCAACGCCTACTCTTGCCGTCATTTACACAGCCAAGCATGAACTGATACTGGAATTATTAAATGAACTGTGCTGGCTGGCATGTCGACGCCCAGAAGGAACCTTTATATCCCAGTTGTTTGAAGTTCTCCACTTGGCCTTTAGTCAGTATCTCCTGATCCAGCGTCAGCAGGTTAATCCAAACCGTGTGTTTGGGGAAGTGATTGGGCACCTATTGCAGCCGTGCCTTGTCTTAAGGCACTTGCTTTCTGTTGGTACATGGGCACAGTGTGACCAAGGCCGTGTGCGACAGTACCTGAGCAGGGAAGTTCGGAATCAGATTGAGTTGGTCATTCAGGGTGGAATCTTTCAGCCAGAATTGTTGTCCTCTTACAAAAAAGAGCTCCTATTGAATGAGCAGTCAAAGGACAAGAAGAAAGAGGCTATTAAAAATATCCTGACACCAACCAATACCACAATCAGCAAACTGGTTGATGTGGGCTCTTGTGAACCATCTCTCCATGTAACTGTTGTGGCTAACTCAGTGTCTTTGCTATATAAACTCTTTCTGGATTCTTACTCTAAGGAAGAAAATCAACTCATTTGTTTCCATTTACTCCCCAAGCTTTTTGACTGCCTGAGGATTTCATGCCTGCCAGACGAGCAGGTAGAGGCCCTTTCCTTATCGGACTGGACTAATGAGCTTTTGGTTGTAGAACAGCTCCTGAACTTAGTGGCTAACAACAATATCTACAATGTGGCTGCTGACCGGATCAGGCACAAGGAGGTCCAATTCCAGTTTTATCGTCATCTTGCTGAGCTCTTGATAAAACATTCCCAGGCCTCTGTGCCAGCCTGGTTCCGATGTCTCAAGACTTTGATCTCCTTGAACCATCTGATTGTGGAGCCCGATCTGGATGATCTAGTTGCTTCAGCCTGGATTGATGCAGAAGTAACTGAGCCTCGAACCAAGAAATCTCAGGAAACCCTCATCAACACACTGTTCCAGACTTATGCCAAACTCAGACAGGTGCCTCGGTTGTTTGAAGAAGTTTTTAGCGTGATCTGTCGGCCATCTGCTGAGCATCTGAGGCAGCCTGTTTTAACTTTGAACCTGACAGTAGTGCTTCGGGATTGTCTTGTAGAGTTGCCTCCAAATCAGATCCTGGATACTTGGTCCCTTCTGCTAGAGAAGTGCCAGGCATTAGTGTTGCCTTATGTGAAGGGTGATTCTGATATGGCCCTCAAGTTGCTCTCCCTGAGTTTATTGCTGCATGGTATCTTGTTTAGCATGCGATGTTTGGATAGTGGCACTCCACTGCCTGTTGTCAAATGCACTCAGCGGGTGATGGAGAAAATGCTTCAAGAGGTCATTCAGCCTATGTTTGACCTTCTAAGCAGTTACCAGTCCCAGACTTCAAAGCTTGATCTGTGGCTAGAAACGGTCAGGGATTCTGCACTCCTTCTGTCCTATACATGGGCAGAAATTGACACTATGCTTAGTTTGAACTGCAGGCAATATGTCCCTATAGTGGGGGCTGTTACAGACATTGCCTCTGAGAGCTTGAGCCTCTCTTCATTCCTTGCAGGTACCAACATGAAACAGTGGGAAAAGGTACAAGAACTTACAGATCATTTTGCCTTCACTAGCAGGTATTGCTTAGAACTCCTATATATGCAGAAAATGAAAAGGACTTTAATGCGAATGAGTTTCCAGTCTGATATAGAACTCCAAACTTTAAGGGATGATGCTACCTTCATTCTCCATTCTGGCAAAAAAAGCATGAGACGAGGGGAGATAACTATGTGGAATCACCAAATAGGGACTTTGAGTGCTTCCTCTTACCCAGTCGCACACTGGCACTTGATTGTGTCAAATCTGACAATTCTTATTTCCTATCTCTCTTCAGATGATGTGACCTATATAGCCAATGTACTGCTTAGGACTCTGCCCACTACTAAAACCCAGGAAAGCTCAGCAGAGGAAGAATCATCTATTACAATTGGACAAGTGTCCCAAGCTTTGTTTCACAGTCCTCTTTTTCCAGAATTGCAGTCCCTCCACTCTGCTTTCTTAAGCTGTGTAATTGAGAGATGCACTAGGATTCTGTTTTCTGGCAACCATAATGACAAGAAACTCCTAAGTAAGCAGCTACCCTGGCTTTTTGAAAAGGATCACATAATTATAACACAGTGGGAACTCAGATCTGAAAAAGATGGACCTGAACCTTTGGAATCAAAGGAAGAAGTTGGTCAGAACTTACTGATATTAGCAAAGAAAGACATCCCCATTATTTTGAAGGGAGACCAACTGGAGAGAATCATGGACATACTGGAATTTTTTTCTGTTTTAAAACTAGATGCTCTCTTGCCGTCTTACCATGTACATTGTTTTCTTCTGTTACTATCCACGGCAACCAACACCAAAGCTGATAGCTCTTGCTTTTCAACAGGAAGTCTCAAATTTCTAATGACTTCTTACCAGCTCCTTGATAACTTGCAAAGGGGCAAAAATGCCCATTTAATGTTTAAGATCATGTATGCTAGTGATATATTTGAAGTCATATTGACTTCGCTGTTTAATGTGAGCAAGAGATTTCTCATTGACGTGGATACACCCTCCTGGATGGAATTCCTCCAGGTAATAGGGACTTTCTTAGAACACTTTTTTGAGGCGACCATCCAATTGAAGCTGAGTCTGGGCCTCAATTTTGAGAAAATCTTATCATTTCTCTCAAATTGCACAGTATACAGGGAAACAACCTCATGCAAGCACTTGGAAAACAGAGACTTCCCAAGCAGACAACTTCTTTTGGTGTCCTTAACTAAATTGTGCCAAATTTTGAGCAGTTATGTTGAGCAAAAGAAGTTCTCAAGTAGACTGCCTGATTTGTTGCAGCAAGCCATCCTCCACACCGGGGAATTTGTCCAGCTTTGCTCAGAGAACAAAGACTGTCTCCTTCCTTCAGTTTTCATTTCATCTGTTACTACGCTCTTTGAAGTTGAACTGAGCCATCGGTCCAGGGCCAGAGACATAGTATGTTCAGAAGCCAAAGACAGCATGCTGCTTTCCCATACTGCTTTGTATAGGAAAGTTTATTCTTGGATATTGACTGAATTGCCAAGTCTGGCAGCAAATGACCAGTCATTCAAGTTAGCCTTGCAGTTCTTGACACTGTTCTCTTCAATTCTAGAGTTGCATCCTAGCAAAGGCACAGTTTTTGTTAATATATTTCATTCCATAAAAAGAGTACTTGCTGGTATGTTGCTTTTTTTCTTCAACTAATTTTGTATTATTTACTATGAATTATTGGGAAAAAAATGTTTCTGGAGCTCTTTCTTGTTTAAAATTTAGCTATGTATAATTTTGAAGTTTAATACTCTTTTTTTCTTAATAGCCAGCCACCCATCCACCCTTGATTAAACCGAATGGAACAATTTCAGTTGTTCCATTTCACTAGTGATAATGGCTCTTTCTTTTCTCAGACTCTTCTGAGAAAAGACTAGTCTGTTTCTGATCTTTCTTAATGCAGGCATACTTTGTATAAGGTTGCCCTGACCAATGACCTTTTTGTAGAGAGACACCATTGTGTGGTAGAGAGAAGTTTTGAGTTGGGATCAGGAGGCCATAGTTCTACTTGAGGGTCTGACACTTAGTAGATGTGTGACCCTGAGCCAGGTTTAGCCTTTCTTAGTTTCAATTTTCTTGTTTGGAAAAGTGGTCTGTTGATGTTTGCATCAGGTATTTTGCATCCTTCTTGTGAAACAAGTGTTTTTAATCTACAAACTATATAAACTCTTATTACTTACAACAAAATCTAACCATAGTCATTAAACTTTAATTTAATCATTTGGTTTTTAATATTATTCCTGGGGAATGACCTTCCCCTGTTTTCAAAATAATGCTTTTAAATCATAAAATAAAGTACATGGGATTATAAAGGAAACTAATTATTGAAATTCAGTTATGAAATTTTTGAAAAAAGGTTAGTGAACCCCAGGTAAATAATCCCTGAATGAGAAGTAGTAAGTAGGATATGTCAGCATTATCATTTGTTTTTGTTTTAGAGCTGCTGTTAAAAAAAAGTAACATGTCTTATAGAGGAACTTCATGAGGGATTTTTAAGGGTTTTAACCATCATGTTCTGTAGTGACTTATTAGGCTATCTTATAGCTAATAATTGTTGATAGGAAGTAACTTACTTACAGACAAGGAATAAGCAGTAACGTGTATTTAGCTATTTACACCATCACTTACAGTCTATGATTTTTGAGGTAGAGGGTGGGGCAGATCAGGTCATTAATCTAATGTAGCTCTTACAATAAAGGTACAGATTTCTTTCTCTCAGTTGTCAAACTCATAGCCTGTAAGGAAATGACGTATCTTTTCTGATTTGTCTATTGATGGGCACAAAGCTTTGCTTCTAGTTCATTGTAGGGCTGTATTAACAAGTGAATGTTGCAGTCTAGAAAGCACAGCCACCTGGACTGTCTGGGACCAAAGCCAGAGTTTGAGGTCTGTGACTGAATAGCATGAGTGTTGTCCCAGACTTTAGAAGTCTCTCTGTATCTCCAGTTCAGTTGTAAGTTAATGTAAAAGGCTCTGATATCTCTTTTCTGTGTCCTTTTATATCAGCTACTCTAGGGAAGACATTCATCTTCTAATAGAGCTAAAATTTGGTCATTTGTTAAGGCCAGTGATACGGATCTGAAATAGATTGCCTGTTAGAATAGTATCTGAAGTAAGGTTTCCTCTGCCCTTTGTTAAATGCAGAACTTTATCCTTGCCATTTTTTCTGCCTTAACCTCATAGTACCCTGGATTCAATGGTACTCAAAACCTTTGATTCAGTTGCTGAAAAAGCTAATGTGATCTCAAACTTCATTAGTGTGTTTAGATCAAGGGAGATTATGTTCCAGTGAACTGTCTGTCATTTAAATCACATATGGAGTATTTCATTTAGTTCTGGGCACCATATTTAAGTGGGATATTGACAAACTAGAAAAGGAGTGTGGTCAAGAAGGTGGTGGTCCTGGAAATCATGTCAGGAGGAGATGCTTAGCCTGGAGTAGAACTGAAATGTGATCATTGTCTGCAAAGATTTGGAGGGCCATCAGCTGAAAAAGACAAGTTAGTCTTGTACAGCTCCAAGAATTGGATCATATGAACATAGACCTTGAGCTTGAAAGGACCTCATAAATTAGTAAAACCAGTTAGTCCAACACCCTCATTTTACAGATAAAGAAACTGATACTCAGGCACATTAAGTGGCTTGCCCACAACAACACAGGGAGTATTAGAGGAACTCAAATCCCCCGACTCCCAAGTCAGTGCTCTTCCCATGGCAACATGCCGCCTCAGATCGTAAACTAACAGGAGGCCGATTTCAGTTGGTCTAAGGAAGTTCTTTAAAAAGCATTTAGGGCAGTTAAAAATGGAGTGGATCGACTTGTGAGAATTCTTCTTTACTGGAAGTATTTAGCTCAGTTGCTACCTGTTAGAGACATTCTAGGGTAGATTCATTCATGTGTTTGGTGAGCAGTTGAACTTAGTAGCCTTTCAGTTTCCTCCAATGTGAAGTTTCTAGGATTATTTTTGTATTTTGATACTATCAGCTCAACTTTTAACTTCTTAAATTAGTTCAGAAAGAAGAAAATGATAGCTGTTCCCTAAAAGGTGGTACATATCCCCAAATCATCCCTAGTATTAAAAAAAGTCATACCATGAGTTTTCAGATAATTAAAAATGCTTTACTTTTGTTTTTTCCCTTTTCCTTTTTTTTTAAACAGGAAATCTTTGGATGTTGATAGTGTGTGTGTGTATGTGTGTGTGAATCAACATGACAAGTGATGGATTTTGCTTTCTCTGTTCAAAGATCCTAGAATACAGGTCAGTGAAGATGTGGAACCTCTTTTGGTGGCACTGTTTAACCAGCTGCTGGTTGAAGGCACTACTGAAGAGTTCCAGATGATAATGCAGCATATACTCCAGGGATTAGAGATCAGTAACATTTGGAGACCACATATAAATGTGAGTGATTCTCTTCTCTGTTTCTAAGGTGTCTGACATGTCTTTTTTGGGGTGGGTATTTATTTATTATCTGATCTTTATACAAATGGAAAAACTTTTGAAATATTATATCCCCAGATTCATGTCCTACCTTTGACATAGGTTGACTGTGTTTTATCCTGAGCAAGTCACTTAACTTCTCAATGCTTTAAGCAACTCTTGAGGCTATAAGTTTTAGAGCAAATGTAGATCTTCATTGGTTGAAGAAGTTCGTTTTTGAGAGCTACCTGCAATAATGAAATTGCAGGTTTGATTTAAAAAAAAAAGATAATAATGAAACTTGTCTGTTGTATTTTTAGTGATCTCTATTCCTTTTTCTAGTTATGAATTCTTCCCAAACAACTGGTCTGAAAAGTACATGTTGCTTTCTGATTTTCCTAACAGTTCTCAAAGGGTCCTTTCCATAACAGTTTACATTCTTGGACTTTTCAAACACTGGGCTACTATGTCTTATCGCTTTTGGATCCTGCTAATCTCCTTTCTTGTACTGATTTTTAATAATTTTTTGGCCAGTACTAATTTGCTTTCACATCCCTTACATTTCTAGTGGTCTCTCTCCCAGCTACCCAGAGAATCATTCTTTGTATGAATGAGCTAAAAAAAAGAAAAGAAAAAAAATTTTACAAATTAACCAATATATAAAAAAGTCTCACATTATATATAATTTTCCATACCTGTAGTTCCCCACTTCTGCAAAGAAATAGTGGGGGGCAGCTAGGTGACTCAGTAAATAGAGCACAAGCCCTGGAGTGAGGAGGACCTGAGTTCAAATTCAGCCTCAGACACTTAACACTAGCTGTGTGACCTTGGGCAAGTCACTTAACCCCTGCATTCCCCCCTCCAAAAAGCAAAAAAAAAAAAAAGTGGGAAGTATTTTCCTATATCTTTTTGGATATGGAGGGTATATCTTTTTGGATTTGGAGGAGCCAGCATTCAGTTTGGATTATTTTTTGTTATAACTTCCATTCACATTGTTGTAGTTGTTGTATATGTTGATTTCCTTGTTCTGCTTACTTCATTCTGCATCAATTTATATGTCTTTCCATGCTTCTTTGCATTTATCATGTTAATTGTTTCTTAATACATAGTAATATTCCATTGTATTCCTATGTCATAACTTGTTTAACCATTCTTCAGTGGATGGATCTACTTTGTTTTCAGTTCTTTGCTACCACAAAAAATGCCACTATAAACATTTTGGTGTATATGTGACCATCTTAAAAATTGTTGACGTCCTCAGGACATATGCCTATTAGTGCACTCTTTGGGTCAAAGGATAAAAATTCAGTCACTTACTTTGCATAATTCCAAATTTCTTTCCAAACTGGTTGTGTTAATTTCTAGCTCTACTAAAAATGCATTAAAGTGCCCATCTTCCACAGACCCTCCAATGCTGATTTCCCATCTTTTATTGTTCTTGCCAATTTATTGGATGTGAGGTGGAACCTCAGTATTGTTTTGACTTGCATTTCTCTATTATTAGTGATTTAGAACATTCATATGGTTGTTAGTAGTTTGCACTTTCTCTTTTGAAACCTGTTTGTTTATGTCATTTGACCATTTTGGGAAATAGCTTTTGGTCTTAAATGCGCCTGTTATTTATATATAATGGATATCAGACCTTTAATCAGATATTAGATATAATGATTTTTTTCCCAGTTTGATGTCTTCCCTTTTCTTAGTTGCATTATTGTATTTTTGCTTTTTGGAGGGGGGAAGGTAGGGCAATTGGAGTTAAGTGACTTGCCCAGCTAGTTCTTTTGTGTTAAAGTGTCTGAGGCTAGATTTGAACTCAGGTCCTCCTGATTCCAGGGCCGGTGCTATATTCACTGAGCCACCTAGCCTCCCCTGCATTATTTTATTTAGGCAGAAGCTTTTTAATTTCATAAAATCAAAATTAGCTATGCAGCTTTTATAATTTCCTCTTTTCCCTTGTCCTGTTAAGATCCTTTAGCTGTGAAAGTTTTCTTTTCTTTTTTTTTTTTTTGCTTTTTGGAGGGCAATTGGGAGGGGCACTTGGGGTTAAGTGACTTGCCCAAGGTCACATGGCTAGTTTTTGTGTTAAGTGTCTGAGTCCAGATTTGAATTCAGGTCCTCCTTACTCCAGGGCCAGTGCTCTATTCACTGGGCCACCTAGCCGCCCCTGTGAAAGTTATCTAATCTTTTTTTTTTCTATTTTTAAAAAATAGTATTATCTTTAATAGTTAGGACGCATATCCATTTTAAATTTATCACGGATTATGGTTTAAAACATTGGTCTAAATCTAATTTCTACCAGACTACTTTCTAGTTTTCTCAACAATTCTTTCCTAGATTTTTTTTTTTAGTTTTTTCAGACACAGTTATGTTGAGTTGTTATTTCTCTTTCTTCCTTATTTAGTATGTTCTATTGGGCTGCTTTTCTCTTTTTTAACTATTACCAAATGGTTTGATGGTTGCTGCTTTGTAATATAATTTGAAGTCTGGTTATACTATTTCCTCTCATACCTATTTTTGTTATTTCACTTGATATTTTAGATCTTTGGTTTCCTCAAATGAATTTTGTTGTTAGGCCTAGCTCTGTAAAGTATCTCTTTGGTAGTTTAATTGGTGTAGCATAAATCTATAAATTAACTTTCATAATATTGTAATGGCCAAAGTATGAGCACTGAATGTCTCTTAAGATACCTGATTTCCTTTATTTTTGAAAAGTGTTTTATTGGAGTTGCTGAATATTCTATTGCATATAGTAATCACTGATGATAGCTTACACGGGGGTACTGGTGGTTGACATAATCTCTTATAATTTGGGGACAAAATTGATTCTTTTCGTTGTCCTATGTTCTTTATATTCCACTCTTTCTTGGGTTTCTTCACCAATATACCAGTATTAAAGGGATACTAATGGCACTATATTTAATATAGTAAGACCTTTTAAAGTTTTGGTTATAATGTTTGGTTGTGTTATGATTTAGTAATATAAAGGGCATCTCATTCACCAATACCAATACACAGAAACTATATATCATCCATGTCCTTTAACATCAGCATTATGCTGGAGTTCTGTTAATGACAATCTAGTAATGTTTCTTCTAAAGATGAATTCATTTCCTTCTGCTTGTTGCTTTTTTTTGCCTTTTAGGATATTTTGTCAGCTATTAAATTGATCAAATTGCTACTCAAATGCCCTTCAGATGGAGATAAAATAAGATCTTTCTGGGTGGTCTGCCCTCAGATAATCTCAGCTTTAACTGTACGTATCTTGTGGTTTGACACAATTATTTAGTCCTTAAGCCAGGGGTTCTTAACCTGGGAATCCATTAGGTTGGTGGTTTTTGGTTTTTTTGTTGTTAATATTTTCTTTTTAATTTTTTTTAAGCAGTTGGGGTTAAGTAACTTGCTAAAGGTTACACGGCCAGTTATTTCTGGGTGTGGTGCTAAGTATCAGAGCCTGGATTCGATCCCCAGGTCATCCCGACTCTGGGGGCCGGTGCTCTTACTCACTGAGCCACCTGGCTGCCCCTGTGTTGTTAATATTTTGATATCTATAGTTATATATAATTATTTTCCTTTGTAATCCTATGTATTTTATTTTATACATTTAAAAACATTGTTCTGAGAAAGGATACAGAAAAGGTTAAGAACTCTTTCCTTAGATAATGCCTTTCCTATTTTGTAATTATGTTCTTCTGTGGTTTAAAACAAAAGAAAAAATATATAACCTATGTCTTTTGGATAATATTTCTTCCTAGAGACGATGATATGAAGGGGATTACCACAAGAGGAAATCCTTACTATGTACATGCAGTGTTTTGACAGTGTAAAGTGCTGTTACATCCATCTTCTAGGATATGTTGGGTTGAATCCATAGCATTAGTGGGTAAAGAAGGCAGGGAAAAAAATCTTCATCTTTATTAGGTATTATTAAATGACCTGAAAGGCAGTGTGGTATAGTGGTCTGATCTTGGAGTTAGGAAAACCTTGGATAGATATTAGGTGTGAAACTATGCCTTTCATCACTTAACTTCTTAGTTTCCCAGGCAACTTTTGAAAACTATAAATTGTAGATGAGTTGCTGGTCTGCCATCAGTAGATGTTTACATATTGTGAATTATTTGACATCAGTAAAATCACAATTTTCCATGAAAAAAAAAGTGGCCTGAGTAGTAAACTCAGCATAGCAAGAAATGGAGACAATATGTCTTCTGCTAATGTTGCCAACTCAGTATAACTGAGAAAGGATTTGAGGAACTCTGCCACTGTAGAAAATTTTGCTAGAATTGATAGTGGTTGAACTAGTAAAATTTAGTGTGTAATAAGAAAGTAGATTTATTTAATGGACTTGGATACTTCACATGGGGAGTTATTGTTAAATTCTTACGAAAATGTCATAGTTTGGCACCCTTGAGTACACTTAAGCAGCCTGAAGAGATTCATAATGGTTCACAGCTTATTTTACAGCAAAATTACTGTGGTTTAGTTTGGGAATGATTAATGTTCCTGTCTTCCAAAGATCCTGAAATTAATAGTTTCAAGCTCAAGTTTATTGAGCAGTAATAAGAATTACCACCTTCATTGGCCCCCACTTAAGTTCTTTAATACACAAGAGAACAGATTACCCCAGTCATGAAAAAAAGCTACATTATTAAAGACTTCTTCATTTATGGTAGAGGGAGATTTAAATAGGAGGACTAAGAAATTTAATGTATTTTCTTAGACTATACTAGTCTCTTTTCCATTAGAATATGAATTATCAATGCAATCTTTAAGTTTACCTCTCTCTGGAAACCTTTGGAGACCCTAGACTCTTCAGGTGGTATAAAGGAATGGCATTGATGGATTTCACAGTAAATTTACAGTGTGATTCTTTTTGACCTGATCATTTTGGAAGTTATTTCCAAAACTATATTATTCCACAGATATTGAACTTCCGTTTCAACCATAAGAATACCATAAGTATTGGGTTGGAAGCAATTCTAAGCCATGACCTTCCAGGTCTTACATAGTCCTTTGAATACATGACCTGATTTCTGTAGATATTAATTCACTGTCTTTCACCTTCCCTGCATCTATGAGAAAAGTAAATTTAAACACTGTTATATTTTTGTTCGTTTATTGAAAATGTTTTGTGTGCTCCAAGACAAACTTTCAGGTTTCATGTTTTGAGAAGTTGATGAGCTAACTCTTTTACGAACAAAGGACGTTTTTCCAGGGTGGATGAATACAGTGCATGCTGATAGCAAAGAGGGTGAAATATGTCTTATAGGACCTTAAAATTTATTTACCAGTTTCCTCTGCATTTCTTAATTGCCTAGTAACCTACTCCAATTTGTTATATTGATTTTTATTTTATCTTTACTATTTAAATTTTTTGCTTTTGGAAATGGAGTCTTATTTTCTTTCTTTCTCCTTGTCTTTTCAGTTTCAAAACAAAGAAGCTTGTCAGGACCAGTCCTTGCTTCTCACTGTTGTTGTACCCATTTTAGATACAGTGGCTTCTTTGCTTCGCCAGGGAGAAAGCATAATTAAAAATCCACATCATGTCAGCCTGGCATTCAGTATTCTCTTGGCAGTCCCTTTGGATCACCTAAAGCCCCAGGAATATAGTAGACTCTTCTTAGGGATACACGAAGTACTCTTTTCCATCCTGCAGTGTCACTCAAAGGTAAGGAGAAGAAAGGTACCAGAATACCTTTTACAGCATTATTATTTTAGAGTCACAGAGTTTTAGGACTGGAAGAGACCAAACATCATTTAATCTAGTCTTCATTATGCAAATAAGGAAACTAGAGCCCAGATACCGTCACTCTCACGTGGTCACAGGGTGCTAGATCCAGGGCTAGGACTTGTCTCTCCTCACTTGTAATCCAGTGATATTTCCCACATGCCATGCTTTTTTTTCTTGTTCAGTCATTTTATTCATGTCCAACCCTTCATGACACCACTTGGAGAAAATACTCAAGTTTACCATTTCCTTCTCTAGTGGATCCATTTTGTTAGGCAATCAGAAGTTAAGTGACTTGCTCAGGGTCTCAGGTCTTCCCAACTTCAGGCCCAGTGCTCTATCCACAGAGCCACCAACTGCCTCTACATCATATTTACTTAAAATTAATCTATCCATTGATCCACCAACTGCTTCTATGTCATATTTACTTAAAATTAATAAGAAACTTTTGCAAATAATAAAATTATGTCACAGCAAGCTTTTTGACACCTCTAGATAATTACCCCAGTTTGAAAAAAAAGATACAGGGGTGGCTAGGTGGTGCAGTGAATAGAGCACTGGCCCTGGAGTCAGGAGGACCTGAGTTCAAATCCGGCCTCAGACACTTAACACAAAACTATCTGTGTGACCTTGAGCAAGTCACTTAACCCCAATTGCCCTACCTTATCCCCTCTATAAAGTAAAAAAAAAAAATACAGAAATAACTGAAGCATCTCGTGTTGATGTACTCTTTGAATTCTAGATGTAAGTGTAGAAATAATTGATCCTGGGTTTTAGCTTTTGCAGTGAGAAATAAAAGCGAGAACAAGTAAAGTATATATGACTGTTACAAATGAAACTTGTATGTATAAGACATGCTGTTAAACATTTTGAGATTGTAGTCAGGTCTCTTCTCTGCAGTGTTGTTTACTTTCTACAACAAGAATACATGGTCTCAAAAATCAACTCCTAGTTGAAGAATTGAAGGAGTTGTAGTCCTCAGCTGAGTGGCTTTCAAGTGAATTTCATTTTGTTCCAGTTTTATATTCATTAAGTACTTTCTGCTTGTAATGCATTGTGTTAGACAACACAGAGATTTAAAAATGATGTAGATAGTCTACCCAGTCGAACAAGGGTGGATGTGACATGCATACAGATAACCATGAGAAAAAGTAGAGTGCTGTAGGGCCAAAGGGTGGCTCTGAGAAGAGTCCTCACTTTTCAGGGGTTACTTTCACCTGAGGGTTGGGAGGGGGTTAGGAAAGTCTTAATGACAGATGGCAGCTGTGTGTGGGTCTTGAGGGAATGGAGGTCCTTCCACAGAAATTTCTTCCAAACATCAGGGATGGTATGGGCAAAATTATAGAAATTGAATAGTTAGAATGGCAAGAAGTAGACAATGGTTAGTTTAACTGGAATTTAAAATAGATAATAGTATAAGATCTGGTCAGATAGGTAGATTGATAACAAACTGTGAATGAATAAATGAAAAAGCATTTAAGTACTTGAAATGTACAGTCAGTAAATGATCACTAAGTGCCTGCTATGTGCCAGGCAGTGTGCTAAGTGCTGTATTGTTGTTTGTCCTTAAAGAGGACTGTGGCTTGAGGAAGGTGATGCCATGACTTGTAAGTGAATTGGATTTGAGTGAGGGGAGGGCTGTACAAAGTCACTAGATTTGCTTTCTCCTCTGGAACCATCTGGGTCCAGTGGCAAGATATAAATTAGGATGACTGCCCCAGATGCAGTGGAGACCTTGACCTTTTTAAGTTAAGCTCTGTTTGGCTGAGGCAATGCCCATTCATTGATTAGGGCTAGGTAAGAATTGAGACAAAGAATGGGCTCTTTAATCTAATTTTAAAAAAATCAGTCTGGGAGGAAAAGACCCTCAGGGTTTTTGACCAAAATAGGAACAATTGCTATTTACATTAACTCTGAGCCAATCTGGCCCCAAACAATGACCACTAAGCTGGCTTGTTCTGGGACCTTTTGTTGGCCTGTCCATGAGAGCCAAAGTGAATTGAGTTTGAGGCATCCTCCTTAAGAGGGAAAACTAGCTTTGTAAACCCTAAGATATCTTTTGAAGTTTCAGTGATCAGAATTTACATTCCTTTGGGCAGAGCACCCTTAGATAAGGGTATGAAACCCATGTGGACTTAGGGAGAGGAGGGAAGAAAGGAAAGGAAGGGAAGGCAAAACAGGGAAGGAAGAAAGGGGATATGTTGCCCAATTGGAATTGACCAATTGGGTCCCCAGTGAGGCAGCCCTTACTACTCACTTCTAGAAGAGGTCTATAGCATCAGGAAGGCGATGCCATCACTTGCAGGTGAATTGAATTTAAGTAAGGAAGGGTTGTGCAAAGTCACCAGCTTCACTTTTCCTCTAGAGCCATCTGTGTTCAGTGCCAAGATATAAATCAGGATGACTGGAGATGGCTCCTGATGCAGTGGGAGACCTTGACCTTTTTCACTGGGAATACAAATCAGCATCACAGACAATATGCAAACAACTATGTACAAAGGAGCTATGAGTTGGAAATAATCAACAGAGGGAATAAACTAAATTAAGAGGTTTTGGGACAAGCCTCTTAAGAGTAGAAGGTGGGATTTTACCTGGGACTTGAAAGAAGCCAGAAAGCCCAGATGAGGAGGGAAGAGCATTTCAGACCTGGGGGATAGGCAGTAAAAATGTCCTGGGCTGGGAAATAAAAGTGTCTTATTTGAGGAACAGCAAAGAGGTCAGTGTCACAGGAATGAAGAATACATAAGGGAGAGGGTATGTTTTCATAACACTAGAAAGGCATGGGGAGGGCTAGGTTATGAAAGGCTTTGAATGCCAAAGGATTTTATATTTGATTCTGGAAGTGATAGGGAGCCAATGGAATTTATTGAATAGGAGGGTGTCACTTTAGGAAATCACTTTGGCAGCTGAATGGAGGAAGGATTGGAGAGAGGGAATGTGGAGAGAGACTTGAGGCAGCAGACCAGGTGTGAGGTGATAAGGGCCTGTGCCAGGGTAGCAGCAGTATCTGAGGAGGAAAGGGGGCATAATCAAGAGGAGAAATCAATAGGCCCTGGCCACAGATTGGATATGGGGAGTGAGTGATAGCGACGATTTGAGGTTGTTGCTTAATTTATGAGCCTGGGGGATTAGAAGAATGATAATAACTTTGACAGTAACAAGATATTTCGAAATGGAGGAGAGATCTTAGGGGTAAGATAATGAGCTCAGTTTTGGACATATTGAGCTTAAGAAATTCAGTTCAAGATGTCTAGTAGGCAGTTGGAGACACAAAACTGGAGTTCAGCCGAGAGGTCAGGGCTGAATAAGTAGATTTGGGAATCATCAACATAAAAATAGTACTTAAATCCATGGGAACCCATAATATTACCAAAGGAAGCAGTATAGGAGAAGAGAAGGGAGCACAAGACAGAACCCTGAGAATGCCTACAGTTAGAGGGTGTGATCTGAAAGAAGATCCAGCAAAGGGGCCTGAGAAAAAGTAGTCAGGTAGGGAGAAAACCAGGAGAGAGTGGTATCCTGAAAACCTAGAGAGAAGAGAGTATCAAGGAGGAAAAGCAGATTGACTGTGTCAGAGGCTTCATGGAAGTCAAGAAGCCTGAGAATTCTAATACAAAAGTAAGACAGTTCCTCCTCTCAAGGAACTTACATTTCAGTAGGAGATATTGTACATGAGGCTTCAGCAGCAAGTCAGATGGAAGGGTCCCATGGTCTTCAGTGGCAGAGCCAATGTTAATGCCTCTTTTCTATATCATTCTTTAGAAAAATTTTTTTCCCATTTGACAAATATTTTTTCCTCTCCCTTCTACCTCCCTTCCTCCCAGAATGTGGAGGGTGGGAATAAAGCTTATAATAAATGTGCATAGTGAAGCAAACCAATTCCTGTATTGGCCATGTCCAAAACTGCATGTCTTATTCTGTGTATTTAGTGCCATTTTCATTGATAGTTTCATATCAGGGAAGGGAAAGGGAAAAAGTATTTATTAAACTCCAGGTTGGGCTAGCCAGGTGATACAGTGTTGATAGAGTGCTGGGCCTGGAAGCAGGAAAACCCCAAGTTCAAGTCCACCTCAGACACTTAATTGACTGTATGGCCTTGGGCAAGTCACTTAACCCTGTTTGCCTCAGTTTTCTCATCTATAAAATGAACTGGAGAAGAAAATGGCAAACCACCTCAGTCTCTCTGCCAAGAAAACCCAAGGAAGGGTTGGACATGACTGAAAAATGACTGAACAACAACAGATGTATCAGGCATCATGCCAAGTACTGGACAGCTGTTGTCTCATTTGATCCTCACAATAGTCCTTACAAGTAGGTGCTATTATAATCTCCATTTTGCAGTTGAAGAAACTGAAACAAAGACTTGCTTAGGCTCATGCAGCCATGAAGCATCTAAAACTAGATTTGAACTCAGGTCTTCCTGACTCCAGGCCCAGTGCACTAACACTTAGCAATCTCTGATATTCAACTCTTTGACATTGCCATGGACTTTGTTGAAGAGAATCTTGTTTTCTGAGTTTTCAGCAACTCTGGCTGCATCCTTTGCAAAAGCAAGTGCCACATATCTCAAAGGGGATTATTTCTCAGGATGTTGGCTTTGGAGATTGGTCTAGAAGCAGGACCAGTGATCTGGGGTGTGCTGCTACTCCCAGGACTCTTGACTTTTGCTAGTTGGAGATAGTTAGCAGTTGGTGTTGATGGTAGGACCTTTTCCTATTGATTTCTTCCATTGCTGATGACTGTGGAGCTCAGACTGGAAGCAGGATTGGTAGTATAGGGAGCACTGCTCTTCTCAAGGCTCTTGGGTTCAGGGTCTGGACTTCTTCCATCTGGGTCTGAGAGATGATGGTGTGGTGGTGATTTGAATTCTTGGCACATTCGCTCAGGAGTACTTTGCTGCTTTAGATGATGTGTTATTGTTTATATATTTGTTTTTTGAACAAATTCATTATTGCCAAAGTAAATCTGTTGAATGTTGTCATCACTGCAATTGTCTGATTCTCTTGATAAAACATTAAGATGTGGTAAAAAGAGCACAAGACTAGAAGCTGGGAGACCTAAGGCATAATCTTGGTTTTGCCAGTAGCTACTTGTGTGACTTTGGGTAGGTCATTTCATTACTGTGCTCATTTTCTTCATTAAAAAAAAAAGCCAAACAGTTTTTGAATTAGGTGATCTCTTTATAAAGTCCCTTCCAACTCAGAATAGAATCAAAAGTTTTTATTCTTCATTAGGATATCCAGTTTGGCAGCAAAATACTTCCAGCCCTACATGAGTGGAAATATTTTTAGGAATTAAAGATAGTATAAAATTCTGTAATTCTCTGATTCCGGGGTGGGGGGAGAGGGCAGTACCACTTGACTCCTACATGCATTGTACTTGTGAGTGGACATGTACTTTTTATTTAGAAGATATTTTGAAATCAAATATGAGTTGGTTGACTCATAGTCTTTCAACTGTTATTTTGCAGGTGATGCTGAAAGCCTTGCCCTCTTTTCTGAACAGTTTTTATAGACTGGTGTTTTCAGTTATGCATAAAGGCCATCAGAAAGACAAAGGTATTTCACATATATATTATTGGGCATACTGTTTTGTATAAAGATTTGGCAGGTTTTTTATATATATGAAATGCTAAAAAGAAAGCTCCCCAGATGAGTCTAAACCAGTGCTCATCAAATTTTATTTGGATCTAAGAGTCAGTCCTTGAATTCAGGAACCAAATGAACTTTTCAGCTTTTGGGAACAGGGAAGTAGTAAAAGCTTTTGGGGAAAAAAAGGCAGTGTTACTCTAGCACTTTAGATAACTGGAGACTTAATGTAGAGGGAATTCATTGAGACACTTGAAGGATTCAGTGGGAATGTTCCAAGATAAAGCCAGGGGTACTGACTGAGCACTATGAGGAAGGGTGAAGCCAAAATGCTAGGGTCTTCTCCATTTATTTATTTATTAAAGCAATCGGGGTTAAATAACTTGCTCAAGGTTACACGGCCAATTATTTCTGGGTGTGGTGCTGAGTATCTGAGCCCAGATTTGATCCCCAGGTCATCCTGACACTGGAGCCGGTACTCTTACTCGCTGAGCCACCTGGCTGCCCCTGGGTCTTCTCCATTTATCAAACATTCTCTGAACCACTCCATGTGGCAGGATCAAGGGGAACAGAGCATAAATCTACACTGGAGCATGCATGTTTGGTAGCACGGAAATCAGAGGAAATCTCAGGCAGGTTCCCATTGCTGCCTGTACCGAGTGACACTTGCTATGAGTATTTTTTTCTTTTGAAGGTATTGTGGTCTATACCTAAGTAAGAAAATTGAAGCATGCTTTTGTAATTTCAAGAAAATACACTGAAATACTAAGTGTCATGACAGAATAGTTGGGATTTTTTTGAGTCCTCTAGGTAACTTAAAGAAAATTCTCAAAAGAAGATTGTGCATTAAAACGTCATGATTTCATCCATCACTAAATGGAGCTTGCATCTCTCACTAAGACTAATTCTTGGTTGATAAGAACTCTGACAAATTTATGTGGAGACCAGCTAAGTTTTAATTATTTAAGATGTTATTTTAAACAATTAATTATTGACATAATTAAGTCTTTGTTATCTCTGCCAATGGAAGAGAGAAGAGGTATGGATAACACACATCATTGTTACCAAAGACTTTTTCATTTTTCTTCATTCAAAACTCACTATCTCCCATGACTGTTGCTGACCCCATTCTAGCTTGGTATTGCTCTTTGAAACCTGGGATCTTTTTAGTTTCTGTGGGAAATAGGAAACTATTACTTGGGACATCACAGATAATGAAGAGTTAACTGTAAAAGATTTCCTTATACCCAGTTTTCAACTTTGGTGTTATTATGTATGTATTCTATAGCATGATAGATATGGTATTAGATTCTGGCTCTTTGCTCACTATTTATTTTGCCATAGTTTCATTACCATGGATTCCCTAATTTAGCATTCTAAATTTTTCTAATTTTTTTCTAAATTATTGTATTGGGTGGATTTTTAGCTATAGGAGTCTTGTTCAAATATATGCATTTATCTTATTAATATATGTCACATGCTAACATTATAGCTATATATCTACACATTGATATACTTCAGAAGTTGAGAGAAGCAATATTAAATAAGTGAGTTTTTAGAACTTGTGACTAAAGGCTGTTAGAAATATCCAAATTGGGGCGGCCAGGTGGCTCAGCGAGTAAGAGCACCGGCTCCAGTGTTGGGATGACCTGGATCAAATCCGGGCTCAGATACTCAGCACCACACCCAGAAATAACTGGCCATGTAACCTTGAACAAGTTACTTAACCCTGATTGCTTTAAAAAAAAAAAAAGAAATATCCAAATGGGGGCAGCTAGGTGGTGCACTGAATAGAGCACCGGCCCTGGAGTCAGGAAAACCTGAGTTCAAATCCAGCCTCAGACACTTGACACACTTATTAGCCATGTGACTTTGGGCAAGTCACTTAACCCCAATTGCCCTCCAAAAAGCAAAAAAAAAAAAGAAAAAAAGAAAAAATGAAATATCCAAATACAACATTAAGAATTTAGATATTTTGGGGTGGCTAGGTGGCACAGTGAATAGAGCCCCGGCCCTGGAGTCAGGAGGAACTGAATTCAAATCTGGCTGCAGACACTTGACATACTTACTAGCCATGTGACTTTGGGCAAGTCACTTAACCCCAATTGCCCTCCAAAAAAGCCAGAAAAAAAAAAGAATTTAGATATTTATTCTATACAGAATTAGATTGACCTAAAATACTACATTAATTCTATCTCCTCTGGGTTCCATGCTCCCTGCCCAGGCTTTATCATTCATTTCTTCTTATTTATCCATTTACTTTATCTTTTCTAACCATTTTTTGGTCATACTTAGCCTAGTTTTCATTTTCTAGAACATTTGATGTTTTGCTGTAAAGTTTATGCATTTCTGTATATGTATATGTGGAGTCCTCGGAATGCAATTAAAATATATAATAACTTAGATTGTAAATGTGTTGAAAACAATGTATGGGCAAATTGAATCTTCTTACCGCTGATGTAGACTTCAGTTCTGCTAGCATAGGACTGTTTACTTCTTATGTAATGTAGACTCTTAAAATTTGTCATGGCATCTGAAATAAGAATGCAGCTTATACAGGTGTGGATTGGAATTATCCTACTTGCTTCATGTTATGCATCTATAAATTCATCATTATCCCCTTCAATTCATAGGAAATAGCAATTGCTTCTCTGCCTTAGGAGATGATCTCCATGAATTGCTGTGACTGCAAACGATACCACCTAGTGGCCAATCTTCTAGTGATGAGTCTCCAAACTTGGCTAGGCTGGTTTTTGAATGTCAGCTAAACAATCCTTCACCAGACTTAGACTTAAAAAGCATTTCCATAATGATTAGGGAAAAAGGAAGAGAGCCTATATGTTCTAAAATATTCATAACAGCTCTCTTTGTGGTAGCAGAAAACTGGAAATTACAAGGATGTCATCAATTGGGGAATGGCTGAACAAATTGTGTTATATGATTGTAATGGAATACTACTGTGCTGTAAGAAACGATGAACTTAATGATCTTAGAAAAACATGGATAGATACACAAAATAATGAGCAAAATGAGCAGAGCCAAGAGAATGCTCCATATAGTAACAGCAATATTGTTTTAATAACTTTGAGTGAATAAGTCATTTTGACTATTTTTAAAACCCAAATTAACTACAAAGGACATATGAAGGAAGGTGCTATCTGCATCCAGAGAAAGAACGGATAAATAGAAATATGTATAGTATGATTTTGTACATATACACATATGTATATGTGTACACACACATGTGTAATGATAGCCAACTCTAGGGTGAGAAAGAAAAAAATCTACATGATAATTTTATATATTTAAAAGGAATAGCAAGTTGTACATAATAGATTTACAGTTTCATGTGCAAGCATCCTTTTTATTATGTCATGTTATAGAAATGCTTGTTTTGTTCCATAAATTAAAAATAAAATACAGTTGTTTTTTTAAAAGCATTTCTATCTTGATAAGACCCACCAGAACTTGTGATGTGTTAACATAACTTTTATAACATAACATAACATAATGTAACGTAACATAACTTATATGTCACTTCCATGCCATGATGAGAAAGATTTGTTTATATAAAATTGAACACATTTGTCTTTAAATGCTATTTGTAGATTTTCAATCATATATAAATTTGACCTATTAAAATTAAAAAGTGTGCACATGCTTGATAAAGCTCTGTGTTTATTTCTGCTATATGTGATTATTTAGCCTCTAAAAGGCTCAGGCAGCTTGAACAATGACTGGGCATGGTAATGGCAAGAAGGCTTCTATAGTCATTTCGATTTTTGTAGGGAGAAAAAGCAACTGCACAGAAACCAGGCACATGTGTGAGATGTAATGTCATCTCTGGCATTCTGTGTGGGGTATGGAAGACATACGTCAAGGGCTCCTCATCTTTGGAGAGTGTTAGTGGTTTGTACAAAATCTCAGGATTTTGTAAAAGAGATTCATACATTTGCAAAGAGTTGGGATGGGTGACTATCTTATCTTCCAGCTTTCTGATTCTAGGAGTAGAAGCAGTCTTTTTACACAATCTGGTTAGGAGTCAGGAAAATATCTGTCCATCAATAAAAGGGAAGCTCTACAAGAAAGAGTTGTGAAAATAAAGATAGCAGAGAAGATAAAGGCACACTAAAATATCTTGTCAATTTAAAATAATCAACAAACCAGTTTTATTGTTTTTTAAATGTAATTTCCCAGAGTCACTTTGTGCCTCAGTGGATAACATTTGACCAATAGACAGGGAAAATTGAGTTCATATCTGCCACCAGACACTTATTAGTTGTGTGACCCTGGACAGATCACTTAATCTCTATTTGCCTCAGTTTCCTCAGCTGTAAAATAATAATTATATGCTGTAATTACATGGATGGATAGCACCTACCTCACAGAGCAGTTGTGAAGATCAACAAGATAATATTTATGAGGGGAAAAAAAAAACTTGGTACATACTAGGTGCTATATAAATAACCTACTTTCTTCCCCTCCCTTTCCCCTATTGCTACACATGCTAACATTTAAAGAATATATTTCTTTTTTTTTTTTGGAGGGAGGAAGGCAAGGCAATTGTGGTTAAGTGACTTGCCCAAGGTCATACAGCTTGTAAGTGTGTCAAATATCTGAGGTCATATTTGAACTCAGGTCCTCCTGACTCCAAGACTTGTGCTCTTTTCACTGTGCCATCTAGCTGCCCCAAGAATATATCTCTAATGGAGATTTGTACTTTTCTTTAGGAAGCTAGACCATAGTCTTATAGATGTAGTCTTCAAAAGTCTTATTACTTCATCCCAGTTAGTCACTTCCAAATAAAACCCATGTTTTTTTGAGCTTTTTACTTTTCTTTATTCTTTCTTACCCTTTTAGCAGAAGGTGGGCTGGGTAATTAGTCTAAAAAGCATATTAGTGTTAATTAATGATTAGTTAATTAGTAATTAGTTAATCAAACAGTAGAAATGCACTGATACATGCAGAACTGTGCCCTAATCAGTTTTGTGATGCTTTATTGTTTCTAGGGAGTACAGAAGACCTCACCATAGTCCTGGAATGTGCACGCTTGGTAGAAAGAATGTATAGCCATATTGCTGCAAAGTCTGAAGACTTTACAATGTTTTCTTCTTTCATGGTGGCCCAGTATGTGAATGAACTGCAAAAGGTAAGACTAGATATCCAGCCAGACACTTTTTCTGTAGCCTTCTATTGGATTAATTTGTAAAACACAAGAAGCTGAACCAAAGTCTTTATTTTATAGAAGAGCAACAATAAAGCTGTTATTTATAGAGTACTTTAAGGTTTTCAAGATTCTTACAGCAGCCTTATGAGGTAAGTTGTTGTTGTTGTTTGTCCTTTGTTCTTAAAGAGGACCAATGGCATCAGGAAAGTGGTGTCCTACCTTTCAAGTGAATTGGATTTAAGTGAGGCAGAACTGTACAAAGTCATCAGCCTCACTCTCTTCTCCAGAGTCATCTGAGTCCATAGGCAAGACACTGTCAGGATGACTGGAGATGGCTCTGGATGCAGTAGGAGACCTTGGCCTTTTTAAGCTAAAGTCTTTCTCAGGTCTCAGTTTGTCTGAGGCAGCACCTATTCAGTGATTTAGATAAGAAATGAGGCAAAAGATGGCAAAAGAGTTTGCCTGCTAAAAAAGAAAAAAAAAACAAACTGGGAGGGGAAGACCCTCAGGGTTCCTGGCCAGAACAGAAACAATTGTGATTTATATTCATTCTGAGCCATCAAAACCCAAACAATGACTAAGTGGATGTGGTAGGTACTACAAATATTGCAGAGATTACTGTCTCTTTTACATATGAGGAAACTGAGGTCCAGATAAATTAATGGACTTGTTCATAGTCTTACCACTAATAGATATATCAGTTAGGATTGGAACATGGGTTTTTCTTGACCTCAAGTCTTATATTCCTTCTGCTATACTAAAACTTCCTTTTGGTGGAGCAAAGGTCAGATTTAGAGAGGGGAAAGAGTAGAAGTGTGATAGATTTAAAGAACATTGTTTATTCCTGTCAGTGGGTCAGAGCTAAACCCCTCTTTTAGAGAAACTCACAGAATGTATATTTTTAGAATTACGATTTTTTTCCACAAATGTACACTAGGTTTCAGAGATATATAAACAGATAAACACAGATTTCCATTTTACTTTCCATATTTGGTATAATTGGTTGTCAGTAGCCCTCTTCCTATCACCAGTCAATGTCTGTGTCTTTAGGAGAATAAAGGCATGTTTTGGTCATATAATGATGAGAAGACAGTTTAGGAACACCATAATAGTCTCTGAACTGAAGGAAACCATTTATTTGCCTTCATCGGTTGGTACTGCCACTCCCTCCTTTATTTTCTGCCCACCCCTCCATTGTCAGACATTCCATCATTAAGCCTGTACCCAAAATTCCAACTTGTAAGAAACATGACTATTTTATTTGAGCTTGAAACTCTGATTTAGGGAGATATCTATACATATTTTGCTTTGAGATTTATACTGATTGAATAGAATAGTAAGAGAGCATCTAGCTTCTGTTTATAAGTTCAGGTCACCAGGCCTAGGGGAACTATATCTAAGGGTACTAAAAGGGTTGGCAAGTGGGATTGCTAAACCACAGTCAGTGATCCACAGTCATGGAAAATGGGAGAGATGTCATAGGTTTGGAGAAAGGTAAATAGACCATTTTTTTTTAAAGAAAAGATTTGTGTTTCAAATTAAATGCCGGCAAAGTTTACTTATATTCCTGGCAACGTATTAGAATATGTTATTAAAGTTAAGTGATAGTGAACATCTAGAAAAGGAAATGGTGATCATAAAGAGCTGGCAGAACTTCACCAAGAATAGACCATTCCATACTGACTCATTTCCTTTTTGGACAGTGTTAGTATATTGGGGAATGTTGTGAATTTTTGCAGTGCGTTTGACACAAACTCTCCTGCTGCTATTCTTCTGGTCCAAATGGGAACATATAGGCTAGACAATAGTGTAACAAAGTAGATATGGAACTCATAATGGCTGTGCCCAAAGAGTAGTTAGTAATGGTTTAATGTCCAACATGGAAGGATGTCTCTAGTGAAGTAGCCAAGGGATCTGTATTTGTTCCTACTTTGTTTAACGTGCTAATCAATAACTTGGACAAAGATATTGATAGCATCCTTATTAAATCTGCAAATTGCAAAAAGCAGAGACAGAATCACTAAGATATCCTGACTGGTTAGAATATTGAATAAAATCTATTAAGATAAAATTTAATAGAGATAATTGTAAATCCTTACACTTGGTTTCTAAAAATCAATTTTACAAGTACATGAGGAGATGTGACTAGACAGCAGTTTGTCTGAAAAGATCTGAGTGTTTTATTGGCTTGTTGACTCAATATGAGGCAACAGTATGATATGATGTGGCAACCAAAAAAAGGTAATGTGATTTTTAGGCTGCTTTAAGAAAGGTAACATGGTATAGTAGATAGAGAATTGGGCTTGAAGTTATGAATCATTCTCACTTTTGTCAGTTACCATGTACCCATGTTACTTAAATTTTATCAGCCTCATTTTCCTCATCTGTAAAATATGGATAACAGTTCTTCCGTTACTTGCCTCCCAGGTTTGTGCAGAGAAAAATGTTTTGCAAACCTTTAAAGAACTATATAAATGATAATGTATCATCATCATCATCATTATTATTACTATTTTTGGCTGGGCAGATCACAGAAGATTTGATTTCATCTGGGCCTTGAAGGAGAGATAGTGCTTGAGGAGGTGGAACTAGGGGATAGGGTTGGGAAAAGGACATTTTTGTCAATTAACAAGTATTTATTCTTTTTGTTTTGCTTTATTATTATTATTATTGTTGTTTTGCTTTGCATGACCTTAATTCAGAATTTATCCTTTCCCTCAGTGACACATTTTTGGTAACAAAAAAAAGAGCAATTTGACAAAACAAACCAACCCATTAACCTTGTGGACAGTATATGCAGTGTCCCATACCCTTTCTTCTTCACACACTGGAGAGAGGTACCTTTTTTCATCTCCAGAGATATGGACAAGCATTTATTCTAAGCAAAGGGAAGAATGTGAGCAAAGGCATGGATGGAGGCAAGAATATTCGAGATATGCTTTGATTAACAAAACAGTCTGTCTTGTATAACATATGGGGTCTATAAAAGGAGATAGTGGAAGAAAATATTGAAAAGATGGGTTAGGGTATTTAATGCTAAGCTAAGCAATGTATCCTTTAATAGTAGATAATGGCAAATTTCTACCAAAGTCTTTTTCTAATACTCCATCATGGCTTGGAGGTGACCCTATGTTTTCTGGGGCTATCCAAGTAAAGCATAGATCTGAAAGGTTATATCAGTTTGGAAGGGCTTCAGGTATGGTCCTGATGAGAGCTTCTTCCTGTTATCTAAGAAATAAATAAGTTCATTATGCAGATTATCACCATTAGATTTGCTCCTATATGATAGATTCCTTTGCCATGTCAAGCCATGAAATAGATAAACATACAAGACATTCCTTCTGTCTTATGCATTCCTTTTTTGCTTCTTTGATGCTGCTGGAAGAGTGTTAAAAAAAAAGGGTGCTAGTATTTTAGACTGTATATAAACATTAATTTTACTGTTGCTTTTCTAAATATGAACTTTGTCCAACAACCTAATTAAACGACATCCATATTGACAGCCTAAGTTAAAATTAGTAGTAATAGTGATAGTATTAACTAACATTTATATTGCCCTTTATGGGTTTGTTAAAGCACTTTAAATATATTAGCTCATCTTATTCAAACAACCTATGAAACTAGGGAAAAAAATAAATTACAGCTAAATAGGAAAAGATGGTTTATAGACTCTCTTCCGAGATGCAAATAAATGAGTTGCTAGAGTTGGTTTCATCATGTGCTCAAGGACAACAAATGTTATTTCACAGGACACCATGACACTAGTTGTAATTTTTGTGCCACTGTCTATTATAGAAGATGAAGAATTAGAGAAATTTTTAGCAAAAACTCACTTAGATCCTTCATACCAAGTTAATATGTTTTTTGCTACTTGACTTTAATACATTGTGAAGGTGGACATGGAGAAGGAAGTGAAATATTTTAGAAAATGTACTTCAAAATTAAGAAATGAAAGAAGCCAAAGTTTTATAAATGATTAACAAACATCCTATCTGTATACCATAACTGTACATCAGGGAGAGGCAGGAAACCCAGTATATCATTATCTCAAACAGCATTACAATAAATGAAATTGTCATAATAGAAAAGTCTATATAAAAATCATTTGAGAAGTCACTTCAACAAGCATTTAAGTTCTTATTATGTATCAAACACTATATTAAGTGCTGTGAATAAAAATGTTAACAGAGGGAAAGACAGTTCCTGCCTTCGTGTACCTTGATTCTATTGGACGAAGATAACATAAAAGGAAGATGAAAAACAGGAGGAAAGAGAGATAGTACCTGGCAAAGTCATGAGAGTCAGGAGTGGAGCTTAGAGAGGAATGAAAACATGACTAGCTTGAACATCTTATTAAAATGGAGATTTTTGGAAAAACCAGCCAATTAGAGGGAGAGGTCAACAGAATCAGAAAGTGTTTCCACTTGTGAAGGCCAAAGGCAGAAGGAGCTTCTAGGTTGAAGAGGTTTGTATGGCATGGTAGAGAAAGTCTTTGGGAGTCAGGATCACTCCTAGAGAGGAATGAAGAGGATCAGCTGTCACTCTTCTCTCAGCTTATCAGCTAGTTAGAACTAAGTAGAAGAAAGGATAAAGATGAGAAGATACTACGTACAAGTACGACAACTCCAGTGTGACCTATTTAAACAAGATTTGACTGAAAAATATGAAATGGATGAAAGAAATGACAGTATCGGGGCGGCCAGGTGGCTCAGCGAGTAAGAGTACTGGCTCCAGTGTTGGGACGACCTGGAGATCGAATCCCGGGCTCAGACACTCAGCACCACACCCAGAAATAATTGGCCGTGTAACCTTGAGCAAGTTACTTAACCCCGATTGCTTAAAAAAAAAAAAAGAAATGACAGTATCTCTGATTATCACTATTTGATGCGATCTGTGTAAAACAATTGCCATGAGATGGTGAAAAGATCTCAGGAAACCATTAACCAGCACATGCTTGATCTTTGTCAAGACATAAGTCAAGACATGTCACAGTAACATGGGAACAAAGTCATGGTAACAAATGTTACATGTTACAAATATTACATGATTAAAGAGCATAGGAAGTATCAACTTACAAAATAGCTGAAAGCAGTGGAGGAGAAAACAAAGATATTAAGTAACTTGGCTAAAGGACCTGATTAATCATCTTTAGAACTTTTAGAGAGGAAAGTGGAAGGAGGGTAACAAATAGATGTAAAATTGAACTATCTACCTGCCACTGATTATGTTGTGATATTTTTTAATCATCAAAAATGAGGACCACCATATTTGTATCTTTCATTATTAATATGCAATGTAAGGAAATGGAAATAACCTTTGGGAAGATGAAGCCAGGTAGTGTAGCTGTATCTGATAGGTATTTAAAAAAACAAACAAACAAGGAAACTGTGCTGCAGGTCACAAAATTTTGAAGTTCTTCAGGAATCATTTTTCAAGATGTCACAGGGGAAAATTCTAGGCTAGAAAAGATTTTGATGACTATATTGCTGTTTTTAAAAAAAGATATCAACTGTGGCCATCCCATAACTGCTTTTTATTGCTAGCAAATTTTAGGATAATATCTGTACAATTAGGAGCATCCTAGATGAAAATATGAGACAAAAACAGGCTTTCTTGGATGATTTCCTGTAGCAGACTGTATCTTCGCAGTCACAGAAGAGAAAAGAGGTATAGAGAAAGTTATGAAAAACAGAAGATAAGACCCAACAGTATTTGTTGTTGATTATAAAGAAGAACTTAATTCTGTAGAGCAAAATTTAACCTTAAAGGCTTATTTCCAATAAGGTATCTGCTGCATGTATGTTACAATCATATGAGATTTCAGCAAAGATGCAATCAGAATGAATAAATATTTACTAAGCTCCTACTCTGTACTGGGGATGTAGAGAAAGGCATAAGGCAGTTCCTGCCCTCGAGGATCTCACAGTCTAATGGGGTAAGACAACATGTCTAAAGACACTAAAAAACAGTAGGATGGGGAGAGAAAGGCTTCCTGGTCCAGGGGGCAGATGAAGTTCTGTATGAATTTCAGAAAATTGATTTTATCTTGCAGATTGATGTTTCTGATGATTATGAAGTCTAGGAAGGCAGCTGGGTGGGAAAAGTTGATAATGTCAATAAACGATAATAAATGTTTAACTGAGATAAGTTTAACAATTCTTTATTAGTATTGAGCAAGACATAAAGCATGGAAACATGTTCATTAAAGGTATTCTCCAATGACAGAAAAGAAATCATGAGCAAAGTTCAAGTGGAAGTATAATTTTTCATAGAAGGTTAGGTTCTCCCAGACATATTATTTGAAGATGATACCATGCAAGTTTCATTGGCTTGCCTGGGTAACACAATAAGTCATCTTCTCAGGGAGATGTATGATTATGCTAAGGAGACTAGTAATCCACAGAGGAAATACCAGGTGAATGAAGAATGAATATTACCCAGGTTTAACATGCAATTGGATGGCCAGCCCATATTAGTCTGTAACTCTTGGAAAAGCACTAAAGATGGGAGAGTGAGGTGCATTTCAGGAAATACACATAGCTTATAATGATCTCAATCTATTCCTTATTATGAAAATTAACCCTTATAGTATTAGCATTCTCTCTGATGCTGCTAAATGGCTCCAACTTATGGAATTGACACAACACTCAAGAAGTAGTGAAAAGATGCATGGCAGGTGTAACTAGGAAGGAAGCAGGATATGGTGAACAAGTACTTGTACATACTGAGTGGGACAAAGACATCAATAAGGAAATGTAAAAATTAGGTAGGGGCTATCATGGAGGCAACAAATGGGATAATAGAGGGTACCCCAAAAGTCTTAGTGCAACTGCACCAAGACTTATGGGATAACCTGTGTTGCATCAAATGTTGCATTGGGATCTGTGAAATAGTAAGGAATTTGAGGAATGCCTCTAGCACCTTTCGCACATCTTTTATGGGAGATATGTGGAAAAACATGACCCAGAATAACACAAGGTCAGAAGCCATAGATGGGTTGTGATCTGTACCAATAGGAACAGAATCAGAAAGTGTTTCCATTTGTGAAGGCCAAAGGCAGAAGGAGCTTCTAGGTTGAAGAGGTTTGTATGGCATGGTAGAGAAAGTCTTTGGGAGTCAGGATCACTCCTAGAGAGGAATGAAGAGGATCAGCTGTCATTAATATAGTTAGTTCATAGATAGATTCATTAATATAGTTTGTTAGTCATTGGAAGTTTTTGAGTCGAGAAGGACAAAATCAAAAGGGTGCTTTAGGAAGATTAATCTGTGAGCATTATATAGGATAGATTTAGAAAGAAGAGAATGGGGAGCCAGGGAGAATAATAAATAAGTGATTGCAGGAGTCTAGTTGAAAAGTGTTTTTTGATTATTGTTACCCATGCACTTTTTTTTTTTTGCTTTTTTGGAGGGCAATAGGGGTTAAGTGACTTGCCCAAGGTCACATGGCTATTTTTTTTTTAAGCAATTGGGGTTAAGTAACTTGCTTAAGGTTACACGGCCAGTTATTTCTGGGTGTGGTGCTAAGTATCAGAGCCCAGATTTGATCCCAGGTCATCCCGACTCTGGGGCTGGTGTTCTTACTCATTGAGCCACCTGGCCGCCCCTAAACAACTGGGGTTAAGTAACTTGCTCAAGGTTACACGGGTGTTTCTGGGTGGGTGCTAAGTGTCTGAGCCTGGATTCGATCCCAGGTCATCCCGACTCTGGGGCTGGTACTCTTTTCACTGTGCTACCTAGCCGCCCCTACCCATGCACTTTTGATGTATTATTTTGTATTGGGGTTTTTGTTTTTTTTGCTTTTTTAGAGGGCAGTTGGGGTTAAGTGACTTGCCCAAGGTCACACGGCTAGTTTTTGTGTTAAGTGTCTGAGGCCAGATTTGAACTCAGGTCCTCCTGACTCCAGGGCTGATGCTCTATTCACTGTGCCACCTAGCCACCCCAATGTAGCCTCTCTTTTTGATTGGATGGTGCTTCCCAGAGCCTACACTTAAGGAGAGCACTCAGCCCTCCCCCCTTCGGCTTCCATTTACATGTTGTCTTTCTCCATTAGAATGTGTGTGCCTTGAGGGTAGGAACTGTATTTCTTATTATAACTTCTATGAATTAATTCAAAATGAAGCAAACAGAACCAGGAAGACACTACACACCATGACTACAGCAATACACAGTAAATGGAAAGAGCAACAAAAGAATTGAAGCTGAATGCTGTATAATTATAATGACCAGCTTTGACCCCAAATAAGAGATATTAGAATACCCTTTGATTCTTTGCAGAGTCTGTGCATGTGAAACACTGTATATAAAGTCAGATTTTTTCAACATGTTTTTTAGTTTTGTTAAACTGTGTTTTTCTAGTTTTAAATTCAGGATAGCTCTCTGAAGAGGGGAAGGGTTTTGGAAAATGTAGACAAGTGTTTATTTTTTTAAATAGCATAGTAGATAGAGAGCTGCCCTTTGAATCAGGAAGAGCTAGGTTCAAATCCTGCCTCTCTCACATGCTGACGGTGTGACCCTATTAAAGTACTGAGTGCTTGAGACAACTCTCTAAGACTTAAGTTGTATTGAAGGTACTGAGCTGCATCAATAGAGGCAGTTTCCTCCCTGGGCATTCTTTGCATCAGTGAAATCATAAGTCATGCCAAAAGGCATGAGGACAATAACCACCGCCCTTCCTATTCTTAATTAACTAGTTGTATCAAATAAGTTAATACACGTGACTACACTTTTAATAAACAGAGTTGCTTTACAAATATTAGGTGGCATTTATATAAATACATACTGTGTGTGTACATTCACACACCTGTTTGCTTTAGTAAACCTGATCAGAGTAGCAGTATACTCAAAGGAGAATTTATCACTAGAGAAATGACTCGATGAATGGGCACTTACCTCCTTATCAAAGGACTAGCTTTGAATTTGTTATCACTCTGTTCCTATACAAATACCTAACTGAGAAAAGAAAAATATGGAACTGGACAAATTTCTGGAGAAACCAGAGTTAAAAAAACATATGACATCTTCTAAATGGGACAACAAAAGAACGTACATATTTCTCAGCATCATGGAATTTTTACAAAAATTGTTGTTGTGCTAGGTTAGAGAGATATCACAAACAAATGTAAAAAAGAAGAAATAGTAATACATCATTTACAAACCACAAGGCAGTGATTGAACACGTAGAAACTATATCAAATTACCTACCATCTCAGCAAAGTGGGAGGTGAGAAAGGGAGAAAATTTGGAACTCAAATTTTTTTTTTAAATGAGTTAAAAATTGTCTTTATATATACTTGGGGGGAAATGAAATATTAATAGCAAAAAAAAAATAGAAATTGGTTCTAGAACCACAAACAAAAGACTCAAATTGAGACTTGACAATGAAATCCTAAATAATGAGTGAATCAAAGAACAAATCATGAAAACAGTTAACTATGTAAAAGAAAATGATAATGATGAAATAACATACCAAAATTTCTGGGGTGCAGCTAAAAGTAGTCCTCATGGAGAAAATCTTACCTGGACAAACATACATTAACAAAATAGAAAAAGAAAGGATTAATATACTAAACATACTAAAAATTAGAAGGCCAACAAATAAATCTAAAATAAGCACAAAACTCCATTGAAATGACAAAACTAAAAGCCAGTTCATTGAAAGAATAAAAGTGACAAACTTGATTAAAAAGAAGAGAGCAGAAAATTAGGTCAATAAAATAGAAAATGAGCAAGATGAAGTCATAGCAAAACCAGAAGAAATAAAATTAACAATCAGAACATATTATGCACAGTTAAATACTAACAAAAAGGAATAGAGGAATACTTTCAAAAATATAAAATACCCCAACTATCAGAAGAACAGATAAAGATCTTAAGTAAACCAGACTTAGAAAAGAAAATAGATCTCATTGTAAAGGAACTACCAAAGAAAAGAGCTCCTGATCCTGATGGATTCATGGTAGAATTCTGTCAAGCCTTTAAAGAACAATTTGTATTTGTACTTCACAAATTATTCTCAAAATTTGAAAAAAGAAGCACCCTGCCAGAATAATTTTATGAGACAAAAATAGTTCTAATATATCAACCAGGGCAAAAATAAAACACAGAAAGAAAACTATAGACCAATATCATTCAAGAATAATTCCTCAAAAATTTAAAACAGAAAAAAAAGTAGATGCCCATTGTTTGGGGGATGGCTAAATAAACTGTGGCACATGAATGTAATGTGATATTAATATTAATATGCTATAAGAAATGTGTGAGATGAATACAGTGAAGCATGAAAAGATCTATCTGAACTGATGCAAAGTGAAAGAAGCAGAGCCAAGAAAACAGTATGTGACTACAACAATGTAAATGGAAAGAATAAATGGCACAGTAAACAATCAAAAGCAAATGTAACAAAATTATGAAGATTAAGCAGGACTGGAATGAAGTATGAAAAGACATCCATAACCTATCCCTTCTTGGAGGACATAGGTCCACAGGTGTTACAAATCACACATTTTCAGACTTTATCAATGTGTTGAACAGTTGTGTTGACTTCCCTCCCTCTCCCCTCTCCCCCCCCCCCCCAAGGAAATAACATTTGTCCATATGGGGTGGCTGTCAGGGAAGGGAGGAAAAAGGACACATGGGATACAATGGTGATGCAAGAAACAGAAAATATCAATAAAAACTTGTTTTAAAAATACCTAATTGCTGCCTGATTCCCAACTTTCTGGCTCCCTATCCACCCTAGCATATGGGATTACTCCAATATGAATGTTTGACCTAGGTTTGAGGGGCATTGAAATGGCAGCTGTAGATGATGACTGAAACTGTGTTTTTACATCTTATATAACAGGCAAGGAAATGTGGCAGCAGCACAAAGCAATTACTTAAAATTATTCTTACTGAAATGAAATCTGGGGCCATAGTAAGTTTACCAAGAATTATTTTTCAGCATTTATTTAGCCCTAAATTTTTTTAAGTACTTGAGTAATTAATACTTAAGCATCTTTTATGAGGAAAGTTATTTTTTCCTCCTTTAATTTAACTAGATGAAACGTAGTTACCTTAGATAATTTAATGAGGAAAAGCAAAATTTTGAACTTCTGAGTTGCTAACTATTATTCTGGGATATATTTTGCATGAGAAGCCTACAATATCTTGGCTTCATTCTTCATTTCTGACTCTCACTCCTCAATTTGTTATCTAGGCTGCCAGAATGCCTTGGGAGTTATCAAAGCCTTCAGGCTCCCAGACCCCCTTGGCAGCACATTTCACATTTGGGCTTTAATTTGTTGTTTAATTTAGTAATGAAGAAAATTCCATATGCATTAGAGTCTTCTGCTTGAGAACCATAAATCTTTCCAGATGAGTGTTGCTATGTATGTAGATCATAAAACATTTATAAGTGTAATTAAAAACAAGACAGCAGTTGCAGCTGTTTAAATCTTTCCTTTAATTTTCCTTTAAAATTTTTTTCGGGGTGGAGAGTTGGTAGGGGTGAGAAAATCAATCAGCACTCTGTGCAGTCCAGAGAAGTAGCAATGCATGACATAGAGAATATTAAAATTTTAATGATCCTTCCATGAAGTAATGTTGGCAAGATAGTAAAATTATTGCCACTTTCAACTCCTTTCCCTCTAGTTCAGCTTTATAGCTTTTGCTATAGATTATTAGTCTACAGAATAAATAATTTATACAGTTCCTTTAATCCAAGGATTTCCAAGCTATTTATGGATTTTTCATTACTTGTCCAGTGATTCAACAACAATTCAAACCAATTTTTAAAGAAACTACTCTGTGCAAGGCACTCACCTGCATTCTAGTTATGCAGAGGTTAAAAAAAAATGACACACAGCCTTTACTAATTTTGAAGAAAATTTCAGGCATTTTTCATCAGCTCCACTGCATTTTTAGATTGGGCTACTGTGGAGTTAAACTTTCAGTTAAATCTCAGAATGGTGTAGTGGAAAGAACTACACTGGAAGCTAGAAGCCCAGAGTTTTAGATAGGGGCATGTCACTTAATAGCAGTTTCCTTGTCAAATGAGCATATTAATTTGTATACTGTCTGCCACACTATTATCAGGATCAAATGAGATAATGTGTATAAAAGCACTTTTTTTTGAGGGGGGGAGTCAGGGCAATTGGGGTTAAGTGACTTGCCCAAGGTCACATGGCTAGTACATGTTAAGTATCTGAGGCTGGATTTGAACTCCGTGCTCCTGACTCCAGGGCTGGTGCTCTATTCACTGTGCCACTGTGCCACCTAGCTGCCCTATAAAAGCACTTTTAAGTGCTTAATGGTCAAGATGAAAAGACCTCTCCGTGGGTACTGAGTAGTAATTTACTAAAATTTACTAAAATTGTAATTTACTAGTGACCTAGGTGTGGATGGCTTGTGTATTTCCCAATACCCCTAAGAGGGTGCTATGTAGTGACTGATGACTGAATAGTGACTGATTTGTAACTTAGTGTGCCCCATGGGTAGAGGACTTTGACTTTTTGTATTTTATGATTGAATTATTGAATTACTAAATGATTGTGCTTTGTTCAAAACTGTGTGACCGCTTTGGTGAAAACTGTGGCTATTTTAGTGATAAGTTGTTGTTGTGACATGGTGAATGCGGTATTTTTATTTTCTGTGATAAGATGTAACATTGTGAATACTGTACCTTGATTTTCTGTGAATGTTTTGCTCTGATTTGTTATTGAATAGAGAGTTCACTATACTCTGTAATCAGAACCTTGAAAAGCTGTTCACAGCAGCATTTGTCTGGAAAGCAGCTTGTGCTTGGCTTTACAAGCTGTTGCAATGTTCTGGGCATTAATGCAATAGCACAATGTCATCCACAAATGGGAGCATCATGAGGGCCTCATCAGCCACAAGGAAGGGTTACGTAGGAGAGCGGTCCTCTGTTTGAGCTCTACGCTGGACACCTCTCCCTGACAGTGGCAGACAACTTTGTTGAGCACAAATATGTCTTGTGCACAGACAGGCATAATGGATTGAGTGTTGACTTGAAGTCAGAAAAACTTAGATTTAAATCCTGCCTCAGGCACTGACTAGCTTTGGGACTCTGAACAAGTTACTTAACCCCTTTCAGTTTCCTTATCTGCAAAATGGGGATAATAATTTCACTTGTCCCAGAGGGTTGTTGGGAGGGCTAAAGGACAAAATATTTATACAGCACTTTGCAAATTAGTCAACAGTTAATAAGCATTTATTTTATTACCAGGCACTGTGCTAAGTACTGTAGATACAAATAAAAAGAAATATAGTTCCTTCCCTCAAGGAGGTTATAGTCCAGTGGGAGACAACAACATACAAAAGGAAGCCTAAAAAATTTTTCTTGGAGTAGTTGTGGGGGAACAGGGAAAAGTACCTGGCTTGGGAGGATAAAAGAAGTTCAGAAGCAGTGTAGCTGATGGGAAATGGGGAGAAGACTGTGCTTATCAGCTAGCTCTTCCTTAAATGGAGACCTTGGGGCCCCTAGCCCTGCCCTCCAGTCATAGGGTCCAATGTGAGGGTCAAAGAATACTGAGGAGATGTGAGTACAAAGACTGAAATGTCCAAAAGCAATACAGCTGGTGGAAAAAAGGGGAAATAGCTAGCAATTGTTGTATGCTTCTTTTGGTATTATCAGCCAGAAGGTTATTAATCAGTGTTTCCTCTGTCATTTAAAGTAATCTTTGTTTGACATTATTAACATATGCGTGGGAAATATTTTTTTCAGGGCACTCTTTAAAGGAAGGTAGTCAGTGTTTTGTACTACCAAACTTTTTTTTTAAGTATTTCACTAACAACCACAATGGGATGTTTTATTCTTTACTCTTTTCAGTCATACAACTGAAAACCCATTGTAGAATATAATATATAAAAGCCTGACTTCGTTGAGGCTATGTCTTGTTAAGTGTGTAGGCTATTTAAAAAAAAAAAAACTTTTATTGATGCAATTTGCTTTTACATCACAGCTAGCCTAATCTTGGTCCACCTCTGTTCCACAGTTTCTGTTCCATTCACTTACCTGTGGGTCAAATTTGTGATTTGGGGCTGGAAAGATGCCCCACTCTGACTTTTCTTAGATTCCCTTATCACTACTCAGTGTTTTTTTTTTTAGATTTTTCTTGGAGTAGTTGTGTATGGTGGTAAATGGAGGAAAAGAAGCTGCTTCTTCCTCCTTTGCCTTCTTGACTGGTCCTTTTAGGTTCTATACATGGAGGGCTGTAATGTGAAGAGTTCAGATGTCACCAGTGGACCGACTGTCAGTAATGGAGAAAATGGTTTGTTATAGAAATCTGTGCAGATATTTTTTATTTCTCATTTGTTGTTTTTCCACTTTCGCCTTTAAATATTTATGGTACAATCTGATTTAACTTGCTCTCCTTTTCAACCATCCACCAATTCTTATTCCATTGTGATAATTTTACAGGTAAGTTTATATTACTTTTTTGTATTACTCTTTTCTGTCATCTGTTCATCAAGAAGACCAGGCATTTGCTGACTAAAGCAATTTCTTTGCCCTTTTTGACTGATGATGGTGATTTCAACTTCCTTAGGAAATAGTGACAGTCTGTTTTGATGCTTATTTCTTTATTTTTTTTTTAAATCAATAGCTTGTTTATATTATAGGGCAGGTCAGAGCTGTTAAGATTGCTTTTTATAACTTACTGTTTTTATTATTCTAGGTTAGTATTGATTTTGACCTTTGCTCTTACAAATTGGTTGTCTTATTGTACACAATTGATGTGATGGAAATCTAATCAGGAGCTAGTTGTTTCCTACATAAGATGTGGTTTTTCAGATGGTATTTGGTGTTTACTTTGTGCAGCACTTCCCGGCTTTCTTCTTGGAAAAAAAAAACAAAACATATTCTTTATATGTAGGTGTAAAATATCCATATAATCAACAAGCCTTTGGTTTCTTCCTTTTCATCGTGCAGCATGTTTTCCAACTTTTTTTCACTATCCTTTTTCCTGTGTCCTCCTTTGTATTATAGTCACCAAGTATAAAAATATATATTGACTTACTTTGGAGGGGCTTTTTGAGTAGTTCATAAGATTCCTTTACTTCTTTTTTTTTTTCCTTTTTGGAGGGCATTTGGAGTTAAGTAACTTGCCCAAGGTTGCACAGCTAGTTTTTTAGTGTGGGTGTTGTGTCTGAGGCTGGAACCGAACATGGGTTCTCCTAACACCGGGAGATTCCTTTACTTCTTAATCCTACAAAAGACATAGGTATTGAAACTGTGATTATCTTCGTGGTTATCTTTTTGCTTATGATAAGTGCTACAATTCAAGATGACTAATGTCCTAGGAAATGGCATTTATTAACTGAAGACATCAAATAAGATCAACTCTACTGGTGTCCTTATTTTCACTTCTCCAGGGTGAACCTGTGAGTCCATTTAGCTTCATCTGCCTTTTGTCTTGTAGTTTCATTTATGGTGTAAAATGCCATTAATGATATAAGTTCATTCCTTTTGCAGTAAGCTAAGTCATTATACCCAACTTATAAATTATAATGCTGTGTTTTAGGATTCAAGGGGCCTGTTTCTGAGCTCCTGTTTTCACATTGGGGCCAAAAAAGTAACCCTAATTCTGCACACCGGCTCTCAGCCTGAACTTTATGTGTATTTGCCAAACAACCTGGGCTATTAAGTAATACTCAAATCAACAATTGCATTGCAGTTTATTATTAATTCTTTTGTACTATTGTTTATTAAATGGTATCATAGTTGACTGAAAGTACTGCTTATGTAGTGATTGGCAAAGTGGAAGACTTTAGATGAGTGTGCTTCTGACTGTTGGGAATTATGATAATTTTTGCTATTGGTGAATGTTTAAGAATAATTTTGTGATCTCAGTTCAAGTCCTCTGAAAATTAATTCTAGATAATTGTTCTATTGTTCTTTTTTAAAGACTCAGCCTAAATTTCCAAACATATCCACATCCCCTTTTAAAAAATTCAATAATTTACGCTGTATGCAAAACTGTACTTGAGATTATATTATCTTTAGTAAATTTTTTCTCAGTTTGTAGGAAGATAATTGGTTTTCTTTTAAAACATAGGTTTTATTTCTCATTGACTGTTCCCACAGTTTTCTACTTTGAAAAAGAGTTTTTTCTTTCTAGGTGACTCTGTATCCAGCTGTGAAGAACCTACTGAAGGAGGGAATTTATCTAATACTGGACCTATGCATCGAACGAGACATCCATTTCCTAAGGACCTCATTACAGCCTGGTGTGAGAGAAGTCTTTAAGGAACTGTACAATGACTATACCAAATATCACAAGAATAAAAATAGAGGGGAGGAAAAATATACTGCTTAATGCATTTTTGTAATAGCCTTACAAAATTGCTATTATTGATTCTATAAAACTGTATTGAACTTCATGTACAATTTCTGTTTAAAGGATAGAAAAAAATTTAAATTTTATAATTTAAATAAATTAATGGAAATCTGGTTTTATATTCTATATCTTACTGTATATATAGCTATATTATAAGTAACTTTTGTAATATGTTTTTTATATGCTTAGTTTTACTAATTCTAAAGCCAAGAATCCTAGAAATGGGATATAAAACATTGTTATCTCAATAAAAAAGTATTCCATACACTCAGTCTCATTTTCACATGTGATTCTTGAGTAAAGTTTGTTTTTTCTCCTGTGAGAATTTTCACTGGTATAAATTGCCCATCAGGAAGCATCTTTGTGCATGCTCTTGGCATTATTTATTTTGCCCAAGCCTTAGGGACCAGGGTCTGATTAGGCTATGTGGGGGCATTAATGATGCCAAATACTTTCTTAACCCTTAAATCTTGGAGATCTGGAAGGGGGGATAAACTAAAGGACTTTAGGGCAATCATAACAGCTGGTATCATGGAAGGAGAATGACTGGATTGGAGGAATTGTTTGTCTTTGGGGGCTGTTTTTATTACTCTGGGTATGTCCATTGGGGTGGGGTGGGACTGGAAAGCTGCACCTGTGTATCCTTGTTGAATTTTGGATTTAGTAAAAGGGTTAATTTTTTTTTTCCTTTTTAGATCCAGTTTTTCCTGATCATGATCTTGCATTTAGTGCCAGCTTAATCTGACTTGACAATGATGAATAGAATGTTTTTGGTTCACCGGACACTTAGCCTCACCCCTTTTGTCTCTCCTTTCCTTTCTCTCCCAGACTGGATATTACTAAAGGGAGGCTTGGTCTAGGCTAGAAGATAGGGTTAAACAGAGAAACCTCTTTGTTTCTATGTAACTTTATCATCTTGAGTGTTGTGCCTCATTTTGTTGTATATTTCTTATGTTTTTTTTTTTTAGTCTTCAGCAAGCATTAATTAAGCACCTACTATGTTCTGGGCACTGGGAGTACAAAGATACAAATTACTTGCCTTCAAGAAGAAGCAAACAGGTTTACTTGTATGTGTGTATACATAATATGCATATATGCACACATGTGCGCACACACACAAAATAAATGCAGGATAGGTAGGATTCAGTGGCAAAGCTTTTCCTTCAACCTTGTTTAATTGAATTAAGAAAAGGAGGATTTACTTCTCTTTCCTAAGAAGTTAGAACAACTTAAGAGTTTCTCTGGATTTAGGGGTTAAATTGATGGCAATTGAAGAGAAAGAGAAAGACTTTTGGGGGGAAGCAGTGTCTTTGAAATGGCAGTGGTGCAAAGTTTACCAGGGAGGTTTTTCCACAATGTTTAAATATTCGTGTTTCTTTTTTTGACCTTGAAAATATCATTGAAATACTTTTTCTGCTTTCCACTTGATCATACATTCAGTTTGATCTGTGAAAATGAAACATGCATTATGAATCTTGAGTCAGTCACCTAGATGAAATGGTCTGACCAGAGAGGTGATGGGACATTACCATTGTACAACTGTTTTTTGGTTAAAGGTGTTGAAATTGTTGGTGTGTTCTTCAAAAATTATTCAGAATCCTAGAGAACAATGTCTTTTAGTCTCCCATATGTTGTTTATATATGAATTGTTTTAGAATTAGTTTTTAAATTTCCCCAGTTCTCCCTTTCTAAAATGTAATGTAAACCAGAATTTATATTTGAACATTTTAAATATTGTATCCAACTTTGCTGCCCATTTGACTACACATCCACTTAGTTGTCAAATCTTGTTGATTTTCCTTACATAATACCTCTTGGCTCAGACTCTCATCACTTCTTGCTCAGATAATTGCAATCGATTCTTAATTGGTTTCCGTAACTCAAGTCTCTTCCCTCTCCCATCTGTCTTCCACCCACATGCCAGAGTAATAACTCTACAGCACAGAGGTGACTAGGTCATTCCCCTACTCAGTAAAATCCAATGGCTCCCTATTACCTCTAGAGTCAGAGTCATGACTTTTTACAACATGGCACAAATCTACCTTTTCAACCTTATAAGTTACTACTTTTCACATTCTATACAGTCCAGTCCAGTCCAGCCCTAACCTTCTTACTGTTTCTTCCTCACACATGACGCTTTCATGTCTCTGCTTTTGGCCAAGTTGTAGTAAGGGATAGTAGTAGGAATGAATACACCAACTGATACTCTCCTCCATTTCTTAGAATGCCTAGTTTACCTCCAGGCTTAGCTTAAATGTCCTCTCTTACACTAGGCCTTTCCTAATCTACTCAGCTACTAGTGTTTTCCACAACCGAATGTAAAGACAAGGACTATTTTAGTTTTGTCTCTATATTCACAGTATAGAACACAGTGCCTGGAATATCGTAGATAGTTATTAAATACCTGTTGATTAACTGATACTGTTGGTGAGGGCAACTTCCTACCCTTAATCACTCATTGACCTCATCTGACTCCTCCTGAAGACCCTCCCCAAACTCCTGCTCTAGACCACCCCTAGATTCCTCCCACAACTTTCTGTATATAAGATCCCATCTTCCCTCCCTGTGGGGTGAGAGCACCATAGAATTTTCTAGCACAGACTTGCTCTGTGTCCAATACAAGGCTTTATAATCTGTCTGAAAGAGACAACATGGACATAATATAAACACAAATTTTTTTATTTGAGGGAAAGGCACTAGCAGCTGGGCAAATCAGGAACACCTGAATATGATGTCAGACTTGGTAGATATGTTGGTAAGTCTGTCTGAACTATTTTTATTCTCTTATTTTGTTCTTTGTTTTAACTAAAGGATCTCTGGGAGAGGGAGGAGAGAGGAATATATTGGGAAACATTGTTCAACTCTTCTTGACCCCATTTGGGGTTTTCTTGGCAGAGATACTGGAGTGGTTTGCCATTTCCTTCTCCAGTCCATTTTACAGATGAGAAAACTGAGACAAACAGGTTTAAGGGATTTGCCCAGGATCACACAGCTAGTAAAATCTTTTGAACTCAGAAGAGGAGTCTTCCTGACTCCAGGCCCAGCATTCTATCTACTGAGCCACCTGCCCTCATTGGGAAGTGTAGGTGATCAACAAGCAAAAGATGTCACTAAAACAAATACATAAAACAATAACATCAATGTGTGATAAAGAGCAAATTCTAGCTTTGCTTATGTTTCGTTGGTCAGTGATTGCTGAAGGGCAGCTACTCTTTCACCCTTTCAGAAATATTAGTCACCATGGGACATTTCTTTTTCTTTTAAAATAGGAAATTATGTTCTGTAGATAATGGACTTGGAATCTGGAAGATTTGAGTTTAAATTGTGCCTCAGACATTTACTAGGTCTGTGACCCCAGGCACGTCATCCCCATACTCATTAAACTCAAGTTACAGTTACCAGGGTTTTGGCTCTGGGAACCCCCTTGAATCTTCCCACTCTGGCTTCCCCAGAGGCCAAAAGCCTTCCATTGTCACTATGAATGAATCTCTGTTACTCTAAGCTTAGCCTAACTCTCCATTGTCTGTTATCTCCAGGAAGCCTTCAGCTACTGTAGCAGCAAGCACCCCAGTGTCCCCAGGGTGGCTGCTCACACAGGTTCTTAGATCTGCTTTGATAAAGGAAAGCCACTCAAAATGGTTTAACAAGCTTACTTTAATCAGTCAAATATGTATCGTTTACCTAGTTTAGGGGAAAAAAGGTCAACACCCTGAACTTCAGAATATTCAGACAGAATTATCAAGACAGAGAAACAGATCAAGTAGACAGTTTTCAAACTGTCCAACCATTACATCCATACCCAATCGACTTCTGGGTTTTTCAAAGCCCAGGGGAGCTCTCAACAACAGCTTCCCAGAATCCAGATCAAATCACAGAACACTTCTCGAAGTGAGCCCCAAAACAAAGCTACACGTCAGGGCTTAATATAGCCTTCTCCTGGCTCAGAGAATGTAACAACTCTATTGACTCACTGGCCAATCAAGAAGTATCTACTGAAAAACAAGCCTCCCACCCCAGGCTCCAGGTGCACTTTAGCCTAGGGGCAGGGAAGATCTTTAAATTTACATTCCCATTACAGCTACCTCCCACCTTTGATCCTATCAAAATATCTGACCAAATCTGTTACTGCCTAGCCCTCCATTTTCTGTTACCTCTGGATTGCCTCTGACTGTTTCCCACCCTTGATCCCATCAAAATCCCATTCTCTTGGTTCTGGGATTCTGATGTCAGTCCCATCAAGATCCTCCTTAGACATCCCCTAGATCCCTCCCACAATCTTTCTGTATTTAAGATCCATCTTGTCTCCATGAAGGTGTGGAGATTCAAACTAGCTCAGATCAATCTTGTACCCATTATGGTGAATCTTTAATAAACTTTGTTCTACTTTGGCTGACAGAAGACTTGAGTTGAATTTATTCAGCAGGACCTGGGGTCTCAAGTAACCCTAAACCCCAACACAGTTGTTCCTTATTACCTCTAGGGTGAAATACAAAATTCTCTGCTGGTATTCAAAGCTCTTCATATCCTACTTTCCCCCAACCTTTCCAGTCTTCTTATACCGATTTCCTCTCCTGCCTGGCATGCTCTCACTCCTTAACCCAACCTATTGACTTCCTTCAAGTCCTAACTAAAATCTCACTTTCTATGGGAAGCTTTTCCCAATCCCTCTGAATTCTAGTGCCTTCCCTTTGCTGTTTATTTCCTATTTATTCTTTGTGTAGCTTGTTTGTGTGTATATATTTACATATATGTTTGCTCATTGTCTTCCCCGTTAGATCGTGGATAGGCCTTTGAGGACAGGCCCTGTCTGCCTTTCTTTCTATCCCCACTGCTTGCCTGGTACGTAGTGAAGAGGGTACCCACTAAGAGGGTTAGGGTTGCTCTGGAGACCCCAAAATACTAACACTCTGGGTACTGCCAAATGAATTCAACTCAAGTCTCCTTAGCCAAAGAAAAGTAAAGTTTATTAAAAGTTCACTTGTATTGGACACAGAGTAAGTCTGTGCTAGGAAATTCTATGGAGAAGGTTGTGGGAGGAATCTAGGGGGGGGCGTCTAGAATTCAATCTAGAGCAGACTCTGTGTGTGTCAGATTATTCTGGCCCCTTTGTCCAATAGAATCGTCATATATACTTAGTCTCCTTAAGAGTCTACCCACTGGGGTGGCCACTTGGCACAGTAAGAGTGCCAGCCCCAGCATCCGGAGACCTGGGATCGGTTCTGGCCTCAGATACTCGGCTTCCACACAAAAATAACTGGCCTTATAGCCTTGAGCAAGTTACTTAACCCCAATTGCTTAAAAAAAAAGAGTACCCATTATGGTGAATCTTTAATAAACTTTGTTTTACTTTGGCAGAGAGAAGGCCTGAGTAGAATTCATTGGGCAGGACCCAGCCTGTTGATATTTTGGGGTCTTGAGCACTCCTAAACCCTAAACCTCAGTACTACCTGGCTGCCATTGCTTCTTGCCTAGGCTATTGCAACAGCTTTGTAATTGGTCTCCCTGCCTCAACTCTCCAGAGCCGCAAGTCCTCCTTCACCCTGCATTCTCTCCTCCACTCAACTGTCAAAAGGAACATGTTGAAGCATAGGTTCAACCATGTCACTCTACTACTAAATTGTTGTTGGTCCTTCATTCTTGAAGGAGGTCTTGAAGAGAGGACCTAGGATATCACAAGGGTGATCTTAATGTTCGAATGAATTAGATTTGAGTGAGGCAGAGATAAGCAAAGATAATCTGTTTCACTCCCTCTTTCTGAGTCTTAGGAGTCTACAATGATAAGATAAAAATTAGGAAGACCTGGGATGGCCTGGGAGGCAGTGACCTTGGCCTTTTCAATTTAGGGTCTTTCCCATGTCTCTGTTTGTCTGAGGCAAGGCCCATTTGATGACTAAGGGCTAGGTAAGAATTGAGACAAAAGATGGCCTAGTTTAACATCACAAAAGTATCAATCTGGGAGTGGAAGACCCTCAGAGTTTTGGCCCAAACAAAAAACAATTGCTATTTTCACTCACTCTAAAAGCATTAAAATCCAAACAATGAGCAACGAAGGCTAGGGCTGGGGCTTATTATTAGCCATTCAATGAAAGCCAGAGTGATTTGGCTTTAAAGGTATAGTCAAATAGCTCTATTTTAATCACAATGGGCTTTTAAAAAGCCTGTTTATTTCAGAGGTATATTTCAAGAAATCAAATGAAAACTGCACAGGACAAAGAGTAAATTTTCCTAGCTTTAAAAAAATCTAACTCCCAAATCCCAAGATAACTTAAAAAATATGTGACTGAAAATTATATTCCTCTGGACATGTAAGGGTACGATGAAGAATTGGAGAGAGGGACCACATGTGGTGAGGGAAGGAAGGAGAAGCCATCAGCTTAAATAAACTTCATTAAACCTCTAACATCAGTTAGCAAGTCCTTTATTTGAAAGTTCTTCATAATTTAGCCACTTCTTATCTTATGCACTCTGCATGCAATGATCTAGCTTTCCTGGTCTACTTGCTATTCTTTGAACAGAGGAGTCCATTTACCTTGTCCCATGCCTTTGTATTGACTTTCCCTCATGCCTGGGATGGTCTTAGCTTCTCTGGTTTGCTTCATGGCTCTGCTCAAATCTCATCCTCTCAGGAGACCTTTTCTAGTCCCTTTCTCCCAGCTGCCAGTATCTTCCCCTTTCAGATAACCTTCTATTAGCTTTATATAAAATTTGTATGTACCTAGTTATTTACATGTTGTCTCTCTTACTACTAGAAAGTGAACTCCTGGAGAGCAGGGACCATTTTGACCTTTCTTTGTGTCACAGGGCTTACCACAGTGCCTGGAACACCGTAATTGTAAGTGCTTAAAAAAGTCCTTGTTGACTGCCTAACTGATATCTTGTTTATCACTTCTGTTCCATTTTTTCTTTTTTTTTTCTCTAATCTATTTTCTTTCCAAACATCTGAGTTCATTAAAAAATATCTTTCAGTTCTTCTATCCACTCTAGGAGTTCTTGTAGCCAATTCATCTTTACCCCTGAAGTCCTTCTTATGATTGTTTTGGAGTCATTGACTTCCTTTAAGATTTTTTCTTGGGGTTCTTTTAACCCAACAATATTTCTTCATTGTAGTACTTTGTGTTGAGGTTTGGGGTTTAGGAGTGCTCGAGACCCCAAAATACTGACACCCTTGGTCCTGCTGAATGAATTCGACTCAAGCCTTCTGTCAGCCAAAGTAGAACAAAGTTTATTGAAGATTTGCCATAATGGGTAGACTCTTAAGCAGCCTAAGTATCTGTAATGCTTGTATTGACAAGTAGGCCAAAACAATCTGACACAGATAAGAGTCTGAGCTAGATTAGACCTCAACCCCTTCACGGAGGCTAGATGGATCTTATATATAGAAAGATTGTGGGAGGGATCTAGGGGTGGTCTAGTAGTCTGGGAGGAGGGGTCTGGGGAGGAATCTAAGGATCTTGATGGGACTGAAGTCAGACTCCAGGAACCAAGAGAATAGGATCAAGGGTGGGAAACAGCTAGAGGTAACCAAGGGTGGTTACTCTGCTAAGGGTAATAGATTTGATAGGATCAAGGGTGGGAGGTACCTGAAGGCTACCTGTAGATAACAGACAATAGAGGGCTAGGCTAGGTTAAGGGCAACAGAGATTCACTCATATTGACAATGGAAGGCTTTTGGCCTCTGGGGAACAGCAAATCAAGTGGGAAGTTTTAAGGGGGTTCCCAGATTCTACCATATCACTTTCTTCCTCATCCCCTTCCGAATCCCCCCTCCCCCATTTATTTCATGTCCATAGCTTCAGTTCTTGAATTGAGACTTTGTGCTAGGGTAAATCCCTGTCTCCCACTGTTGGATGGAGTGGCTAGGCCCTGGTCCTGCCCTTGATGCAATATGGGAGTTACTGCCCTGTGTCAGTCCTGGGTGGGGTAGCTGGGTTTTGGTCTTACTCTCTCCAATGTAGTCTATGGGTGAGGGATTGCCTGAGGCCAGTCCCGGACTGAGTTGTGAAACTAAATTTGCATTGGGGCCAAACCTCTCCTACTCCTGCAGCATGCAGCTTCTTTCTATTTCTAGAGGAATCCCAGAGGGTCACACTAGACTCATTTTTGCCTTTTATTTAGTTTCCAACACTTAGCTTAGTACCTTCCACATAATTATCACTTATAAATGTTTGTTAATTGATTATTAATTGATTGTCCTTTTCTTTGAGCAGCAATTTACTAGACATGCTGGCTTTAGTCTGGTCTCTTAGATTATTATCCTCAGGCCCCAATTTTGTGTTAGCTTTATCCTGTCTCCTTACACAGTCATCCATCAGAGTGTGGAAATTAGTGGAGAAATCCCTTGTTTCAGATCCTGTCTTCTGTGAAGCGAAAATGTTCAGTGGTATATTTCTCTTGTTCCATTAGCAGGAGAATATCTTTTTACCCTTTTTTGTGTCCTTAACCATAACTTAACACAGTGCCTGGCACATAGTAGGCATTTAATAAATATCTATGGATTGTTGTTTAATATGGCACTCTTCATTGTTAGTAGTTTGTTCTCAGAGAATATGGGTTTGATTAGAACCTTTCACATAACTATAGTAGCCAAAGGTCCTTGAGTTAAGAGTAAGAGGTCCAATTTCACTCTTAAGCTTTTTTTTTTCTTTAATTGATTAGGTGTTTCAACTACTCGGAGTGTTCTGGTAGACTGTTCCATTCTATTTTCTGAGGTTCCAGTTGTTGTTACTATATATTTATTCTTTTCTGCTGGAGAAGTTGGTTATTTCCTCATACTGTTTTACTCCAAGTATTTCTTCATTGTAGTGTAAGGTTTTTTTTTTTTTTGGAGGGGGTGCGTATGTGTGTTTGGGATGTTATTAATTTCTTTAGTTTTCCTACTAAGTTTCTTATAGAAATTTCATTGTGAGGATTTCTTGGCTTCCCCCTCTTTAGTTATTTCTTGCTGTTTTCACATGCTAAAGGCAAGTTGATTATAACCAGTAACTTTCACTGAGCAATAGCTCTGGAAACTCCTTTGATTGAATTCTTTACATCTTCTTCTTACTCTTCTACCTTTTTCTCCATCTAGCTGAATCAAAGGTTCTTAACCTGGAGCCAATGAATTAAAAAAAATTTTTTTTTGAGAATTGTATTTCTCAAAAAATTCTTAATAATTCCATGAATCTTATTTTATGCATTTTAAAACATTATTTTGAGGTGTCAGTGGACTTCACTCAACTTCCAAAGGGGTCCGTGACACCAAAAAGTTTGACAGCACCTTATCTAGGTGGAATGTGATCAGTAGTTTTTCTTTCCCTGGTAACTGGAAATGGTAGTTGTTCTAATATCCCCATTTAACATGGAGATCTTATTTTCTGCTGTTTAATATTTTCTATGCATTAAAGTTTTATAAAATGCAATATTGTGTTTTCTATAAAACTCTTTGTAACACTGAATTATATAAATGGAAGCTGTTATTTTGTACTTAAAATCATGTAGCATGCATGAGGTTGGTTGATGGTGATATTTTTCTTTTACAGCTGGGAAATGGAACTGAAGAGATCAGATGACCTTCCCCAAGGTCATAGGGTGGAGACAGCTTCAATTCAAATGAAATATTCTTGCTATCTGATCCAGTCTGGTCTGGTATTCAGGCCAGGCACTCACCCTAACCATACAAGGTGCTTGATTCATTTTATTTTTCTTGCTGTTTTAAGTTAGAAAGGGTCAGTGACTAGTGCTATACCAGTGGTTTAGCTGGTATGGAAAAATTGCTGTAAAATGTAGCAGCTCCTGAATTGTCCTGATGGTGGCAGTGCAAGGTCATGTCTAAAGCTCTGTCACTCTTAAAAAGTGTAAGATCAGGAAAAGGCGATGTTAATAGTCTCTGTCTTTGGTTTAAGCGAAAACAAAAGGGGGACACTCGCTTTCCACCTCTTCCTTTACTGGTCATACATATGGTCTGTAGCACTCCAATTCCTGGTAATAGAAATCTAATCTAAATTTCTCATAACCATTTCCATTTTCATCTCTAGGCAATCTCAATATTAATTCCAAAACTCTTAACTCTAGCTTGCTGATTCATACTGGAATCCAAGTTTATGAAAGCTGGAAAGATCTTAAATATAATTTAATCAAAACTTCTCATTTTACAGGTGGGGAAAATGAGGCCCAGAAGTAGTGATTTGTTCAAGGCCACACAGTCGGTAAATGAGAGCCTGGCATTAGACCTCAGGTCTTTTGACTCTCAGACTTGTGCTCCTTCCATTATACAATGCTGCCTCCAAAGTTTGAAATAAAACATTTTTTGGGTGGGGGGAGGGGCAAAAGGACAGTATTTTTTATATGTTCTTTTTAGTTACCCTGATTGGCATGAATATCTGGGGATAAGAAAATAATTCGACAAGACTAGCATTACATATAGGCAGAGTAGTATTATTTGAACATGTAATTTGAAAGAAACTTCTCTCAGTGCTACCAGAACCAACTATCCCATTAAGTCCTAGATAGAATGTGGAATCTATATACTGTTTAGTTTGGGTTAAAGCATTGAAATCCTTAGTAAAGTGTTATCTAAGAGAGGGGGAAATATTACTTCATTAATATACATTAATAACTTAGCTAAATTAATTTATTAGATTAGCTCTAGCAGTGAACTTGGCCCTGAAACAATGGGACATAGAATAGATGCCTAAGTTCTTACTTAGAAAATAGAGAAGAGAAAAAGACTGGATATTTGAAGGTATTGCTGGGAAAGGTAGATCTAAATGCATTGCTATAGTAGAAGGGAGATGAGTCAGGAAAGGAGAAATCCTGGGAAAGAGAATTTCCATAACAGCCTATTTTACAACTTTGAATATGATTCCATCCTTGCATATCATTCCATCTTTTTTCTCTTCACTTGCTCTCCCATTGTCCATTCTGTAGAATGATCTTTCATGCTAATATATGATGCAAGAGTTTATATGGAATTCTAAGAAGTATTCATACATATAAAAAAGAAAATTTTAAAACTTTCCCTAAGCCCATGTTTTATAGCTTCCCCACCCCCACCAAAAGATGGGGCTGTGCTGTAGCAAGAGGAAGGGATAACTGATGGGCAGCCCATGTGGTCCATTGGTACCTATGCAATGTTAAGAAAGCAGAGAAAGGCACATAGAGTGGACCACCCATGAAGAATCTACAGGAGGACATAGACAAGAGTTATGCAGGATGGGCAGACATAGCTGGGTTGCATCATTGGAGGGAATATTCACATTGATGGGACTATAGATTATTTGAAGTATAAAAGAAGGAAAAATCAATATAAATGAATTTGATGTTGTTGGGGGTATCAGACTTTTGCATTGTTTAGTTGACTTCTTAACGATTCTTGTGAGTCTTATGTAGAAGCCCTTTCAACAGAAGGGGGAGATTCTACTTTCCCCATGAGGACCTTTGAAATAATAGTTTGCTACTACCATGAAAGGATCATGGGGAATTTGGAGACTGGTTAATAGAATATCTTACAGCCCATGGAGTTTGTTGAAAGATGAGTCTTGGGCTGGGAAGAGCAATTTGATTGAGGAAGTGCTGGGCAGAAGAGGCTGAGAGGAAGCTGCAACAGAGGAGTCAAATGAAGATGGCCAGCACACAGAATGTTAAGATTCTTCATGCCACCCCTCCCGCCCCCCACCCACCAGAGGCAGCACTATCAGCAGTGACCATTCTAGGAGATCTGAGTGATTCCCAGTTGTGATATAGGGTCTGCCCCTAATCTATCTTCTTTCCCCCTTTCCTTCCCCCTCCCATCCCTAAAATGAAATTTTTAGTCTAGGGTGTCCTATTTCCCTGTTAAGCTACTTCCTCAATGTAATAAATGGTATGTTGTATGCCTGATTGATTCATTTCATTAAAGGGTCATTCACCTTTGTTGTGCAGATGTATCTTTGATTGTGATCTGAGTGTACAGATTAGGAGAGGGCAGCAATGAAGAAATTTTGTATTTTATAAAATATTTAAACTTACATCCTATATTCTTCCTTAGTGATCATTGAGACTACCTAGGGTCAACATGGATTAATTTTATTACAATTTTTGTAATCCTTTTTAGCCCACTAGATCTGGAAAAAAGATTCCATGTTGATTTGGGATGTTTACTTTTTCCTGACTAATGGAATCTGAAATTTCATAATCATTGTAATTATGGGCTCAACTCACTAGGAGAGCATTGTATTGGGTCCCTGAGGCTAGGCATTTCCCCTCCCACCAGTCCCTGGAGAAATAGATGAGGGGAAGGGAGTGAGGGGGGATTAGAGGAGAGAGTTTCACCTCCAAGATGGCCCAATAGGTAGAGATAGGAGTGGTCTGTAAGAGTTTTGACTTTGCCCTTCTTTCTAATTTGGGAAGGGGTGGGCAGAGAATAGATTCACAATGGCACTTAATTTAATAAGTCAGTTATTTGGTGATGGCTATTAGAACTGCAGTAATGTTCCATACTATTCTGTTTCTTCTATCCTTCTTTCTTTGTTTACATTAAAAAAACAACTCCCTTCTTTTCCCTCCTTTTATGATTTACTTTTCTCTTTTTACAGAGATAATTCTTCCTGTTTTTAAATTCCCCAACCCCCCCAAATCCAGTAAGCACAACAGTGTGGTCCTTTATCCAGATTAATAGAGACTTTAAATTTAACAGCTGCCACTCATCCCCCCACTCCCCTTGACTACACTGCCTGGATGTAAACTGCCAATAGCAACATGTTTCTTACTGGGAGATTCTAAACTTCTTAGTTTGGCATTTCATGTCTTTCCTTTTCTCTCTCACTACTCCCTTACTACTCCCAGAATTCCAACTAGGTGGGTTACTTGCTATTCATCAAATATGCCCCTCATTTTCCTGCTTCTGTGTCAATTATGAGTGCATCATAGAGATAACCATAAACTTTCTTTGGCATTCAAAACTTTTCATTAACTTCCCCCTCTCCCTTACCTTTCTAGTCTTCTTACACTTTATACTCCCTGCCTACTCTTCCATCTAGGAACAATGGCGTCCTTGATGTTCCTTAGTCCAAACACTTCATCTCCTGCCTCATTGTTTCCCCTGACTGTCCTCCATGACTGGAATGCTCTCCCTTCTCATTTGTGCCTCATGGCTTCCTTCAAGTTCCACCTAAATTCCACTTTCTACCCGAAGCCTATCCAAATCCTTAATTCTAGTGCTTTCCATTTCTTAATTATTTCCTATTTATCCTCTGTATAGTTTCTCTGTAAATATTTACGTTTCTCCCATTAGGTTGTGCATTCCTTGAGGGCTGGTACTGTCTTTTGCCTTTCCTTTTACCCATTACTTGCTTAACACAATACCTGGCATATCATAAGTGCTTATTAAATGCTTGTTGACTGACTCCTTGGGATTGATGTAAGACATTTAGAAAAGAAGATAACTGCTATATTAAGTGAACAGTCCAAAAAGAATTTGCCAGAATTGAGAATATAGACAATTTTACCTGAATGCACCCTTTTTTGGGGTAGGGATTATAAATATTTAACTAGGATGGGAAGACAACATAGAGGATCCATCTTAATAAGCTTAAAGGGTACTGAGCCTTTGGGATTTTGTTATCTTCTTGTGGATAAGATATACATGCCATTTGACAGCCTCATGGCAAGTAATAAGAGATACCTACTGGGCCATAACTATTTACAGTTCACTGAGAAAAAAGGTATCTCAGGTCTCATGGATTGTGGATCAGTTGACTTGGATTGTTATGGATTAGAGCCATGTCCTTTGTATTGAGGAGGGGAGTGGTGGGGGGCATCCTGTAGTTGAAGTTGACCCTTTCCAGAGAGATCATGAGAGAGCTGAATACAAATCAGAGAGTAGTAAAGCTAGGAGCACACTTGGGTCCTGTTGAGAAAAAGCTGATGCATGCATTGATCCTCTCCCCTGGCAACTGATAATGTCTGTTTTTTGAGCAAAATCTCATAATAATTGAATGTGTTCTGACCTACAAAGCTGAGAAGAGAGTTATTAAACCCCAAATTCCTGAATTCATCTGTGGAGAAGCAGTCACATAATGTATCAGACCAAGAGAATGTAACTATGGTGAGGGGAACCATATGACCAAGTAAGTGGTGGAAATTGCTGAAATTCAGCTTTCTAGAGGGGAGTTGAGAGTCCCTGAAAACCCACCCTCCCAAAGGAATTATCAAGAGTTCCTGAACTGATACGTGGAAACCTGCTCCAAATCACTAAGAGAAAGACAAATTACAACAATCCTGAGGTTTTCATGTAAATTGGCAAAGATTTTTTAGAAACTGGAAATGGTCAGTGTTAGAGATGCTGTGAAAAGATAGGCATATTGGTGTATTATTGCTGGAGCTATGGTATGGGCCAATAATTCTATATTTTAATTAAAAGTTATGCAACACAAGTAACTAAAAAGTCCATGCCCTTTGAACTAATAACCCTACTAGGCATATAATCTTAGGAAGTTAGAGTCAGAAACAAAGATCCAATGTATACCAAGATATTAATAGCATCACTCTCTACAATAGCAAATAGCAAGAAATAAAATAGGTGTCCATTGGTTAATGAATGACTGGAAAAAACCCCAACTATAGTATATGAATGTAAGGTATATTATTGTATAGTATGAAGTGATTGATATGAGAAATTCAGAGAAAAGTTGGGAGACTGGTATGAGCTGATACAGAATAAGAATAGAACAATAGACATAAGGATCATAATAATATAGATTGCTAACAAATCTCTAACAGATCTCTAAAAGGAAGTTGAACTTTGAATTATGAAAAAAACAGTTAAGATCCTAGAGAAAAAATCATGAACCATCTGTCTTCTCTTAGAGCAGAGAGGTAGGGTGCTACTAATATAGGTTATTGTACATGTTGTCATATATAAGCTATATAATTGATGTTTTTACTTACCTTTTTTTCTTGGTCAAAATGGAGGGTTCAGTTTGGGTGAGAGGGTGGGAAATGAATGTGATTTATATACACAAAAAATATCATTTAGGAAGAATTTCTGAACTGAATATCTAGCACATGACCTTGGAGCTAAAGGGGTAACAAAGGACTGAACCATGATATGGGGGAGCTAAGACCTGGAATTTGCCTTTCATCTACTACTTTGAGTTATTTGGATGGTACAAATCCAATGGAATAAAAGGGTTCCTTTTCTTACTGGGTATCTAGGCCCTTTGGGTACTATTCTAAGGCCAGAAGCTTATATGAGTCTCTAGAAGAAAGAAGGAACTCATCAAAATATCAGAGGGGAAGGGGTTGCCTGTCTAGCAACTCCAAGCTTATTTCCCTTTTAAGATGTGTCCAAACCATGGATGGTACTATGAGCCCTGGAGAGGGACTACCCAAAAAAGGAGAAGAATTGTACCAATTATTTATGGGCACCTGTGAATCCTTTGTGTTTGCTGCATTCTATCTGTGAGGTGAAAGACTGCCCTGTACCTGACATATATTGTTAGCCTGAGTGCATATGTACAAATTTGTTCCTTCCAGGATTCAGATCCTCTCTTGGCTTTTCTGCATTCTCTTCTGTGCTCAGCTGACTCAGGATATGCTGTATAGGGGAAATGTCTTAAACAGGACACTAAAATAAACAATTCTGCAACTGGTCCCCTTTTTTATAGATCATCTGACCTACAACAGCTAGAGACAACCAATTCATCCCCAACCCATGGGACTTAAGGAGATATCATAATCTTTAAAGATGTATTAATGGGCATGTGTCCCTTAGTCCTCTTAAAAGACGTTGTCAGTGGGCATGGCTACAGCTTCTATAGGTTATACCATATGCAGTGAAAGTCCCCACATAAGGTCAACCATCTTGTAAAAAGTTCATGAAGCTGGTTGGAAAACTCCTGTGATTAACCCCTGACATACAGGTGGAGAAATTCAGCAAATACAATTTCCCACTCATATTATGGAAGAGAATATCCTGAATCTGTCAAGAAGGGCTGCTTTTTAACCCAGGGAAATCGTACTGAATCTTGGCATTGAAATTCATCATCATCATCCTTCAAACTCACAGGGTAAATTTTCAATGTAAAATTTGACACTTCCTCATAGTCCAGGTATTGTATGTTTTAATTTCTAAATCATCACCCTCATTAGATGTATTGTCATAGCTGCTAGTAAAAATAATAGAAAACCAGCCCCAAATCCTAGAGTCTCTGAGGTTTGTGGGTGCCCATCTTTAAGGCTGCACTAGCATTCTATTTTTGGCTGGCATTCATTCAGCACCCGGCTGGAGGCAGTCAGCTTGATTTGACATTCTGACGTGACATATGTCAACACGTCCTTTGGTTGGCATAAGCTTCTGTTGCTAGAAATGCAAGGAAACAGTACCCACATTTGGAACAGTTTGCATGGGGATAGGGGGAAGTGTTGCAGAGACAGAATGTTGTTAGGGAGTTAAGTGCCAAGTCTGCCCGCTGTATTTCTGAGTAAGGTAGTCACTGTGTGGCAGTGGCTGTCGGCTTTACTGGCTCTGTGTTCTCTTGGGGATTCACTGCATGCTACATTCAGTTTTCAATTGGCAGGTTGTCAAAATGATAACATGAGTGGTAAAGGAAGATGTCTTAGCTGGGCAGCTCTTTAAGCTGTGACTGTAGGTTTCTAATGATTTTCTTGAATGTCATTCCAGCTGGGGGCACATATCCTAGAGATTGGATTATTTCCCTCCTTCTACTGAAGGCTGAGAAGATATGTGTTTAAGCAAATTCTTTGAAGATCTGTAAAGGTCATATGGTATTTGCCCATTTGTGATGCTTCCTCTGAAGTTCCTTTTGGAGAAGTTTGCTGTTACTCTGTGTGGTGTGCTGTCCTCTGAAGTGGAAGCAGGTACACCAGTTATCAGTATTAGTATTGATTGCATTGGACAGATGTCTTCAGTAGCTACAGGATAGTTATTTGATCTGTACAAGTAACTACTGCTATTCCGATGTTTTCAGGGTACAGAAGTTTCTGTTGCTAACCCTTCTGTGCTTCCTACGGTCATTTTAAGTACTTTTGACAATCCTTATTAAATTGCAAAGGATTATTCTACAAAGCCTCAATGGTCATTCTTTTCACTTAAAAAAATAGAGGATCAATTATGTCCTTAACACTCAGAATTTGAAAATATCTCTGCATGTGTTCATTCTCATTCTGTTTGTTGTATTTGGGCCATTTGATGTGGTCTAGTGTGCAGAAAATCTCTACCACCAAAACCATAGAAATTTTGGTTTTCCTATTTGGATTGCTGGAACCAAAATAACCTCCGCAGCTGCTGTGATATTCTTGTGATATTATATGTGTTTCTCTGCAGGTGTTACAGGTGTTTGAGGATTAGTTTAGTACTTATCCATAACAGCTTTCTTTCTTTGAGCTATGAAATTTTGTCCCACTCTGCTTCCTTTTAGAGATATTTTCATGGGCAAATACTAGAGTTCTCTGCCATGCAAACTACATTCTTACTGAGAGAAACTAGAGGCAAAATTTCTGTACCACTGTGCAAAGACCACCTAGTTATTGAGTAGAATTGACCATAGTGCTTTTTTGTTTCATTTGATTTTAGATGTGAAGTTTTGGTCAGATTTTGCTGTTTCATTTCCACTGAACTGTATTGAAAAGAGACTTGTTGTTTGAGGGGAGGTGGGGATAGGAAGCCAAAATCATGCTGTTAAGATCCTTTTCCCTTTGGGGAGAAATTCTTTTGGGATTTTCGTAATGCTTCTTTCACAGAATCTTAGAATTCCTTCCAGAGACTGCAAAGGTTATCTATTCAACCCTGTGTCTCAAAAAGAATATTTTTCTACAGTATGTTCCACTAGTGGTCCTCAATTAAATGGCAAATTTCTAAGTAATTCTTACCCTAAAAAGTGGTTATAAAGAATGTTTCTACTTTTACTTGTTAGATTCTATTTTTTAGTCACCCTGCTATAAAATCACACATGTAGCATATGGTGGCATTCTGGTATAATTTGGTCAAACTGACCTCATTTTATACATTATGCATCAAAACTTACATTTCTAAATATGCAGATAATTTTCTCACAAGATTTTTACAGCAACAAAAGTGGTTGTTAGGTAATTTGACCTTTGGTCTGCATTTTATCCCAGTGAAATGTTCTTACACATTTTTTCTTAACTGCTTTAATTGCCTTTATTAAGCTCATGAATATGAGAATAAAATATAGCAAAATTTTGAAGATAAAAGGAATCTAAAAAAGTCATCTAGTTCAATATCCATTTTATAAAAATGGACTAAGGTCCTAAGAAATTGATATGACTTACCCAAGATCATACAACTATTTAGTAGCCAAGCTGGAACTATAACCTGTGTCTCCTAACTCCTTGGCCTGTGTTTCTTCTTCTCTAGTAATAGGCAGCCAGGTTTTTTTTTCTTTGTCAGGATCATTAGTATTGATCATTAATCTTACAGTCATAATGACCATTAATTTTCTCATCCTGAGAGGATTTATAGATGAAATTCTATGAATAACAACAATAGACAGGAAATAAAATGGCTTTATCAGTATTTTTATAGTGATCTTGTTTTACATTCATTTATAGTGAGGATTTATTGAAGAAACTGGGGTTTCTTAGCCTATGGAAGAGAAGACATAGGGAAGACATGATTGTTGTCTTGAAATATTTGGAAGGCTTGTTATGTGGAAAAAGAATTAAACTTTCTCTGCTTGACCAAAGAAGGTGGAATTAGGTGAAAGGGCTAATTAGCTGGAGGTCTGAATGGGTGGAAGTTACAAGAAGGCAAATTTGGGCTTGATTAGGAAAAATTTTGTAACAATTAGCACTATATAAAAGTGAAATGCACTGTTTTAGGACATGGTGAATTCCTTCTCACTTGAGGTTTTTAAATCTGTCATTTGTCAGGTATGTTGTAGAAGAGAATCCTTTCTTAGGTACCAGTTAGATTATATGGCTTCTAAGTTTCCTTCCAAAGATGGTTCTGTAAAGTGAAAATGGCATTTAAGAAAATGAAATCAGAAATAGTGGTAAAAAATACAGATGTCAATGCTCATGGCAGGGTAATTTTAAAATCACTCGGAAATTGATTTTTAAGATAGCTCAGAGAATAAAAGATTATCAAAGAAGAAAAGAGTACTGGAGGTATTATTAACACCCTCCCCTCCCCCAAAAAAGACAAGTTGTGTCTTAAATATCTTCAGCAATTGGAGAGGCCCATTTATCTACTTTCCCATCACCATAAAATCTTTATGAGAATGTTCTATGTACATGTTTAGGGTATTCTTGATGAAAATATGAAGAGTGAAAGATTTGGCTTTCATAATGATTTTTTATGACAGATCACATTTTAACAGTCACGATTGACTAAGAGGTAGAATGAAGAAGTGGGGAGACAGCATGGCACAGTGTAAAGAGTATCCAGAAGAATCTGATCAATCATGTCAGATGCTGCTGAGAGGTCAAGAGGAATGATGACTGAGAAAAAGCCATTAGATCTGGCAATTAAGAGATCATTGTTGGGGCAGCCAGGTAGCACAGTGAGTAAGAGCACCGGCCCCAGAGTCGGGATGACCTGGGATTGAATCTGGGCTCAGACACTTAGCACCCACCCAGAAACACCTGGACATGTAACCTTGAGCAAGTTACTTAACTCCAATTGCTTAGGAGCAGCCAGGTGGCTCAGCAAGTAAGAGCACCGGCCCCAGAGTTGGGATAACTTGGGATCGAATCCGGGCTCTGATACTTAGCACCACACCCAGAAATAACTGGCTGTGTAACCTTGAGCAAGTTACTTAACCCCAATTGCTAAAAAAAAAAAAAAGTGAGAGAGAGAGAGAGAGAGAGAGATCATTTTTAACTTTGGAGAGGACAGTTTCAGTTAATTACAAGAAGCCAAATTTCAGAGGGTTAAAAGAAAGTGAGAGAAGAGGAAGCAGAGGGACAGATTTTACATGCATTTCCCAAGGACTTAGGCAGATATAGGACTGTAGCTATCAAGGATGACTGAATTAAGTGAGAGGTTTATTTTTTAAGAATGGAGGAGACATGGTCATATTTGCATACAGTAGAGAAAGAGTCAATAGACAGAGAATGAGATATGGGGGGGGTGATAGTGGGCAATACAGTGAAGAAGCTGGAGGGGGGGGTAAGATAAAGGACACATCTACATGAATTTGCCTTGACAAGGAGAAAGGTCATCTTTTTATCTAAGACTTGTGTGAATGAGGAGATAGTAGAGGAAGATATTTGAATGATTGTGAGATGAGGAAGAAAGGAGAGAGGGAGCTTTTGGCAAATGGTCTCAAATTTTTTTTAAGTGAAGTATAAGGTGAAGTCTTCAGTAGAGAAGATAGGGTGGCAAGGCGTGGTAGTAGTCTTGAATAACAATCAATTAGGGAGTAATAGAATAATTGCCTTGCTACATCAAGGGCCCAGTTGAGATTATACAATGTACATTTGTAGTGGGCGCAGTCAGAGTAGTTTTGGAAATTCTTCTAATTTCATTCAGAAGCATGTAAATAAGAGTAAAGGAGGTGGATGGTTATAATCCAGGACTGGAGTGTGGTAAGGTATGATCAGTGATAGAAAAGGGGGAAAGTGAATTGATGATGCAAGATAGTGTAGAGTTGAGTTGGTTTGCTAAGGAGTCAAGATTGGGAAGGTAGGAAAGTGTATCCTGTGTAGGCATAGATGGTAGGTGATCTAGGAAAGAATTGAGGAGTAGAGAAAATGGAAGTCACAGTGATGATAAACAGGGGCAAGGGTTATAAGGAAGAAACATGGAATGATAGAAAATTATTATTAGATATTAAAATCAAGTAAGGAAATTTCAGAGTTTATTAACTTGGGAGAACAATACTTGTACATGATGGCAAAGTCATGGATATGACACTCTTTGTGTAGAATGGAAGAATAGGTCAAAGGAATTGAATAGAGAACTGGAAAACTTGGAGTTGTATCAATATGTATGTTGAAGCCCACTAGTATGACGGCAGAGAATGGAAAAAAAAGAAACATTATGAGCTAGGCACTGAACTCATGGAGGAGGGAAGGAGAATACCCTGTGATGCCACATGTAATGGCCATTAGGATCTGTATTGAGTCATAAATTTAGGTAGCACAAGCCTTAAAGGAGAAATTGCTTAGAAAAGGTGGTTGGGGGAAATGGTTTTTTTTTTTTTTAATCTTTTATTTATTTATTTTTGGTTTTCAACATTCATTTCCACAAGATTTTGAGTTACAAATTTTCTCCCTGTCTTTCCCCTAACCCCACCCCAAGATAGTGAGCCTACTGAATACCCCTTATCCCAATCTGCTCTCTCTTATATCCTCCTCCACCCCTCCCCTAACTTTCTAGTAGGGCAAGATGGATTTCTATACCCCAATGCCTGTATATTTTATTTCCCAGTTGCATGTCAAAAACAATTTTTTAAATATTTGTTTTTAAAACTTTGATCTCCAGATTCTTTCCCTTCTTCCCTCCTCACCCACTGGGAGAATGTTTTGAAGTAACAATGGGGAACAAATAATATTTTGACTCCTTCACTATGACCAGTGAGTCAGAGGATATGAGAGAAAATATAGGTAGTGCTAGAAAGAGTACTGAGGGAAATAGTTTTCCAGAAAAGAGCCATGCCTCAGCAAGGGCTATAAGCCAGAAATGGTGATAAAGAAATAGGTTTAAAATGAAAGAAAGTTTATTAATCACACAGCAGGCATTCTAGAGGGCACTGGAATCAGGAGGGAGATCTGGAGTGGGACATTGGAAGGGTAGGCTTGAGGTAGATAGATTTGAGGCACAGTCAAGCCAAGGATGGGAAATGGAATTTGTACATTGGCTGCTAGGAGTTCAGGATCATTGGGATAGAATGAGTATAAAGGGAGAGGAATAGGTTAACTATTAATAACTGAGTCCAGGTAGAGGGTAAGTTGTTGGAGAGAAGTCTATTGATGGAAGAATGGATTAGACAGTTCAAGCTTCAAACTGAGTCAAGCCAACAAACATTAAACACCTATGTGCCAGACACTGCTAGGTGCTGGGGACACAAAGAAAATGAAAAACAATTCCTGTTATCAAGGAGCTCACAATTTAATGGGGAGGGTGACAAAATGGAGACAACTATATACTAACAAGACATTTATAGTAATTGCGGTAATCTTGGGGGGAAAAAAACTAACATTAAGGAAGGCTGGGTGAGGCTTAGTGCAGAGGGTGGGATTTTAACTGAGACTTGAAAGAATTAAAGGAAGTCATGGGGGAGAGAATTCTAGACATGGATGACAGCCAGTGAAAATGCAGTTTTGGGGGAAGAAGTATCTTATGCAAACAACTACAAAGGGACCAGAATCAGTGAATCAAAAAATACATGGAAGTATTAATGTAAGACTGGATAGGAAAAGACCTTGTTATGAAACCAAAGTTTATTGAAAAGAATAGTAACATGCTCAGACCTAAACTTTACTAAGATCACTTTGACAGCTAAAAGGAGGATGACCTGGAGTGGAGAGAGAGAGAGAGAGAGAGAGAGACTTCAGGTAAGGAGGTTGACCATGGTCTAGGTGTGAGGGGATGAAGGCCTGTACAAGCATGATGACAGTGTCAGAGGAGAGAAGGGGATATATACACACATACACACAAACATACATATATGTGTATATATATGCGATATTCCAGAGGTAGAATTGATAGGACTTGGCAACAGATTAGATATGTGGGGTAAGAGAGTGAAGAATTGAAAATTGTACTTATGTTGTGAATTTAGGTGATTAGGAGGATGATGGTGCCTTTAACAGTAATAAAGAAGTTAGGAAGAGGGGAGGGTTTTGGGGGAAAGATAATGAGTTCAGCTCATAATGAATCCTATGAGACCCAAGGGAGCCCACTTCATAGCAGGCATGAGAAGGTAGAGAATTGGGAGCCTGAGGGAAGGGGGGGAACCTAGCTGTCTTGCTTGTCTTGAAAAAAGCTCAGGGGACCATTAGATGGAAGAAGTCTTGTTCTCAGAAAAGCTTAGTAATGGAACAGATCCTAGGGCAGAGCCCCATTGAGTTGTGTGGTGAGCCGTGGTCCTGCCCCACTTATGGTGCAAGGGTAGGCCAGGGAAGCTGGCAGGTTCCATAAAGAAGCATCAGATCAGGGCTAGAGGTGGAGGGTTGGTCTCATTCACAAATAAGCTTGGTTATTTGATTGGGCAGTACTCAACCAAAGTGAAACATAAAAGACTTAATTAATAGTATTGTAGTAATAATTATAAATTGTTACTGAATTCTGTTCTAATCATTCTGTTACTGTGTGCTGTGATTCTTTTATGCTTGGTCTTCATTTCTATAAATAAGAATAAATTATCTGTTTCATACCTGATTGTCAATGTACATTGAGTACTACTTTTATCAGCCTCCACCTTTGGGGGCCCTATATGTGAGACAAGACTTTTTCTATAATTAGGATCATCTCTAGCACATTAGGATGGGGTTTGTTAATGACTATGAGTTTGAGAATGAGGAATTTAATCTCCCTAATTAGAGTTCAGGCTTCCGAATTAGAGTTCAGAACAGGAACTTGGTCCACAAACTTCATTGAGTATAGAACAGGGGAGGGCCAAGTGCTCCAGCCCTTATGAGTTCAACTAAGCTATCTGTAAGATCCAGAATTCCACTGGCTGGGGACCCTGTATCTCCTCCATAACCATGGGGTGAGTTTTGATAGTAAAAGAAGATGCCAAGGAGCTCAAGACTGATTATAGGAGTAATTTAATCAATCATCATAATAATTTACAAAACAGGAGCAATATGGAGAGACTGCCAGATCGTTCAGTGGATCCCCACAAAAGAACCCCAAAAATCCTCGTGGTAATTATAGAAAACAGACAAAGAGAGGAGGAGCTGCAGAGTGCATTACTACTGATTGATGGATATTTTTAGCTTTCTGCTTAGTAATGAGGTCAATGATGTACCCAAACATAAGTTCATGGCCTGGTCACATATGGGTTACAATATTCTTCTTATGGCTTTCATGGGTCATAGTATTTAAGTTTTGACTCAGTGTCTAAATTATTATTCAGTATCTAAATTACAATTTTTAACAGGTCAGCATGTTCAGGCTTCCACCTTTCACAGAGTTAAAGTTTTTATGACTCTTCATTTATTACTGTCTTTTATGGTTTTTTCCCTAATGGGGACCCTACACTATCTCTCAAGATTTCAGTGTTAGAATTAATTTGATTCTTCCATTAGTTACAAATAACACAATTACTTCTTTTATGATTTTATTATTTTTGCTTGCATTTTGTAAACTAAGAATTTCATATAAACAGTTGTGGCTTCTATGCCTTGTGCAGTAGGTTGATTATTTTTCAGGTTTATTTCTGACTTAAAAGATACAAATTCTTTTTTCATTGCTCTGCTGCATCATAACTCTATTTTGCTGTATCTTTAGCTAACACCTCACCTGCCTCTTTACCTTTCAGCATTATTGTCCAGTCTCATCATTTCTTCATCTATTATCCTTCCTTCTGAAACTTTTTTCTTCTCATTGCTTTCCTCCAAAATTCACTACAATTCCTTATCTGTGGATTTTTTTCTTGTCTTTGTGAGAAAGAAAGAAAGAAAGAAAGAAGGAAGGTGGGAAGAAAGAAAGAAAGAAAGGAAGGAAAGAAGGGGGGTTGGAAGGAGGGAAAGAAAAAAGTCTTCTCAATCACAAACTTGTATTTCATGATTCGGAGTACTACTACCCTGGATAGTAACATGTCATTTGCTTCTAAGCACAAAATGACTTCATATACACATTGCTTTTTATTAGCTTCATGCAAGTTTATTTTTGTTTATATGGACACACAAAATATCCTTGTTTTTATTTTTGTAGCCCAGTATGGGAACTTTGTATAGTCCAGGCACCAAAAAAGTGCTGTATTTTAAAATGTATGCATTTGTTTTGAGGGGGCAGGGCAGAACCACATCTGTGATTTCCTTGGTACAGTGAGCTCCCAATGAGAAAAACACTTTCTTTCTTTTTTTTTTAAAGCAATTGGGGTTAAGTAACTTGCTCAGGGTTACACAGCCAGTTATTTCTGGGTGTGGTGCTAAGTATCTGAGCCCAGATTTGATCCCCAGGTCATCCCGACACTAGAGCCGGTGAGTGCTCTTACTCACTGAGCCACCTGGCTGCCCCTGAAAAACACTTTCTAACTATGAAGATCTGTAACTGTTTTATAACTTATGGTTGTAGAGAGTTGACGGGGGCACTGAGCTGTAAAGTAGCTCTCCAACGGTTAACACAGTCATTTGTCAGAAGTAGCATCTAAATTCAGGTCTTCCTAACTTTAAAAATCATTGCTCTATTGGCTATACCTTTCATATTTTAAGTGTTATTTAAAGGTGGCATACTGGATAGAACACTGGACTTGGAATTAAGAAGACCTGAGTTCAGAAGATGGTGGAGAGAAGCCAGGAAATTTTCTCAACTCTCCCCAATTTCCCTCAAAAACAACATTAAATCAAGCCTTTAAAAGAATTCTGGAGTGACAAAATTTACAAAAAAGATAGAGTAAAACTATTTTTTCCAGCCCTATATGACTTAGAAGGACTTCAGGAAAGATCTGTCTCACTTGAGTAAAAGGGGAGCAAAGCCCAGTGCAGGTGGTATCTGGGCAAGCCAGTGGAAGGCTCTTGGCCATAGTATAGTTCAACAACTGAGACCCCACAGTCCTGGCTCAGCAGACCAGTGGCACAGCATGCAAACTCTCAGCCCCAGAATCTGGGGCACAATGGAAGTGACTAGGCAGGGTCACCCTAGTACAATAGTTAAGCTGCCGCCCCCCCCGCCAGAGGCCCTAGTGCAGAAAGTCACCGATCAGATAGATTCCTGGCCCCCAGTTGCAAGAAACTTGGAACAGTGTCCCCTGTACCCTAGGAGCAGACCTCAACTTTTAAAAATGAGCAATCCCCCTCCCACGCCCTCCCCCCCACCCCCCGAAAAGAGCATTGACCATAGAAAGCTATTATGGTGACAAGGAAGATCAAAATACAAACTTAGCAGAGGACAACAATGTCAAAATGCCTACATGTGAAGCCTCAAAGGGAAAGAGGAATTGGTCTCAGTCTCAAAAAAGTTCCCTTGGAAGAGTTCAAAAAGGATTTTGAAAATCAAGTAAGAGAAGTAGAAGAGAAATTGGGAAAAGAAATGACAGTTATGCAAGAGAATTTTTAAAAAAGTCAACTGCTTGGGAAAAGAAGCACAAAAATTGAAGAAAACAACTCCTTAAAAAATAGAATTGACCAAATGGAAAAGGAGGTACAAAAGTTAACTGAAGAAAATAATTTCTTAAAAATTAGAATTAGGCAAGTAGAAGCTAATGACTCTATGAGAAGAATCAGACAAACAAAATAAAAAGAATGTAAAAGAGAAGAAAATGCAAAATACCTCATTTGAAAAATAATTGACCTAGACAATCTAGGAGAGGTAATTTAAGAATTATTGGACTGCATGAAAACCATGATCAGAAAAAGAGCCCAGACAGCATCTTTCAAGAAATTATCAAGGACAACTGCCCTGATATCCTAGAATCAGAGGGTAAATTTGTCATTGATCACCTCAGGAAAATGATTCCAATATGAAAACTCCAGGGAATATTGTAGCCAAATTTCAGAACTATCAGGTCAAGAGGAAAATAATGCAAGCAGCCGGCAATAAACAATTCAAAATATCAAGGAACCATAGTCAGAATTACACAGGATTTAGCATCTTCTACATTAAAAGATTGGAGGGCTTGGAATATGATATTCTATTTTTACTTTTTTAAAATGCTTTATTAACTTCTGATTTACATTATTCGTTTCCACCAGATTTTGAGTTACAAATTTTCTCCCCGTTTTCCCCCCACCCATCCCTCCAAAACAGCAGTCCCACAGGATATCCCCACCTCCAATCTGCTCTCTCCCATATTTTCTCCCATACCCATTTCAACTTTTCCAGTAGATCTCTATGCCTCAGTGCCTGTATCTTTTTTCTTAATTACATGTAAGATGGTATTAATAAAGTATATATATATATATAT